>NC_072038.1:4848696-5156446 GCF_027791375.1 Indicator indicator
CTTTACTGCTCAACCTTTCAAGGACTGGAGCAGGAAAACATCATAACTGACAGGAGATTGGCCAGGGAAAATGTATCAACATTGTGCCCAGATTGCCTTTGGGAACAGCACTGCAACTGCCCGAAGAAGAAGAATATGTTCACCCAGAACTGTTCAGACCAGACTGTAAATTCCTTCGTATCCCCAGGAAGGTTCACAGCCTGTTCAGCAGAGCCACCATCTTCTGCTGACCTCTGGGAGGCTTCGCCTTGTACTGCAGCTCGCTCGCTGGAGATGTGTGGGACGTGGCCGCCCTCTAAAGGGAAGAGCTGAGAAAACTCCAGAAAAGTCCCTCACAGGAGAAGCTGCAGGGATTTAGGAGAGCATGGGCATGGACAAGGTGATGCCCAGCTCTCTTCACCCACAATCTCTGTTCTGCCTCTAAACTGTGCTTGGAAGCATTATCTATGCACTTGCACCCATTAGTGAAGAACAGCCAAGCCCCTGCACTCTCAGCTCATGCCATTCTCCTGGGCTTTTAATTCTGGAGTCAGTTGATCCACAGAATCACAGAAAACATCCAGTTGGAAGAGTCCTCAAAGCTCACCCAGTCCAACCTTTGACCCAGCACTGAAGGGTCAACACTAAACCATTTCCCTAAGCACCAGGTCCACGCGCTGCTTGAACACCCCCAGGGATGGCAACTCTACCACTGCCCTGGGCAGATAATTCCAGTGGTTGAGAACCTTCTCTGTGAAGAAGTATTTCCTAGCATGCAGCCTGAACCTCCCCTGGCACGGCTTGAAACCATGTCCTCACTTGGTACCTCACAGAGCTCATCCATTTATAGCCACAAGCAGACAGTTTCTCTAGGATCTGAGCAGCTTCCACCCAAAATTCAGGGTGCTGGCCAATCCCTCAGCACATCCAAGTCTGTGTCTTGTCTCCTACCAGGATGTGAGCTCTGCACAAGGAGGGATTTTAGTTGTTTTGGTTTCTTTTAGAAACTTAGGTCCCCTGGGGACTTGAAGGGCTAATTCTAGCTGTGAGGTTTTCATGTGTTGGCTTCTGTGGAAAGCTAAAAGCAGCCAGGCAGATGGCCAGCCACAGCTCCACAGAGCAAAGGCTACTGCAGCAAAGGCTGTGTTAATTACTGCTCTTCTGTCTCCTCCTCTGCCTTCCCACCAGGCCAAAGCATTCATGTGATACACTCCTGCCTGGCAGGAAGGTGCTGAAGCTCTCTCAGAACCATTTCAGTAGAAAAGACCTCCAAGATCATTGAATCCAACCATCAACCTAAGACCACCATGACCATGTCCTGAAGTGCCATGTCCACAGGTTTCTTGAACACCTCCAAGGGATTGTGACTCCACCACCTCTCTGGGCAGCCTGTGCCTGACCACTCCTGCAGGAAATAAATGTTTCCTAACGTCTAACCTAAACCTCCCCCAGCACCATTTCAGGCCATTTCTTCTTGTTCTATGACCTGATACTAGAGACCAACCCCCACCTCACTTCAACCTCCTTTCAGGGAGTTGTAAAGAGCAATGAGGTCTCTCCTCAGTCTCCTCTTTTCCAGACCACACAATCCCAGTTCCCTCAGCTGCTCCTTGTAAGACCTGTTCTCTCTGAGCTCTGAGAGAGCTTTCACCTGTACTCAGACTTCTCCACTTTCACACTCAGCTGTGTCTCCTTTCCATTTCCAGCTTTGTTGTCCTTCACATCCTCATGCCAGAGCAGGGGACTCCCTGCAGGCTCCTGCCTGAGCTGCCAGGGCAGCCTGCTAGGCTTTCTGCAGCAAGGGCACAGAGGGCAGGGGAAGACCTCACAGTCAGTCTCTTCTCTTAGAAGCAGCTTATTTTTGACAGCATGTTGGCATCTTTTTACAGCCTTCTTGCACCACTGTAATAAAAGTGCCTGTTGTAGACTGTTGGCTCTTTAAGAGAGACTTTGAAGAACCAACATGAGCCTTTCTAGAGAGTGAAGGACTTACTAGTCAGTTTAAATCTATGGTCTAGGGAAAAAAAAAAAAAGATAAAATCAGGTTCTAAAATAGGAACAAGTCCAGGAGGATCCAGGCACTAAAAATAAACATGAAGTCATGCTGCCTTTTCCTGGGAACTCAACTTCCTTGCCTGGAGAGGGGCCTCTGGGGTTGGCTGGTGCAGGCAGCAACACAGAGCTACCCTGCAGTCAGAGGGAATCCAGGAGCAGAGAAACACTGAGCTCCTTGGCAGTGCCTCCCTCCAGCTCCCAGCACTCAGCTCCTTGGGGGTGCTTCTCTCCAACTGCTTGGGACAACACAAGGTGTTGTTTGCACAGACCCAGCAGCCCAGGTGGCCAGGAGTTAGCTATGCTGTGCAACACCAACATAGGAAGCTTGCTCCTGCTGTCACCACAGGTAACCAGGAAACTTTCTGTGAGCACATCCAATTCAAACACCCAAGGGACTGTGAATCCTCCATTCCTCTCTACCATTTCAGGGGTGACACCAGCTTTCACCTGCACTCAGACTTCTCTGCTTTCAGACTCAGAAATCACAGAAACATTCAGCTTGGAAAAGACCCTCAGGGTCACCAAGTCCAACCCAGAACCCTACTCTACAAGGTTCACCCTTAAACCATATCCCCAAGCACCACATCCAAACCACCTTTAAACACATCCAGGATTGGTGACTCAACCACCTCCCTGGGCAGCCTATTCCAGGTTTGTCTCCTTTCCATTTCCAGTCACTGGAGCTTTCCCTCACCAGGATGGATAAAGCTTTGGGGCAAGACAGTGGGTACCTGACATTAGCTATTTTTCCTCCCATCAGTGACTCTGTTTGTTTTATTACTGTTCACAAGCTAAACAGGATCCTACAGATGTCATGGCAGTTTTGAACAGTGAGGGACAATCACAGTACACACTGGAAGCATCACACATGCAAAGCAGAGCATATATATTTACTAACTAATCTCTGACTAATCCCCAGTCTCCAGCTAATTAGTCCTTTTGAAGAGTGTCCCTTCCCACATGAGCTAATGCCTGTTGAGCCCTCTGAAGCAGTACAACCATGAGTGTCTCCCTAGTAAAACCAGGCACATGAAGAATGCCTGGAGCTAAACCATGTCCCTCAGCACCCTATCTCTGTGTCTTTCAAACACCTCCAGGGATGGGGATTCAACCACCTCCCCAGGCAGCCTAGTCCAGTGTTTGATGGCTCTTTCAGTGAAGGAGTTCCTTCTAACATCCAATTTAAACCTCCCCTGGTGCAACTTGAGGCCATTGCTTCTCGTCCTGTTGACTGTGTCTTGCGAGAAGAGACCAACACCCACCCGGCTCCAACCTTTCAGGTAGCTGTAGAGCCAGAAGGTCTCCCCTCAGCCTCCTCTTCTCCAGGCTAAACCACCCCAGTTTCACAACACCTGTTCTCCAGACCCCTGACCGGCTCCATTACCCTTCTCTGGGCCCATTCCATCATCAAAATGCCTTTCTTGTAGTGATCTTAGAAGGTCTTTTCCCAACTAAACGCTGCTGCGATTCTGTGATCAAAGCCCAAGCCCAGCTCTGAGCTGACGATGCCACCCACAGCAGCTGAGCCCTTGGCCGAGGTGACAGCTGTAATGGAAGAGTCACTCCTCACCCTAGCGCTACATTACACCCCTCCATGTCTTTCGCTGTCTTTTATTTCCTCACCCAGCAGCCACAGCTGGAGCCCCGTTCACTGCCGCCCCAGAAGCACCGCTCCGAAATCTCAGCTCGGCCTGCCCGGAGCAGCGACACCAGCGGCGGGCGCCGGGACTGCGCCTCCCATCAGCCCCACGCTGCCGCGGTGCTTGCCGGGACCAGCATCCCCCATCACCCCCCCTCCGGCCGTGCTGCGTTCCTCTGCCCGCGCTCTGGGACGGCATGGTGGCTGCGTTACGGGCGGTGAGTAGTGGCGGGTCGCCATCGCTCGCCATCCGCCGGCCCCGAGGGGCCTAAGGGTGGCGGGAGGAGGAGCAGGACGCTCTTGCGCGCTGCCGCGGCTGCCTGTAGAGGTGCGGTGATGCCTCGATTGCCTGCGTATGGGGATACAGCCGTGCCTCTCTCACCCCGCCATGGTGGCCGGACGCATGGCCGGGCAGCGCCGGCCCTCTCGGCGCGGGGCACACTCCTGGCACCACGCCGCGGCTCGGGCAGTGCTCGGCTCGCAGCTTTTCGACTGCGCTGGTGCTAATTCTTCCCCAGCAGTTCGTGTGGAGGAGATTTACCACAGCAGCTGGTTGAGCGGAGCCTGAGCCTTCCTGTCGTCTGGGTTCACCCTGGAGCACCCCGCGGGTCAGCGGGCCGAGCCCACGCTGCTCAAGGCACTCGAACCAAGTGCTGAAGAGAGGGCACTGGAGCCAGTGGTCCCCCGCGACCCGTGTGGTTGCTGCCCGGGTGAGGAGCCCACGCTGACCACAGAGCCAGGCACAGGCTGGAGTTTTTGGGGTGGCTCTTTGTGGTTCAGGTGTGGCTGCACTGGAAGCTGAGCTAGTGATGATAAGAGTTATCCCTGTCTGAAATGGATCTGTTCTCTGTGGAAGCATAACTCTGAGGCTCAGCATTAAAAGCACAAAGGAGCAAGAACGGTGTGCTCCATGAACTAACATTTCTCTTTCTCCATTTCAGAGCATGGCACGGTACCGAGCAAGGGTTCAACACTCACCTGCCCGGGAAGCAGATTCCTTTGCTGGACTGGTGGCAAATCTGCACCAGCTGCACAACGGTGAGTGACATCAGCATCCCTCCTGGCATAGTTCTGCCTGTCTCCTCTTGCTGGGCTGATTCTGCTGTGTCACATGATAGCCCTCTGAGGCTACTGAGAGGAGGTATAAAAGCCCAAGGGCTTGATTAATGTAATTAAGGCAATCAAGGCTGCAGCTTTGTTGCAGCTGCCACCTGAGTGTGCAGCCCTTTGCTGCCATGGAGCAGAGGTTGAAAGGCAGCACAGATGAATGGGGATTTGACTGATGTTGCTGCTCAGTAGAGCACCTGTTTGTCAGCCTGGTCAAAGATGAGCAAGAGTAGAAGGGATTAAGAAGTAGGGGGGATTGGATGACAACCCATTATGGAGACACTTGACACAGCTCATCTCATAACTGTATTTGTCACTGGAATAGGCCTAGTGAAAGAATAATTGTTCTGTTGGCCCTCCTGGAAGCGTACTGGGACACTTTCAAACTTGCATCAGGTTGCTGGGAGTGAGGAGGTGCAGTTCACATGCATCACAAGGTCACCTTGGGAAGGACAGACCCTGCAGAATCCTTCCCCAGAAGGGATGTGCCTGTCTTGAGTTTGCTTGGATGCTTTTCTCAAGGTGGACCCACAGACAATTTCCATCCTAGAGGAACAAATTAGTGTGTGCAAGAAGGGAGTTGGGTTAGGATGTTCCTGTGTGGTGATGAGGGGAAGATCTGCTTGAAGCAGCTAAAAAAGGGTCTAAACCCAGCACATTTCAGAGCCTGAGGGAGGGGAGGGTTCTAAGCAAGGATTTAGATAGCATCCACCTCCCAGAGTTTCTTGCCTCTGAGATAGCTCACAGGCAGACATGTTCCTTTGTCTCCAAGGAGCAGGTTTCTGCTGTGCACAGCATGAGACAAAAATTGACAGGCCCTGAACAGAAAACTTCCTGTCTTTAATCCTTGCTTTGTGGGTTGTTTTTTTTTTTTCAGGAATGGACAAGAATTTTTATTTGAAGTGCTGTTGCTAATAGTGTACAATGCAACTTGCATCCAGGAGAAAATGGTCCTGCAGCATCCTGGGCAGGAGAAGAGAGCAGCTGCTGAGTTGGGCTTCAAGCTGGTAAGGGAATGTCTCAGCTCTGCATGCTGCTGGCTGTTAATGTATTAATTATGTGTCAGCTCTGTAGGCAGCAGGACTTCTCTGCTGAGCAGGATGCCTGGTCTGGGAATGCTCACCAGGAAAAATCCTAGTGGTAGGAGGAACATGCCATCAGCATGTGGGTGCTATGTATGAGTTTGTAGAACCTGGGGACTTCTATAGCCAAGGGCAGAAGGGAAGCTGAGCCTGTGATGTGCTGTTATCCCTGTCTGACACCTCTACTGTGAGGGAGAAAATGTCCACTGAGGCTCCTCTAGGTCCCCTGAGCACGTCTCCTACCCTCAGGTGACCCAAGTGTCACCAGCTGGGCAAAAGCCCCCACATCTCTGCCCTGTCTTGCTGCCCTCCCAACATGTGCCTGCAGCACAGACACTGTCCCCTGCACACAAGGTTGTGCAGCACCCACCTCTGGCCAGGCTCAGTGCAGGGACTGTAACCCTGTTGGCTGTTGTCATAGCAGAGTTTAGATCTTGAAGAGCCTTGAAGTCTCTTATCCAAACAGTGAAGGGCAGTTCAGAAATGCAGCTTAATCTGGCTGGCTGTACAGTCACTGAGCACACAGAGTGTAAAAGCACTTTGTCTGGAGGGAGCTGACAGCTGCATTCTGCTAAATGATTTCATGCTTTATTTAACAGAATTTCTGTTTGTTTGCAGAAGATCTGTAATGTTCACTGACAGGCTGACCTGGCAGGCTTGGTGACAGTAGACTTCAGAAGTCAAGGTTAGTGTGTGAAGGGGGAAGGAAGGGGACTGGAACCAGTGGGCTGGTGGCTCTGTCAATACAGCTGTGTTCAAGTGGGACCAGTCCCTGGGAAGAGCTCCTGGGGCTTTTGACTTCCAAGGAGTAAGGGGGAGGCAGAGGGGGGAAGTGAAGAGGCAGCTTGACAATAGGAAAAGTAAAGCTACTGAGTGCTTTGAAAATAGAGAGGGGCAGGAATGGTTCCAGAACAAATGTTTCTAGGATTACAGCAATGCTCTGTGCTGTCTCCCAACCCTAGATGCAGCAGGGGAAAGGCTGTTCTGGGATGGGTGTTGCTACTGGGAACCCTGTGTAAGGCCCACCTGCACTGAACTGCTGGCTCCACAGTGCTCAGGGCCTCCTGCAATCACATCATGAGTGAGTTCCCAAGGAAGCCAAGGAGAACTTGGGTGCTAGTGGCAAGTTTTTGTCCCCTGAGACCTGTACTCAGTGCTAATCAGGAGCGTTCCAGCTGGCAGTTGCTTTGCTCTGACACTGCTCTTTTTTTTTCCCCCCTAGGACCTGATCTACAGCTGGCTGGGGGAAGGAGTGGTTCCCTGCTGCCTTGTAACAGAATAAAATCAGTTATGGAAAATCTTCAGAGCTGAAGCTGGTTTTGGGGTGTTTTTTTTTTAAAAGATTATGTACTTAAATGGTTTTGAGCAGCAGAAAGAGTTCTGGGTTAAAACCCTTTCTGAAATTGCAGCAGATGTGAGCTTACCCTGCACAGCAGAACCTGCTCCTTCCTGATACCCAAAAACTCCAGTGTCTGCAGGTGCTGAAAGGTGAGGAAAAGCAATTCCTGGTAACTGTGACAAAGCTGCTTGTGGTTAAGCTCAGGCTGGGGACAGGAATGGTTCTTGCGGTCTGCTTGAAAGCTCAGAGATAAGGGAGAAGGAGGGAGAGGCAGCAGCAGCAGCTGCCTAGCCATCAGGTTCCTTGTCTGGTAAGCCCTTGAAGTATTGTGTGATGAATTCCAGGGCCAGGCTACACCCTTCACTGGAAAACTTCCCTTTTAAGATGGGAAAGTAGGGTAGATGAATGGCTCCTGGTGTGCACAAACAGCTCTGCCCATGGGCTGGGTGGGATTCCTGGCAGGATGTGGGCACTGAAACCTCTGCAACTCTGATTGCCATGGTCAAGGTCACCTGCATGAGCTGTACTGAGGCTTGGCCAGAGCTGGTTTGAGGAGGTTTTGGTGCTCCCTTGATCAGGTGACGTGAGGATCAAGCTTGTTCTTGTCATGAAAGAGTTTTTTTCTGAATGCTTGTGAATAAAAAACAGGCCAGACAGGCTGCCTTGGTGCCATTGTGAGGTGGCTCTGATGTGAACAAAAGTTAATTTGAGGCCTGGGAACACAAGATGGGCTTCAAGCTAGAGATTACATCTGAACAATTTTACAACCTAACCTGGAGTGCTCCTGTGAACTGGCTGAAAGCAGCCTGTGGGGAGCTGGAGGGGGTGTAGAGGCTGCCTGGCTCCTGGCCAGGATCTCTCTTGCCATCTGCAGTAAATTGTTCCTCCCCAGGTGGGAGAGGGCTGTGCTTGAGCTGCTCCCAGAGATCCAGCATGGTCTCCATGGTTCTACCCCACTCCCCTCCCAGCCTCTGGGGCTGTTCCCCAGTCTACAGCTCCTCTGCTGTGGGCCACTGAAGGTTCTCACCCACCACCCAGTTCATCAAAACAACAGAAAGGCATAAAAGCAACCAACCACTCAACATTTATGGTACGACACAAAGTGGGAAGATGTCTCCAATTGCACCACTCCCTCTCCTGTGCTGTACCAGCCCTCAGGCTACCACCCCCTGCAGGAGCCAGCCTACTCCATGGGTTGTCCTTGGCAGCACTGGCTTATGTGGGACAGCTGAAAGGTTCAGGACCTTCACCTCCCTTGTTTCTGTGGTGATTATTATTTAGACTCATACAACAAGCAAACAGGTTCCTCCTTTTGCTGTCCTCTCAAAGCACTTGGAGGCCACCACATGGTCCCTGTGCAAGAGAAACCCAACAAGCCCTCTACCAGACACCTGGGCTGTAGGCCAGCTCTCATCTCTGCTGTGCTCCAAGGCCAGCTGCCTTGCTGATGTCCCAGCTGAGCTGCAGTAACCCTACTCCTGAGGGCTTTCAAAAGCTTTCTTTCAAAACACCGTGACCTTAGGAATGGGAAGAAGAGAGGACACCCCTCTGTCTGTCACAGCCACACCACTGCCTCTGCTCTTGATGATGGAGAGAGGGAGTAGCATGTGTGCACCCAGAGCTGGCTGGAGGTCAGCCTTTCTGCAGTCTGGGAGGGAGGTGTTCTCCAAACACATCACCTTCCTGTGAGCTCATCTAGTCTCCAGTCCAAGAGCATCATGCCTGTTGTCATCCCACCATGGTGATGAGTGTGATGGCAAGGTGAAGGGCATTGCCCAGAGAGGTCTCCACACATCTCCAACGTCCTCTGGCAGCATCACCTTACCCCTCCTGTGCTTCACAGGAGCCACTGCTGCCCCACAGCCATGTTCATGGAGCTAGGAGGTCACAGCCACATGCCTTGGTGCTTCTTGGTGCCCCAAAGGTCCATGTTCAGTCACACTGAACCATGAAACGTTGCTGAAGATCCCTGAAGGAAATGCAGCATTTCTCTACCAGCTTCAGCCCCTTAACCATCACTCCACCACCAGCTGCAGCGTGGTGGGTCTGCTTTGTGGGCTGGCTGGGTGGATGAGGAGAGCCCTCAGGAGGAAAGTGGCCTTCAGGAAAGAGAAGAAGAGCCACAGGAGTCCTTGGCTTTGCCTCCATGGGCAGCCACCCGGCCTCACCGCTGGTAGAGGGTCATGATCCCTGCCCGGTGCAGGCTCCGCCACAGCGCTGCCTCCAGCATCATGTCATGGTTGGCATAAAACACCAGTGGCTTCTTCTCTGTCTCGTAGTAGTGGTCTGAAAACTCCTCATAGTTGGAGGTGATGAACCCATAGGCACTGACCTGGGAGGAGGGAGGTGGGACAGAAGGCAAAGGACAGGGTCAGGGTTCCACCTCGGGTGCTCCATGCCCCACTCTCCTGGCACAGGGGTGGTACACTCAGGACAGCCACCAGGACATGCCAGTCCACCCAGGCAGCCTTACAACAGCTAGTCACAAGTCCCTGGCAGCCAAAGCAAGGGGGATCTCCCTGTCCCCAGGAGGGAGGGGGTCCTGTGGGCTCTCACCTGGTCGCAGGTGTGGAGGGCAGTGAGCAGCATGAGCGCGCCGGTGCTGGGCATGTAGAGAGAGCCATACTGCATGTCCAGCAGCTCTGACCGCAGGAACCTGCCAGCAGACACAGCTGCTTGGGGTGGGCTCACAGCTGGCAGGGGCACCCTCAGCCCCAGCACCACACCCAGCATCCAGCCTGCCCCCACCGGTGCCGCCAGTGCCCAGTAAGGAACCGCAGAGCTTGTGGATTCTCTGAGGGCTGCTGTGAAGGTTCATGGATTCATGGACTGGTTTGGGATAGAAGGACCTTAAAGATCCAACTCTCCTGCCACGGACAGGGACACCTTCCACTAGACAGCTTGCTGGAGGCCTCAAGGTTCAGCCCATTTGCTGCAGGCTGTCAAAAGGCAGCTCTCTGCTGTTTGAAGTCATCCCACCCCAGGTGTCTGCTCCCATCACCAGTAGGAGATGCCAAGCCCTTTGGGCCCTACCTCCCACCCTGTCCCAGTGGGAAGGGTTTTGGGAATGGGAGGCAAGGTGAGCACCAAGGTGAGGTGTGGGAGGGGACATGAGCTGTGCTGCAGTGAACAGGAGTGGCAGAGGACAGGTGCCTCTGCCTTGTTTCCTCTGCAGAGAGCAGGGTAGAGGTGGGTCCAGTGCCTGGGGAAGGGCTGGGACTGATGCTAGGCAGCCACTGGTCTGTACTGGAGAGAGCAGTGGTGGGAAGTGGTTGGTGAGAGCCCAGCCTAGAGCAGAGCAGGAGCCCTGATCCTCATCATCCTCACCTCGCTGTGAGGTACTGCAAGAAATCTGGATGCAGCAGCTTGAACTTCTCTGCAGATGCCTCGGGTCCAAAATACTTCTGTGGCCTGCAGCAGGGTGAGGAGAAGGGCAGGATTTGTGTCATGGAAGTCCCACAGCTGCTTGGGCTTTGTCCCACCAGGGACAGCTGTGGGATGAGACCAGGTAAGTCATGCTGCCTCTGGAGCATCACTGAAGTGCTGGAGAGATCCTGGGGGCTACTCACTTGTCACCCTTGTCCGAGCCCTCGGGGACTGCTCTGCCCTGGATGGCCGATTTCAGCATGAGGTAGTCTCGGATATCCGAGGGGATGAAGATGTACCTCAGGTCCTGCGGCAGGGACACGGGCATGGCACTTGTGGGGGCTTTGGGGCACCACCTGTGCCAGCAGGGCAAGGACTGAGGGTTCTTGAGAGGGTGAGAAGGTTTGGAGGGCAGTTTGGGTGTCTCACCTTGCCCTGTGGGATCTGGGTGAAGCCATACTCCTCGTAGGCAATGAGGGAGTTCTTCATGGTGTTCACCGTGAAGCCGTAGAAGGAGACCTTGGTCCCCACGTCCTCCTCGAAGCCCTTGATCACGGCGCCGTTGAGCCTGCAGACAAAGCAGGGGATGCGTGCCCGAGGCCTGCCTCTGCCCAGCACCCAGGGCCCCATCCTGCCCGGGTGACCTGCCCACACCTGAAGACCAGGTCGTGCTCGTCGATGGCCCTGCCCTGCCGCGAGCCGTTGAGGATGCCACCGTTGCCCACCACGGCGCAGCGGACGCAGCCCCCGGGGAAGCTGCCCCTGTCGAAGAGCTGCCTGTTGGCAGAGGCGTTGAGGAGCTGCAGGGTGCTGCCCACCACTGGAAGAGAGCAGGATGGGACTGGGTCAGTGGCAAGACGAGCAGCAGCCCACGCTGTGTGCCTGAGAGTGCAGCAGCACAGCCAGGAGCAGCCCAGGGAAGAGCTCACACTGTCCTCATCCTCCAAGAGAGGCTCTGCAGGTGGCACTGGAGGGATGCCAGCCAGTCCCAGCTCCCCCACATCTGGTGTACTCATAGAATGGTCCAGGCTAGAAGGGACCTCCAAAGGTCATCCAGTCTGACCTCTCTGCACTCAGCAGGGACATCCCCAACTAGATCAGGCTGCCCAGAGCCCTGTCAAGCCTCACCTGGAATATCTCCAGGGAAGGAGCCTCAACCACCCCCCTGGGCAACTCAATGCAGCCCTCCATGTTCCTAAGCCTCCAAATAGAGGCCACCACAGGCTGTGCAAGGCATGGAGACAACACCCACACAGCTCCAGCCCTGCAGTATGCTGTAGATTCTGGGTGTTTAATCCACAGGGCAGACAAAATTGCCCTTTCCAAAACAAATCTGGTGGGTATTCTGTTTAGAGGAATTAAACTTCAGCTCTTCTTAAGGGAGGTTGTGGATGCCCCCTCCTTGGAGACCTTTAAAGCCAGGTTGGATGAGGCTTTGAGCAACCTGGGCTGGTGGGAGGCATGGCAGGGGGTCAGAACAAGATGATCTTCCAACCCAAACCATCCTATGGATCTATAGATGCCACTGCCCATGCTGGCCATGGCCTCTCCTGACAATGTCTCTTTGCAGCTGCCACCAGTTGGCTCAACCCTGCTGTTCCCAGCACCTCCCAGCCCAGGGACTGAAGCAGGCAGCTGCTGGGCAGAGCAGGCAGTGGGTTTGGGGCAGGAAGGGAAACGATCTGCAACAATGGCCTGGGTTGTCCGAGCTCCTGCAGCCCCAGTTCATAACCACACACACAGTGGAGCTTTTATTCAGGGGAAATGTCACAAGATGCAGCAAGTGACATTTGCAAATTCATCCCCTCCACCCTGGCTGGCCGAGTGGGAAGAGATCAAGGTTCCTGGCTGCTCTGCAGGGCTTCTCTGCCTGCTCCATGCCTTCAGTACCCTCTGCTGGGTTCCTCAAGCTGCCCTCTCCCTCCTATTACCCCTCCTTGCCCCATGTGCTGCCACCCCCATCCTGGTCAAGTCCATACCTGTGTGGGGCAAGCCCTGCCAGCCATAGGGGACGTGTCGTGTCTTCAGCCTGTCCCAGGTGTCTGGGGTGAAGTGCTGGTCCCACATCAGCACGGGGGCGTCGAAGCGGAAGATGTCCCCAAATTTGGGGTCTGCCTTTGCTCTGGCCATCACTGAGCTGAGGCAGGTGCTGGGCTGGAGGGGAGGAAAAGACCTTGGTTCAGTCTCTAGCCTGAATCTACCTTCCCTCTGACATCTCCACCCCTCAGTAGGCACCAAGGAGATGAGAAACCCAAGGACAGAAAATGCTCCTTGCCCATCACATGTTCTGCTGGGTCACTGAGGCAGGGCACAGCCTCATGCTTTGGCTTCCAGAACACCCTTTACTACCCAGCTCCCTGGGGCTGGGAGCACCAGGGCTTAGAGTCACCTGAAAGCATGAACCCCATGAGAGATTCAGCACCAGATGGTGCTGGCTCCAACCTTCACATCAGGGACTTGCTCAGGGAGGTGCTGCAACCACAGTAAAGGGGCTTGGGGAGACCCACACTGTGGACAGAGGAGGGACAAAAAGCCCCTTCCAGACCACTCTGCTCATTCTCAGCTTCTCCACACAGACTTTCAACCCACAAAAGCCAGCAAGGAGGGGCACTGGGGACACTGGCCACACTGTGCTAAGCATTACCTGCTCTCTGCTGGGCTTGGGCTCCTCCAGCTCACTGGAAGGCCTGAAGAACTTCCCCCTGGAAAGGGAGAAACATACAGCAAAGTTAAAATTCCATCACTTGGGCACTGGTGAACCCTGCAGTGGGCAGGGGAGGGTCTCAACCCTTCCCCTCTTACCTCTCCAAGCCACCTCCAAGAGCCCACCTGCGGCTGCCAGCTCGGCGCCACGTCCCCGACGGAGCCAGCACCAGCGGCTCTGGCTGCAGCAGGCTGGGAGAAGAAGCCAGGGAGACATCAGCTGGGAAGGTGACTTTGAGCCCCCACACTCTGACACCCCTCACCTGGTTGAGCCCTGGGGCAGGACCATGTCACCTCCACCCACCTCCCTTCCATGTGTTTCTGCAAGTGGATTGCCACGGATCTGCAACACCTTGGGTCTGTACACAGAGCAGCTGCTGGCTTCTGCGGGGTTCCACCTCCAGGACCCCCCCCCCATGTACCAAAAACTGCACCCAGCTCAGCCTGCAACCTTGGAGGGGGACCCTGCTGTGACCTCCTTGGCTTTTCCCACCATCCCACCTTTCCCAAGCCCAAGGGGAATGGAGCTGGGACAAGCTGGGCAGGTCAGCAGGGCATGGTTAGTTTCCACACTGGAGAAGCAAAAGGTAACTGGGGTCTGGATGCTCTTGGGGTCTGCAGGACCTCCCCTCTGCCACGGGGCCAGCTGGGACATGCTCTGATCCTTTGTTCAGCAGTCAGGGACAGAGGTAGAGGTTTCCCATCTCAGGGTGCCCTGAGCCCCACGGGGCCAGACAGAGCAGACCCAGCCTGCGGGGGGCTGTGTGGGGCTGGGGATGGGCAGGGTCTGAGCCTGGCAAGCAGGAGGTGGGAGCCCACCGGAGGGGAACAGGCTCCCATTCATCCCCACACAGAAGGGCCCTTCAGAGCCCCCCGGCGCCGCCTCCAGCCCAGGCGGCAGGTGCCCAGGGCAGAAGGAGGGCATTGTGGAGGAGACAAGGGCCCCCTTGTCATGGGATCTCTGCCTGGGAGCCCGGCACAGGTAGAGGCAGGTGGGGAGCGGAGCTCTGCCTCCCCCCCGGCCCCCGCCGGCGCGACCGGCATTGGGTTTCCATCCCTGCCGCGGCCCCTGCCGACACCAGCACTGCCCACAGCCCTGCCCAGGAGCAAAGCCAGACCCATTTGCCACCCAAACCCCGCTCCATGCCACCTCGGGGGCACAGCGTGACCCGAGCAGACAGCCCAGTGCCTTGCCCAGGGGCTGGAACCTCTCCCTCAGGCGTTGATGGAGCATCAGGAATAAGGAGGCTCTAGCCCCAGCTTCTTCCTCGTATATCCCAGCACCGTGCAGGAAATGCCAGGGGTGAAGATTCCCCCTCCCCCCCCGCCAGGGCTGTCAGCATTGCTAGCACTGCCAGGCAGCTTTGTAAATCCAGACAGTGCATCTTGCCTCGGTGTCCCATAGTAAAACAGCTCCCCAGCAAAGGCTGCTGCCCTGAAGAGCCCCCATCATCCAAAATGTCCATACTCCAGCCCAGGGGCAGGGGCCCCTGCTTAGCCCTGCCCCATGGCCACATACTGACCTCCAAACATATGCAAGAGCCAGCCCCTTGCATACAGGAGTGCTGATGCCAGGGCTGGCCCCACAGCTGGGAGAGGGGTTGGGTACAGAGATGCTCCCACCTGTCCCTGCAGCCACCAGCTCATCCCTGAGCTCACCCCAGGAGCACCCAAGATGGAAGAAAGGAGAGAGGACACAGCTCCAGGACAATCCACCAAGGTGGAACTGATCCTAGGGAGGTGCTGGAGCTGCAGCTTTCTGCAGGACCTTTCTGCTGTTATCACTGGGAACATCTGAGTGAACCCAGCCTGACCAAGCTGACCTGCTCCCTCAGCTCATGGCCAGGAGCAGAACTGCCCCAGCAGGGTCTGTGCAGAGCGAGGCACTGCCTGGGGCAGGCCACCCAAAAGCTGTGTGAGACCTGCTGGTTATGGTGGTGGCTGCTCTGTCAGCCCCCTCCTGCCAGGCACAGACAGCACAACCTGGGCAGAGCAAAGCTCAGCCAGGCTCAGCCATGCCATAGCCTGACAGCAGCTACAAGCAGAGCTCTGCATGCTGAGCCTGCTTAGCTGCAGGGAACTGCCCTGGGATCTCCACAGAGCTCACCTCAGAGAGCTGCCCCAGCCCTGTGTGCTTCCTCCATCTCACAATGCAGGAGATCCATGGTCTACAAGCCTCAGCAGCAGGAGATTATCAATGCTAGCAGTACCCAAGTAACAGAAAAGGCACTGCTGGAGTGCTGACAGTTGGACTTGATGATGTTAGAGGTCTTTTCCAACCTTAATGAAGTTATGAGCCTAGGAAACCTTCCTGCTCCAAACCCAGCCCCAACTCCTGCAAAGCACTGAGCTTCCTGCAGCTCATCCTGCACACAGAGCCCCCACGTTGGCCACTCACCCTCTGGCTAGCTGCAGAGACACAGCCCATCACCAAACCCCAAAAGTCATCACCTTCACACAGGCCCATGCTGCCCAGGACCCACATCCAAACAGACTCTCTGAGCCCTGCTGCCTCCACAGCCCTTCCCCATCAGGCTCATGAGCCCCAGCTGCACATCCCTACAAATCCCTGCCCACCCAGCCCCTTCCCAGCCATCCAAGCTGTTCCACTCCTGCTGCTTCTTCATAGGACAGTTTTGGTTGGAAGAGACCTTTAAGATCATGAAGTCCAACTGTTACCCCAGCATTGCTAAGCCACCACTAAGCCATGTCCCTCAGCACCACATCTCAATCCCTCCAAGGACTGGGACTCCACCACTGCCCTGGGCAGCCTGTTCCAGGGCCTGACAACCCTTTTGGGGAAGGAATTGTTCCTAATACCTTGGTGCAAACTCTTCCCTTCCCCTTTTCTGGCTCATCCCAATGCCTGCAGGACAAGGCAGAGACCCAGGTACTGGCAGTGGGAGCTGCTGTGCCACTTTCTGAACTGCCAGGGCTGCTGTGGAAGCACCCAGGGCAGCATGAGGGATGTCAGACCCAACTTTGCTCAGGGGGGGCTGCAGGGAGGTGGGCACAGACAGCCCAGCAGGTTGGCTCCTGATTATGTTCAGCTGGAGCTGGGACCCACTTCCATCCATGGTCAAACATGGTGCATGGCACTGCCCATGGCTTCTTGCAGGACTTGTGCTGACCTGACAAACTCAACCCCAGTGTCAGCACCTCCCTGCACTCTTCCCAGCTGCAGGTGATGGAGTCAGCTCCCCAGCAGACATCCTGGCTGCGACTGCTGCCTAAAGCCTGCCAGGGAGGATGTGGGGCAGCCAAGTCCCTCCACCAAACAGCTCAGCAGCTGTTTGGGAAGCCAAACACTTTGACGTCACCCTGCCAGGATGTGGCAAAGCACCTCGTGATGCTTGGTTGACTCAGAAGATGACAACCCTCCCCAGGACCAGCCAATTCACAATGGGGCTCTGGGGAAGGAGTGGCTCCTGGCTGCCCTGGGCACAGGCCTGGGCATCTGAGCCAGCCCAGCCTGGGTGCGTGGCAGTCACAAATATGACGTCTTTGGTCCTCCGCTTCCGGAAGATAATTGTGTGTGCCAGGCTTGTGAGCACACACTCCTCCTTATCTTCTTGTGAGCAAACACTCCCAGGGCCCCTCACAGATGTTGGATGGAGCTGAAGAAGCAACATGAAGTCGCTCTGGGAAGGTGTTTGCTCCATCCCATCCTGAAGGGCCAAGCTCCAGAAAGCTTCTTCCCCCCGGTGCAGAGCCAGAGCGGCACGGCAAGGCTGGGCTGAGCTCCAGGGGCTGAGCTCCATGGTCCCATCTGCCCTAATAATGAAGCCATGAGTGGTGCCAGGGCTTCAGAGAGATGGCTTGGCAGGGAATGGGATGGGGCTGTGCCCAGCAGAACCCCAGGGCCTCACCACAGGGTGGCCAGGTCTGTGGGCACAGCGCATTTCAGTCTCCTCCATAGGGCACACACCACTGCCACCAGCTTTGTGCTGAACTGGAGGGGGACTTGGCACTGCTGTATCTCGCCCCCAGGTGAGTTGGTGTTGGCAGCAGCAGCCAGCATCAACTTGGGGGTCAGCTTCCTCCTGGCCCCCTTCATCCCCCCCACATGTCAGCACAGAGACACTGCTCACACAAATCTCCCTAGTGAAACATGGCCTCCTACACCAGTGTGAGCATCACAGAATCAATAAGGTTGGAAAAGACCTCAAGGATCATCAGAGTCCTACCTGTCACCCAAGACCTCATGACTACTAAACCATGTCACCAAGTGCCACATCCCCTGACCTCCTTTTCTGTACCAGTGCAGGCAGAGCAGGAAACCTGCTCTCTGTGATGGCTCCTCAGCCCTGAGAGACACCAGTGCCCCAGTTTCACTCCTGGACCCATCCCTGTGTCCTTTGGCCAGGCAGCAGCAGTTCCTCTGGGTGCAGGGTTCAGGCAGGAGAAGCAGCAACCATAGGGCAGAGTGTCTGTAAACACAGGGAACTGGAGAAACCACGACTTGCTCTGGCTGGGGTCAAGCTTTAGTGGTTGGAATAAAGCCAAGAGGAAAAGTCCAGAAGAGCTTTGGAGCTGGGCACCTTGCCCTGGGCTGCAATCTAGGGCTGGATGAGTTGACTCTTGGTCCCATCAGTCACAGTGCAGGAGCCTGGGCTGGCTCTGCAGTGGGGTACTGGCACTAGGGCACACCCAGGCAGGGTCACCAGTGGCTGAGCTACCTGCAGCCTGCCATGTGCTGGGAGGAAGCTGCTCCTGCCTCCCAGATCCCATACCATGGGTCTCCTTTCCACCCTGCTCCTGGGGTGAACCATGGACCTTGTGCCAGAGTACAGCTGGTTCCCATACCCAGCTCCAGTGAGGCCCCTGGGCATGTCCTGCTGCCCTCGTGGGCCTCAGTTTCTCCTCTCATGGTCATCAAGCTCTTTGTGAAGAGCTGCTCCACACCCCAGCTGTGACCTGCCCTGATTACCATTTGGAATGGGCTGCTGCTGGCACCACTGCCCACCCAGCACAGCCAGGGTGCAAACAGCCACCTCTGTTCAGACTGCTGGGGACAATTCTGCTCCAGGAGCCCAGCAGGAGAGGCCCTCTCTGCCCTGGGCAGGACTGGAGTGGGCAAGAGCCTCCAGCTCCCAGGTGGAGAAGAGAGACGACCTGGAGCCCAGGGCAGCCCAGCCAGCTGCATCCCAGCAACTCTTAGTGCAAACCTGGCTGCACTTAGCTCCCAGTGCAGAACCAGCTCTGGTCCCCACAGCATCCTGCACTCCTGGGCAGCACAGCTGAGCTCTGCCACACCAACGGCACCCAGGAGCACCCAGAGTGGAGGAGATGGACACCCGCAGCACCTCCTGCTGATGCTCACAGGAAGGGACGGTGCTGGTCCTGCAGGCTCCTTCACACCCTGTCCACCCAGCCACACTTCCCGGGGCTCCCCTGGGGGACCCCAGCACCCTCAGGCACCGGGGCACTCAGGAAGGGGTTTGGGGAGCCTGGAGGATGAGGGGAAGGCACCGAGTCCTCTCTCCACACAAACAACGTGATGCAAATTGCTGGAGATTGGGAGATGCTGCTGCTCCTGGGAGTTTGCAAGGGGTGGTGAGGAGCCCCAGGGATCTGAGTGGGCTGTAGGCAGTCATGGGGGGGATCACTGCAGCTCCATGAGGGCCAAACCTCCCCCCACGACAACCAGACGGCTCCGGTGTTAAATCAACCCAAGAGGGACACATGGGGCTGGCAGAGGGGCTGGCTGCCTGCTGGAGAGGTTTGTTCCTGCTGGGGGCAGAGCACCCTCAGCCCTCCCGGGCCCCTGCAATGGTTCCTGTGCACTGTGATGGGCTGAACCCAAGTGGGACCCCCTGCAGCTCCCCACGGTCCCAGGGTCCTGCTCTGGGCACCCCTGGGCTCAGCCGGGGTCCATGGGCAGGAGCCGGTGCCCAGGACACCTTGTGGGGCAGACAGAGCCTGCTGCCAGCACGTTTCTCAAGCCAGCAACAACCGGGGGCACAGCTGGGGGAACCTGCACTAAGGGGCCCACACCGGCACCCCGATCCGCCCTCCCCAGCGCGGTGCCTGTCACCTCATGCTGGATTTGCGCATCCCTGCCTCCCGCCGCCCTCCCCGTGCCCCCCTCACCTGGCTATGATCCTCTGGCTGGTGGGCGACTCCACCGTCGCGTAGTAGTGCCCGTAGAGGAGCAGGGAGGATGTGAGAGCTGCCAGGAGCAGAAGGCAGAGCCGTTTCCAGTGCGGGGACCCCATCCCGGGCACTTCAGGCGGCGGAGGAGCGCAGGCAAGCGGGAGCCAGTGCTGCCTGCAAGGGACCCTGCAAACTTCCCAGCCCTTTTCCTCGCCCGGTCCAGTCCGGTCCGGTGGACACCGGCACCACTCTGGCCTGGCTCCGTCCTGCCCTGGGTGCCCAGCTGCACCTTGGAGCAGGCTGGGATATTCCTCCGGAGCGGTGGGAGGGAGGGTGTGAGCCGGAGGGAGGAGGCACCAGGCTGACTGGTTCAGACTTGCTGGGGAAAAAAAAAAAAGCACTTTTGAGCTGCCTTTTCTCCAAGCTGAGGATTAAACATTTACTCAGACCAGCAGGGAAATGTGCTTTTTTTGGCCTTCTTTTGCATGCCACCCACCCACCTAGAGCGCACAAAGCACGGAGGTTCCCCTTTTCCTCTAACTTTCTGGGTCGGTTCAACACGTGTCTCATCCTCGGCTCCTTCACCACCAGCATCTCCGAGCCTGCCCGGGGGGTTCGCTGTCGATTGGGGCTTTAGCAGAATCTCCAGGCTCCCAAGGGAAGCTCCGTTGCCGGGCTGCCCGATAGCAGCCCCACGGCACACCCCCGCGCCGGGTACCTGCTGGCAGCTCCGTGGCACACACCTGCACCGAGTCAAAGCCGCTGCTACCGGAGCAAACCTGGTGGAGGATGCTGGTGGGGTGCTGCTGCCCCAGCCCTGGCCGCTTTCTGTCTCGACAAGGTGGTTTTGCGGCAAACCGACCCATTCAGGGCTTTGTGCCCAGTTTGACAAACAGTTTGGGTTGGGAGGAAGGAAAAAGAGGTTCGGAGGGTTCGGGGCGGGGGACATCCGAACATCTGAGGGAGAGAAATGTTCAGCTTCGCTTTTGAAAGAATATTTCTGTGCTGCTTTAGCTAAACTGATTGACCAAAGGAAGCAGCTCTGCCACCCAAAACGTCGAGTGCAGCGCGGGAAGGGGCTGGGGAAAGCAAAGAAGCCTGTTCAAGAGATCTGCAGTGATTTTGGGGGTGTGGGGATTTTTAGGAAGCCGCCAAAGACAGAGAGCAGCAGCATGGTGAGCCCTGCTCCGTCCAAAGCCCGTGTCCGCAGTTCCCCGAGGACCCACAGCATGCCACCGCCCCAGGGTGTCACCCAGCCCCTCCTCAAATTCCTGCTGTTGTCATTCAGAACCAGAAAGCCGGGGGGCAAAGCCCATTCCTGCTCCCACCTCCCCAGGCTGCACTTCCCCCCAGCCACCCCCCACTTCCACTTCTCCCTCAGCGGCATGTTTCCAACGGCGCTGCTCCTTCAACGGAAGATAAATGGCACAATAATTTCATGGGAGTTTATCCCAGTCCCCATTTCCTTGTGTTATTTGCAAGCCCCTCAGTTGCCAGCCCTGATCCCGCAGGAATTTGGGTTGTGTGACAATGGCACATCCGCAAAGTGCCCAGGGTGCGTTGGTGGTGATATCCTGGTGTGAACAGGAGAGCTGGGACTGGCAGGGGTGGCTGCATTGGCCCTGGCCCACCGGAATAAGTGGACATTGGACCTGGGTCACCATGACAAGAGGGCAGCTAGGCTGGCCTTAAAGAAAACTTAGAGGGAATAAGGGGCTGGGGAGCTGTGGCAGGCAGGCTGGGCACAGGGTGTCTCGGGGAAGCAGAGGAAGGGCAGGAGAGGACAGACCATCACCACGTGGGCACCAAGGGATGATGAAATCAAGCCTAAAGCTCAGCTGGAGCTAAAACTAAAAAAGGAGGAGCAGGAAGAGGAGTCACCACGTACCCCGGCAGGAAAGGGCAGCTCAGAGAAATGTGGGTGCACTGGTGGGAGAATTTAATGCCTGTTGTCTCTATCTGTACAGCCTGCTCCCAGCCCTGGGGTACCAGCATCACCTAGAAGACTTAGGGCCAGCAAAGGTGGCTCAAAGGTCCTGGAACCCGGAATCTGTCCCCAGCTGGTGTAACTTGTGGATCACCCTTGCTGGCTCTGGCACACTGGATTCACTCCGTGTGACCCAACCACCTCTCCTCATGTGCTCTCAGCTCTGGCCCTTCGTTAATCATAGCTAATTATTAGCAACTGTTCTAATAAGAAACAGGGGGGAGGTGTAGCAAGGCTCAGTCCTGGCGGCAGGCAACTGATGGTCCGGAGCAAATGACCTGGGGGAAGCCAGGAATTTGGCACCCAGGGACATTTATGGCCCAATTATGCAAAGGCTGGTGAGTGGCAGCCCTGGTGCATTTGGCCAGGGGGAGGGAGAGAGGAGCTGGTTCCTTCACTCCCCACTCCTCCCTCTGTTTCCTTGATGGATGGCTTTCTTCTGCTGGGTGTTTTTCAAAGGGGTGAAAATGAGATGCACAGTTCTTCATCTGCTCTGCTTGTTCTGTGCTACAATGCATTTTGGCCCATGCCCCAAAATTAAGTGGTGCTTATTTAGGAGTTAGAGAAGTGTGAAAACCCTTTGGGATGACAGTTGCCAAATAAAGATCAGGAAAAGAACAGAGAAGAAACTACGATGAAAAAACAGCAAGTAGCATTTTTAGCTGGGGCTTTTTACTCCAGCGATTACTTCTTGGAAACAAATCCCAAGCTGTCCACAGGGCTCGAGGAAGCAAGAGGAAAGAAAGCACATTTGGCACCAGCTGGCTGTTGGCCAAGGGTTGGTGGAGGAAAAGCTTGTGGTCTTTGCCATGATGAACTGGCCAGCTGGGAGGAAAAGATCTCCCCCAGAGGGATTTCTAGATCCATACCAGTTTGTTCAGCACAGGTCAGAGATGTGCTCAGGAAAGTGCCAAAAATCTGCTCGTAGGAAATTTCCCTGAAACACAAAGCCTGGCCCTGAGAACGTGTGGCTGTGTCAGCCCTGCTGGGGAACACAGGGCCATATGGCTGCCTGCAGAGAGGCAGGGCCACCCCATCCTGCAAACCCCATCCTGCAAACCCATCAGCTGCCTGCCTAGAGGCAGGGCCACCCCATCCTGCAAACCCCATCAGCTGCCTGCCTAGAGGCAGAGCCATCCCATCCTGCAAACCCCATCCTGCAAACCCCATCCTGCAAACCCCATCAGCTGCCTGCCTAGAGGCAGGGCCATCCCATCCTGCAAACCCTGTCCTGCAAACCCCATCCTGCAAACCTCATCAGCAGATGTCTCAGGAGGCTGACACACAGCCCCTTCCCAATGGGGAGGGCAGAGCAGCGAGAGCTGGCCTCTGCCAAACTCCTTCTCGCCATGTTCCCTGCAGAAATGGGGTCAGCAGGAGCTCCTGCCTGCACTTGTGCTGCCTGGGCGGTGCCGTGGGTGCTCCCCTGATGGTCTTCACTTGGGTTTTTAGGTGGCACTGCAACCAAAGTCGGGAGGTGGATGTTTGGATGTGGGGAAACTGAGCCCTGTCATTGTGCCAGTCTGGCAGGAGGTAGCCCATCAAGGAATCACAGGATCAACCAGGCTGGAAAAGACCTCAGAGATCATCAAGTCCAACCTACTACCTAACACCTCCTGACAACTAAACCATGTCTCCAAGTGCCACATCCAATTTTTTTTTTAAACACCTCCAGGGATGGTGACTCCACCACCTCCCTGGGCAGCACATTCCCATGGCCAATTACTCTTTCTGTGAAGAACTTTCTCCTCACCTCCAGCCTAAACCTCCCCTGGTGCAGCTTGAGACTGTGTCCTCTTGTTCTGCCACTGGTTGCCTGGGAGAAGAGACCAACCCCCACCTGGCTACAACCTCCCTTCAGGTAGCTGTAGACAGCAATGAGGTCTCCCCTGAGCCTCCTCCTCTCCAGGCTGAACACCCCCAGCTCCCTCAACCTCTCCTCACAGGGCTTGCACCTCATTGCCCTTCTCTGGACATATTCAAGTATCTCAATGTCCTTCTTAAACTGAGGAGCCCAGAACTGGACACAGGACTCAAGGTGTGGTCTAACCAGTGCGGAGTATAGGGGAAGAACTTCCCTGCTACTGCTGGCCACCCTCTTTCTGATGCACACCCTTTAGTCTGCCCCTGCCCCCTGCAGCTGCAGGGAGGTCCTGGGGATGAGCCCTGGGCAGGGGTGGCAGTAGGAGGTTTGTGCTGAGTGGCTGCCCTCGGCGTGGCCGGGGCCCAGCCCGGCTCTTATCACAGACATGTCTGCACAAGGCAGAGCTGTTGGTCAACCCTGGACCGTTGGTCAGGTGAGATAAGCTGAACACACAGTCTGAAGGCCATCCCCTCTCTGCCAGGCAGCCCAGGAGTCCCAGGTTATGCCATGGAGGAATGCAGAGCTGGGAAACGCCTTGGAGCAAAGATGGTGATGGCACAAACCCTGCCGTCCCTTTTTCCTGCTGGATCTCAACCAGGGGGAGCAGATGTGGACTGATCCTGCCCTGCTCTCAGCAGCCCCTGAGGTCTACTGAAACACAGGAGTGGTCTGCTCAAAGTCACATGAGCCCTGCAGGGGGTCACAGAATCCTTTTGGTTGGAAAAGACCTCTAGGATCATCAAATCCAACAGTTAACTGAGCACTGCCAGCTCTCCACTAAGCCATGTCTCCCAGCACCACATCTCACAGCTTCTGAACATCTCCAGGGATGGGGACTCCATCACTGCCCTGGGCAGCCTGTTCCAGGGTTTGACAACCCTTTTGGGGAAGAGATTGTTCTTCCTGTCCAACCTAAACCTCCCCTGGTGCAACTTGAAGTCGTTTCCTTCTCCTATTGCTCATCTCTTGAGAGAAGAGACCAACCCCCACCTGGCTCCAGCCTCCTGTCAGGGAGTTGTAAGGAGCAATGGGGCCTCCCCTCAGCCTCCATTCCTCCAGGCTAGACAACCCCAGCTCCCTCAGCTGCTCCTCTCAGGACCTGTGCTCTAGACCCTTCACCAGCTTTGCTGCTTTTCCTTGGACACCCTCCAGCACCTCAATGTCTTGTGGGGATTGTGCCAAGGTCTGTCCTTGAAGCACACAGCTGGGGAGGAGGGGACACTGTCCCTAAGGGTGGGTGGGCACCAGCCCCTTGTTCACCTGTGCAGTCCCACCTGATGCTGTATGGTTGCTGAGGGAGCCTTGGGATATCCTCAGGACCCAGCAAATGTCTTTCCAGGGCTGGATCAGGCCAAGCTGAGAAAGCCCTACAGCACCCAAGGTCCTGCTGCTTGGTCTGGAAGAGGAATCCAGACCACCGCAGCCCCTCGGCGTGGGAAGCAGAGGCTGCTGCACCCCCAGGAGCTGTTTGCCTGCAGGGCCCTGCCCCAGCACCTGGAGATCAAAGGCTCGCTGCAGGGGAGGTCATCTGCTGCTTTTTGCACAACAAAGCCATGGGCTGCTCCTTTATCTCGTTCTCCCTCCCCCATTATCAATAGTTTTTCTGGTCCGACTGGATTTCCCTGCTGCCACATCCCCAACGGAAAGAAAAGGTCCACACAGTGGAGGTGAGGAGGGTGAACCCCTCACCCCTGAGCAGCAACGGCTCCAAACCTCTGCAGATGGGGACAGAAATTGCTGTTTATGTCAGTGACCAGCACAGGGAGCTTGTGCTGACCTGGAGTGGGCACAAGCCTGTGCCACACTCCCACAGTGCCCAGTCAGCCACTGGTGTCCAGCTCTGGCTGCTCTGTGTCTTGGCTTCTTGCCTGGGAAGAAGAGTGGCTCCCCCCAGAGCCTGGCTGGGTTTGGCCTTGGCTTCCAGCACCAGCAGACATCCCAAGCCCCAGCAGACATCCCAGGACATGGTGGTGAGTCCATCTCACCCCTGTCCCTGCTCAGCCCAGGCTCTGGAGAGCAGGTTGGGCTGAGCTGGAGCAGGAGCAGGAGCAGGAGCAGGAGCAGGAGCAGGAGCAGGGAGGAAACGAGCTCTGCACCACCCATTCATTCATTCAGGAGATGCATCCCCACCCTCCAGCACATCAAGTCCCTATTTGCTTCCTCCTGCTTTGCCCCAGCCCCTGCTCAGGGGTTAGTGCCTGTGAAGGTGGAGCAGGACATGGTCCCTGCTTCTGCTGGGCAGAAGAGTGCTCACCACAAAGAGGGAAGGGATGGAAACCAAACAAAAGATCTGAAGCCTTGCCAGGAAGTTGGCACCACGAGAGCTGCTGGTTCACAAGTGGATTGGTTTCCCACAACCTGGCAGGGGACATCTAAAGGTTGTTAACTCCTGGGGAGCATCAGGAGGAGCTGGGCACAGCTGTGCCCCTGGCTCGTGGTACTCACCAGCAGCTTCCCCCAGAGCCAGGGCTGAGGCAGCAGCAGCTTCATGGACACACCACTGTGCACTTCCTCACCAACCCAGAGCTCTCTGCTTCAATCTGGCAGATGCTGGAGCTCCTGGCTGACAGTGGGTGTTGTGTCCCCAGATGAGGAGCAGTCACTGTCTGAGGCATCCCCCAGGATGTCAGACCTGATGCCACCCTCAGGTCTGTGCTCCTGCTGCCCCCAGCACCATGCCACATCACACAGGGTGAGGCTGCACCTTGGCACAGGCTTTGCAGCTGCAAGAGTGGCACTTGGAGGTACCAAACCTGTGCCTGTCCCTACAGACCCTGAGGAGCTGCTGGGCCACCAAACCTCAGGCAGGTGAGGGTTAGGACACTGGGGACAACACTGCCGCAGCGTGGGCAGCTGCAGGGCTGTGTGGCACTCAGCCTGTGCCAAACCTGGATGTGGCAGACACAGCACCATGCTGACAGGTCCCTGAACAGGAGCTGCCACCTGCTGGCACTGGGACAACCCTGCTGGCCTGCCAGCTGCAAGGTTCTGGATGGGGACATCTGAGGTGGCCCAGTGCTATGGCACTGTCTGCAGGACTCACCCAGCCCCCCAGTGTTGGTTCTCACCACGGGTGCTCCAGCTGTAGGTATCTTCTATGGGCTCTGCCACACTAGCTGATGCCAGGCTAGAGGCTGGCTGGGCAATGCCACCTCCAAACCCTCTGCACTTCCCATAGCTGCTCCAGACCTGGTGCTGCAGGTGGCTCTGGTGAGATGCTGTAGGGGATGTGTCCCTGTTGTGTCACACCTTGGCCAGCCTGTGGTGGGATGGGATGCCTTGGAGCACGGGGGACAGGAGCAACTTGAGGAGGTGAAGGGGACCACCAGGTCAGAGCCACTTTTCTGGGGCCAGAGAGGATCAGGGTTTGAGTTTGTTGGCAAACTGCAGACCACAGCAAAGGTTCTTCTGCAGCCAAGGTCACCTCTGATAACATCAAACTACACCAGCTGAGGGGAAAGCCTGGGGAGAACAGGCTCTGCTGGCGGGAAAAGCCTCCTGGAAAGTTTCTTTCCTTGACTCTGAGACACCTCAGCTGCAGGGAGGAGCTGGGTGCTGGGGGCTGCCAGCCCAGCCCCAAAGCCTCCTCGCCCACTGTGATCCTGTTGCTTGGCAGGACTCAGCACCATCCCACTTCCCAGAGGAGATGGAAACAAAGAGGGAGGAGGGGGAAGGGAAAGGGTGTAAGAAAAACTTCTTCCAACTTCTTGGGAAGAGAAAAGCCCCATTCAGGCAGGAAGAATGCCTGTGTGGAGCTGGTCACTAAGCAACCCACAGCGATCTGGTATGGCCTGGTGCAGGGAACAAAGCTGCCCTGCTGCCACCAGGAGCCCAGCTGAGGGAGGGCTGCAGGGCCTGGGGACAGGGGACAGCAGCCATACACAGCCACCACCACAGGCTGAGCCACCTAGCAGGCTCCAGAGCTCCTGGGTACTGCCAGAGTGTGTCCCCAGTCAGCTTCAGAGGGGGACAAGCTTCCATCAGGTTCCTCCTACGTGCAGAGGTTGGTTGCTGCCCAAGGAGGATTTCTGGTCTGCTCACACAGGGCTATGCACATCATTCCCAACACTTATGCCAGACAACTCCCTGCTCCCAGGGGCTCTGCAGGGCTTGTATGGGCAGAGCAGCTAATGCAGGCTCCACCCTCTCTCAGGCAAGCTGAATTCTTCTCTTATCACTGAGAGGGGTTTGTCCCTTGCAAGCCAGCCCAGGAGACACAAGAACCTACCTGTGCTCTTGCCAACAGAAGGGAAAAAGGGACAAAGGGAACCAGGCCTGAGCAACCCTGCTGACAAGCCACCCTGGAATGCCTCCCTTGGGGCCTGGGGGAGTCCCTGCAGATGCTGTTGCCCCCAGCAGGAATGCTGCACAACAGGAAAACCTCTCACAGCCAGAGCAGGTCCATCGGGACCAGTCAGGGGGCAGCTGGGCTCCAAGCCTGAGCCTGATGAGCCCAGGGGGATCCACTGGACCTGCCTGGAGTGCTTTTTGCCTGCAGGGTGTCCTGAGGGGGACAGCCAGCCCTTCAGGCTTTTGTCTCCAGCATCTACCCGGAGAGCAGTGGCTGGGACAAGGACAAACTCACCAGGTGTTTGCCCACTTCCTCAGGGCAGGGTTTGGCCAGCTCTGATCCCCATCCTGCAAGGTGAACGAGTGGAGGATGCTCAGGTGTGGCCACACAGGCTGCAGGGAACACTCCCTGCAGAGGGAGTTATTGTCATTAACACTCAGTCCTGCCCTGGCCCACACCTCAGCCATTAAGCAGCAGCTTTGGACTCACACTGAACAAAGAAACTGAAAAATCAGCTTGGCCAAAGCAGTGCCATTTATTTTGCCTGCTAAACCCCCTTCAGAAGGGCTGCCACTGGGCTCCTCTCAGTGTGGTGGGGGACAGGCACTCCAGCCAGCAGCAGGGACGGAGAGCATCCCTCACTGGACTTGGAAAGCTCCTACCTCCCCCAACAGGAGGACAAACACAGTGCTCCAGGCACAGCTGGGAGCCAACTGTGCCAAAACCCAATTAAACAAGGACTTGGAACCTCAGGATCATGGCAGTGTTCACACATCCTGCAGAGAGGGGAGGGCCTGAGCAACAGGCACTGAGTCCTGTGTGCCTGCTGCACCACAGAGAGCATTTATCTGCCCTTGAGCTGATGGTGGTTCCCCTTTGGAGGTGTCATGATGAGGCCATGCTGTGGAGCAGAACTGAGACTCATCCTCTCTCACCCAGAAGTTCCCAGTCCATCCCTTTCATCCGCAGGGAGCAGAATGAGAGCAGCACCTCCAGGAATGAAGTCAACCTGAGACAGGATCTGTGTGTCCACTCCCATCCACTGGCTGCTGAGGGAGCTTCCTTAGCCAGTATGTGATGGACACCACTATTGGAGAGGATCCACCCAGAACAGGAGCAGCTCCAGCCTGAGGAGCACTCTCCTTGCAAAGAGAGAAAACCTGGATGAAGATGCAGGACACTGGACCATTGGCTACCTAGATTCATCCTGGGTTCTCCTCTCCCAGCATCAGTGTCACCAACATTCTTACAGCACAGCCAGATGGGAGTTTTTTTGTGGATGTGCTGCATTTTCTTTGCTGTTTCTTCTGATCTGTAGCATTTGCACACTGGTAGAAACATTGTGAGAGAACAGAGGTGGCTGAAGGAGGGAAATATCTTTTTAGGGATGAAGCACGCCTGGGAGGCCAGACCTAACCAAGCCTCTGGTGGTCCTCTTCCATTCCCAGTGGGTGTTGTGGAGATTTCCCAGGCAATGGCCCTTGCCACACACTCAGGATCTCTGGTAAAGCTTGATGATATTCTCATCATGAAGCCTCTTCCACACCTGTTTCTCCAGGTTGAAGTCGTGGTTGGAGTAGAAAACGAGACGTTTCCAGGTCCTGTCGTAGTAGTGGTCTGAGTACCTCTGGTGCCCCTCCGTGATGTAGCCATAGGCACTCACCTGGGGAGAGGTACCAAGGATGGAAATGCAGGACACAGCTCCCAAACAGGAGGGAGCACAGGATGCCAGCCAGGACTCCTTCCTCCAGAAGGACCAGACCATGAAGACCAGCCCCACAGAGCTCTGCCGTCCCCTCACTGCCTCCCCCTTGGAGGCAGGACAGCTCCCAGGCCACAGCAGCTTCACAACCCCTATGTGAACTATTTTGGGGCTGTTTCTCTAGCCTTCAGTCAGCTCCTTCACAGCTGAAGGATTGGAGCCACCCCTGCTCTGCCCCATTTTCACATCCCCCCTACCCCACCTTCCAGCCAGGGGCTGGGTGCAAGAATCATTGTGCCTTACCCGGTCACAGAGGTGGAGGGCAGTCAGCAGCAGGAATGCTCCTGTTGTGGGTCTGTACAGCCTCCAGTAGGGCTTGCCCAGACTTTTAGATTTTAAAAACCTGCAGCAGGAGAGTAAAAAAAAAAAAAGCACAGAGCAGTTGCTGGGTGTGGTGCTTCAAGCTGGGCACACCTTGCCCCACTCTGATCCCTGTGGTATCTTCCCTCTTCCTTAGCAGTTTGTGGTCATTTCAGACCAGCCAGGAGCTTGCCCCCAGGTGTGGGCACTGCTGCATGCTCAGAAAAGCACAAGGCCAGCCCAGAATGCTCCAGCACCTGCACTGCAACCTAATCCCAGCTCTGCCCCAGCTTCTGAGCAACCTGATCTAGTGTGAGGTGTCCCTGCCCACAGCAGGGGGTTTGGAACTGGATGATCCTTGAGATCCCTTCCAACCCTAACAGTTCTATGAGTCTATGATTTATGGAAGTGGTAGGTTTGAGGCAGTGGGAATAAAGAGGAGGTGGATGAAAGAGTCTAGTAGGTTAAAAGCCTACTCTTAAATCTGTCCTTTGCCTTGCAGTGCAGAAGGGGCTTTGAAGCTTCCTGGAATATCCAGCTCCCCATCCAAATTTAGGAGTGATATGAGACATAGCAAAGGGTACAGAGGAAGGACACAAAAGCCACTAGGAGCTGTAGTGGTTTATGCCAGCAGTTGTTAGGAAGGTAGGAGTCCAAACCAGAAAAAAAGAGCATTTGAGTCCTCTTGGCCTTGGAAAGGACCCAAGTCAGAAGGGAGACAGCAGAATGAGCAGGGAGATGAGAGCCATCTGGCACTGCTTCTGCCTTCTCTCAGAGAAGCCACAACTTGGCTCTCAAGGAGGCTGAAGGGTAAACAGCCAAAGCAGGGGACAAGAGGAGCTCTTCTTCTTACATCTCTTGGTCATGTGTGGCCCAGGACTGGCAGATCTTACAGCAACAGTGTCCAGCAGGCCTGTGAAAAGGACTGGAGAGGCAAAGAAGAGCAGGCAGGCCAGGCACATGGGATCCTGAAGAAGTGCCTGCTAGCAGGTTTGAGGGCACAAGCAACCTCCCAAATCAAGGAGGGATCTTGGGAGAGAGGGGCTGTTACACAGCCTTCCTCCAAGGTGCCAAGCAATGGGCTACAGGTAAAAAAAGGCTGGTCCTGAACTAGATCAACTCTGGCACTTCAGCAACACTTCACACAGCTCAAGCTGTGGAGCAGGACTTCTTTTGGCTGCAAAAAACAAACTGTCCAACAGCTGTTGCCTCTCCAGCTCACAGATACTGGACACCTACATCCCACTGCAGCACCACAGAGAATTTTCACTGCCTGCCCACTGATGAAGCTCAGCCCCAACCTGCTGGTGGAGCTAAGCTGCAGTTAGAAGGGAGTTAACTGGGAGGAGGGAGCCCAGGCACAGAGAGAGATGGTGTTGGTCAGAAAAAAGAAGCCCCTGAGAGCACACAATCCCCAGCTCACCTGTTTTTCATGTATCTGAGGAAATCAGGGTGAACCACCAGGTATTTATCCATGGTGAAATCTTCATCAAATCTCTCCCGGGGCTTCTGCCTAAGGACAGGAATGGAAGGCTCAGGACAGGCTCCTGCTTCTCATCACAGCCAGAGAGCATCAGCCCTGACACATTTGGTGATAAGAACCACAAGCACTGTTATTTTGCAGATGATGACAAAGCCTCCAGAACCTGTGGGCACTGCAGAGGGAGAGATCAGGGAGGAAAGACAAGGGACAGGAACATCAAAAGCATGTGTGCATACAACAAGGGGCAGTGGGCACAAACTAGAACACAGGAAGCTCCTCCTAAAGCGTGAGGGAAAACTTCTTTGGTGGAGCCCTGGAGCAGGCTGCCCAGAGAGGTTGTGGAGTCTCCTTCTCTGGAGGGATTCCAAACCTGCCTGGATGTGACCTTGGGCAATCTGCTCTGGCTGATCCTGCTTTATTATTGGACTAGATGATCTCCAGAGATCCCTTCCAACTCCCACCACACTGGGATTCTGCAGGGACAAGGATTGGTAGAACCAGGCCTTCATCCATGAGTAAGCCACCAGGTACAGATACCAGACCAGACAACAGTACATGCTGACCCCAGAGGACCACAAAGCTATCTCCAAGCTCTGGCCACACCTCATTGAAACCAGCTGCTCAGGGAAGGAGATGTATTGCTTACAGCTCCTCAGAACTGTGAAGAGCCAAGATACTTCCCCAGACAAATCTGCCAGGGGAGAGAGGCTTTCACCTGGCTCTGCTCCTCAGTGGGGCTAAACACTGTGGAGAGGAACAGAGCACAACAAAGAGCTCCACACTCAAGGGTCCAGAGGTGGGGCCAGATTGCTTTACCTATGGTTCAGGAATCCTTTCCTGATGTTCTTGTTCAGCAGAAGTGCCTTCAGCCACTCATAGTCTCTAGCTCCCTCCAGGAAGTGAATGTACCTGACATGCTAAGAAAACAAGTGAGCATTACCCAGTGGCACAGGAGAGACACAGCCTCTGACAACAAAAAGCAAGCAGGCTCTAGGCTCACTGAGCTCCCCACACACAGCTTGGCTTTGCAGCTTGCAACTACCCCACAGAAGCAGGATGGAGGTACCACAGTCTCACAGTATATCAGAGGTTGGAAGGGACCTCAAGAGGTCATCCAGTCCAACCCTCCTGCCAGAGCAGGATCACTTAGGGTAGTCCAAACAGGAATGCATCCAGGTGAGTTTTGAAAGTCTCCACAGATGGAGACTCCACAACCTCCCTGGGCAGCCTGTTCCAGTGCTCTGTCACCCTCACTGTAAAGAAGTTTCTCCTCCTGTTGAGGTGAAATCTTCTCTGTTCAAGTTTGAACCTGTTGTTCCTTGGCTTATCACTGTGCACCACCCAAAAGAGCCTGGCCCCCTCCCCTTGACACCCACCCCTCAGATATTGATAGACATTGATCAGATCCCTCCCAGTCTTCTCTTCTCCAGACTACACAGCCCCAGAGCTCTCAGTCTCTCTTCCCAGGGGAGGTGCTCAAGTCCCTAATCATCCTCTTGGCTCTATTGGATTCTCTCCAGCAGGTCTCTGTCTCTCTTGAACTGGGGAGCGCAGAACTGGACACCTGGTGTGCAGCTACTTCTAGAGGCCAAAAGGCTGGGGCTGGACTGCAGCTTGCCACTGCAAATACTCCCTCTGAGGGTAGTGCCAAAGTGCTAGCTCAGCCCCTTTGCTCCTCATGCATGGCAAGGTCAGAAGTGAAGGCCAGAGACTGACAGCATCCCACCAAAGCTCTGCATGCACACAGCTGGGACACAACTTACTTTTCCCTGTGGGATTTTGCTGAACCCTCTGTGTCTCAAGATGTGGAGAGAGGACACCAGGGAGTAGGCTGTGAATCCATAAAAGGAGGTTTTTGTGCCCACATCTTTCTCGTAACCTTTGATTACAGCTCCACTCACCCTGGCCAAGGGAATGAAAGGGGAGCAGAGTTAGCAGGTGAGCCCTGAAAACCTTCACATCTCTGGTGGGTTGAAAATTCCACACACCCCCCCAGCATTAACTTTGCCAGACCAGCTCAACTGGAAGCCAATGAAAGCTGTACTTACAAGCAAAACTACAATCTACAACGGAATGCAGTGAATAGGTACAAAATATCCAGGATTTGCAATACTTAGAGGTATTTACAATTAATGAACAGCACAAGGACCCCCCTGGACAAAGACCAGGGGTGCTGCAACAGCTTCTCCCTTCTCTGCCTCCCCCTTATCCCCCTTGGACAAAAGGGATAAGAGACAGAAGCAGAGATATTAGACTTAGCCAAAACAATGCAGCCAAGGTCAGTAAATCCAGGTAGTCTCTCCCAGAGCAAAGAAGCAAGAAGAGAGAGATTGTTTGGGGAACCAAATCTTATGGTAGATCTCTCTCCCATGGGATTGTTTAAAATAATCATTATTTTCCTTTTTTTACACCCAATAGTGAGTTATTTACATTTTTACTACTTCCTGCTCAAGATCTGTGAAAAATTTTCAAGGCATAGCCTAAAACTACCACAACATCCATGTTTATGAAGACAGCATTAGCCTGGGGGCAGGCAGGATCAGGTCCATTTTGAGCTACACCTCTTGATCTGCAAGGGAGTCCCTGCTTCGGAGATGGCTCTTTATGGCCCATCTGGGAAGCCAGGCTCTTTTTTGTCGTGTGTTTAGAGGAACTTTCCACTTCCCTTTTGGTGTTTCACCTCTTCCTGCCTTCAGTCATTTGGGCACTCGGGAGTCAGAGCAGTAGTAGAAGAGGTGAAGCTCTCCAGCTGCAGTTTCCTGCTCACCAGAAGCAGGTGGCCTTGCCTGCCTTACCGGAACACGTAGTCGTGGGAGTCGATCTCCTGGCCCATCCCAGAGTTGTTCAATATTCCTCCATTCCCCACCACAGCACAGCTGATGCACCTCCCCATGCTGCTGTTGCTCAGGAGCAGCTGCTGCTGGGGGTTTGGGGGCAGCAGGGACATGACCTCCTTCACCACTGAGAAGGAAACATGGTGGAGAGTTAGCACCAAGAGCCTTCAGGACGGATGGACGGGCGAAACCATCACCGTTTGCACCTCTTAGCCTGATGCCTTTCAGATGCAGCAAACCTCCAGGCTACTTGGCATGAGGTTCCCCTTGGGAATCTGATGGTCCCACCCTGACATGCCCTGAGGGACTCACGTGAATAATTCAGCTCCATGAAGCCATAGGGAGGCACAAAGTGCTGCAGGCGCTCCCACTCCCTGTCACTGAAGTACCTCTGGTCTGTGAAGAGCAGGATGTTGGGCAGGAAGAGATCCCCCAGCCACGCAGACTTGGCAGCTTTAGCCTTCACTGATTCAGAGCAGGTCTTGACAAACACAAAAAGACAGCAGGAAGGGTTGATGAGCTGATGGACCTGAGTGCCAGTGCCTGTGTGCCTGCATGGGGGTGCCAGAAAAGCACAGAAACTCTGCTGCTGCCTCATCCACTTCTATCACCGTGAACAGGAGGCATCATTTCAGCCCTGCCTCAGTAGCTAGCTGGTGGAAAGTCACCTACAAGGAAGCCAGAGTGACTCCAGGTCTCTGAGACCTACAAGGAAGCCAGAGTGACTCCAGGTCTCTGAGACTTTCCAGGTCTGTGATGCTCACAGGTTTTACCGGCCTCGGGCTTCGCTAACCGACACAAATTGATGTTTGTAATTCTAACCTAAACCTGCTTCAGCCCTGCTAGCAACACACCTTGCAAAGTCCTGGCCTTCAGAGAGCACAGATGTCTGTAACTGTCTGAAGGGTGGGTGGCAAGAAGGGGCCAAACTCTTTTCAGTGGTGTCCTGTGAGAGGATGAGGGGCAATGGGCACAAATTTTAGGGGGAAGTTCTTCACAGAGAGGGTGATTGCCCCCTGGAATGTGCTGCCCAGGGAGGTGGTGGAGTCACCATCCCTTGAGACATTCAAGAGAAGCCTGGATGAGGCACTTAGTGCCATGGTCTGGTTGATTGCTTAGGGCTGGGTGATTGGTTGGACTGGATGATCTTGGAGGTCTCTTCCAACCTGGTTGATTCTATGATTCTATGAAATTGAAACACAGAAGGTTCCACCTCAACATGAGGAGAAACTTCTTTGGTGTGAAGGTGACAAAGCCCTGCAGCAGGCTGCCCAGAGAGGTTGTGGAGTCTCCTCTAGAGACTTTCAAGGCCCACCTGGATGTGTTCCTGTGTGGCCTGCTCTAGGTGATCCTGCTTTGGCAGGGGGGTTGGACTCAATGATCTCTGGTGGTCCCTTCCAACCCCTACCATTCTATGACTGTGTGATCAGAAACACACAGAGGAACACATGAGATCAGATGATAGAATCATAGAATCAGTCAGGGTTGGAAGGGACCACAAGGCTCAGCCAGTTCCAACCCCCCTGCCATGGCCAGGGACACCTCACACTACATCAGCCTGGCCAGAGCCTCATCCAGCCTGGCCTTAAACACCTCCAGGGATGGGGCCTCAACCTACTTCCTGGACAACCCATTCAAGGCTCTCACCACTCTCATGGGGAAGCACTTCTTCCTCACGTCCATTATCAGTCCTTTGAAAAATAAGAAAAAGCACCTTCAACATCATAAATGACTCAGAGATGCAGGTGGCTCAGGAGGGAACCCAAGCCAGCTTGTCCTGTAACTCAAGAGGCATCACTGCAGTTGGCAGGAGCTGGGCTGGGTGTGCAGATGGAGAGCAAACAACTCCACTGTGCTGGATTTTCCACTGAGTCAACCTGGGCTCTAGTTTGTTGCACATCTTCTCCAAACACCTACTGCAAGACCTACTGAAAGACAAAACAGGACACCAAGTGGACCTCCAGCAGCAACCGGATGGCCTTGCCAAAGCCTTGCTGTGTGCTCCACAGCTGAGCTGGGCTCTCTGCTGTGGGTGAGGACAACAATCTGGTCACAGCCTGAGCAGACAGCCCTCATCCTGCCTCTCACAACAGGAGTGCAAGCAGGAGAGCATTGTAGAAGGTTTCATGTTGGCATAATCTCACCTCATGTCGAGAGACATTCCCTTCCTGCTCAAGCTGTCCAAGGCTTGGTACTTCTGCCACCACAGCTAGACTAGACCAGTACCAGAGGAACTGGGGAAAAGTCTGATCATGGAGGGAATGAAGGAGGTGGGAGTGCTTCTAGGAGTGCTTGTGTTCACTCCCTCTCTCTGCAGAACTAGAGATCAGGTTTGGGAGTGAGAGCCAACATGTAATGTCTGGATCTACATCTTCACTAAAGACCTTCCTGTGTGCATTTGCTCCTCTTTCCTGTGCTGAGGAAGGGTTTTTCCCTCTGTCTCAGCTGTTCTGCACACCAGATGCTCTGCAGCCTCAGTTGCACTCAGAGATGTTCTCAGCTTCCTGCTGCAAACTGTTGTCTCACATTTCTCTGCCAGCTCCAGCTCTGCACTTCTGAGCTGGTAGCTCATCAGATGAGAAGAGGGGACAGCATGTGGCAGGCCACTCACATCCATGAAGAAAGACTCTAGAGGGGGTCACCCACCTCTCCAAGACTTCCAGCAACAGGGGTGCCAAGGTAAGCTGCTCCAGGTGAGCTTTACAAAGAGTTACCAGCAGATGAAGGACAGAGACAGTGCTGTGCACCACCACCTGCCCATCTGCTTGCTGAGCACTTTGCTACAGTTTATGACTTTCCTAAAGGCCCTGTTCTTGGACCTGAGTAATGAGGAGATGCTCAGATTTAATTTTAAGTTACTTCCAAGCCCTCAGAGCTACAAAGGAGAAGTCAAAAATATGGTCAGAACAAGAGTTCAGTGCATGAAAGGAGATGAAAAGACAGGCTTTCAGTTTCTTGGCTGTTAAGACAACTTGATGGTGGGCACCAGACTGAATGGTTTTGGAAGATCACATCAGTACCATGACCTTCACAGGCAGAGGTGACCACAAGAACTAACCTACAGAGCAACATTCCCATCAAACAGGATCTGTGAGAAAACTCTGCAGCTGTAACTGTGCAGGTGCTTGACAGGTCCAAGTGAGATTCTCATCTCCACCTCTACCAAAACACTTCACCTGTGCTGCCCAGGCCTACAGCTGCTCCTACTGAAGAGGAACAAGGCAAGACTTGCTGAAGGTTAGCTCTGTTATGGAGTGTTTGCTCTGCTCTGCTGGTGGCTCAGTGCACAGCAAGAAAAGCCAAGGCAGCACTCTGGCATGTTGGGACCATCCCAGCTCTGGAGCTCTGACCAGGTAAAGATCTTGCTACAGGTGTCTGCACACAGGGTGGAAAAGGTCAGCTGGCAACAGCTGGGAAAGACTCTCCTCTTGTTGATAAGAAACCAGAAGAACAGTTAAAATGTTACTTTTTAACCATGGTTTCCCCACTGGGGCACACAGGTCCACATAGTTGAATTTTTGCCAATATTGACAGAAAACCTGCAAAATGAGACAGGTCCCCACCCTGCTGTCTCCAGAGCAGGCAGCTACATGCTTACCAGTCCTCATCTGACCTTTTTCCTTCCACCTTATTTTGACTTTACTACAAAGCCTCTGTTCCTGTGCACTGAGACCCTCCTCTCCATCACTGCCAGCAGCGTTCTTCACAGCCTGGCACAGCAGAGCTCTCACTGCTGCCCCACTGCTGCCAAGGCTTTAGACTTTGGTCCATAGGTGCTTGGGCAACAAGCACATGGAGACCCTCCTATTCCTGCTCCTTCACCATGACCCTGCCTGTTCTCCTTAGATGGGCTGCAATAAAACAGAGATCAAGGCAAAACTGGGGGCTGTTAACCTGAATCTTCATAGGAACGGAGGTTTTCAGTTGCCCAAGAGATCAGGTGAGAATTGGGACACCTGTATGATAGCTGCCAGGTGGTGCCAAGCACCTACTGCCTGCCCACAGGCACCACAAGGCTAGGTGTGACCCAACTGAGGGACCCACAGCAGAGGGATCACCTATGCTGCACTGTGTGCCTAAGTGCCCCATGCAATACATCAGCCTTGGTGGGACAGCCTCGTGGCACATCTAGGAGAGGTATTTTCCCCAGCTTCTCATGCACCTGAGCTCCAAGAAAGGGCTGCTCAGGCTGACTTTCAAAGGAAGCCATGGAAATGTGTGCAGCTGGTTCCCATACTGCAGCATGATGGAGGACACGCCAGGCTAGCTGAGTCTGGTTTCCCTCTCTGGGTCCCAGCAGCATCTGCATCTGCCCATGAGCTGACCTGCCAGCTCAGAGATCACCCTTGACTGCAAAGGGCACACACATGCCCAGGGGAGAGCAGAAAAGGAGGTCACAGGGAGGCATCATTGCTGGTGAACACAGGTGGCCACCACACCTACCGATGGTGGAGATGAGGTGTCCAGCAGGTACTCGTCCTCAAAATCCCACTGTGGCTCAGACTTGAAGTCAGCAGCCCTCAGTTTCTTCTGTTCTACCACTGCAGCAGCCTGAGGAACAGGTCTTGCAGTTTTCACTGCTGCAAGAGGCTCTTTTGGCTTTGTTGGGTCCATGGACAGATTGTTTCCATCAGCTCCCTTCACGGCAGAGAATGGTTTCACTGTTGCCTTGTCCTTGGCTCCCTCCACCCTAGGAAATGGTTTCACTGTTGTCTTTTCTTCAGCTTCTTCCACCCCCTGGGCTGGCCTCACTGTTGTTTTCTCCTCATTTCCCAGTACCCTTGGGGTTGTTTTCACTGTTGTCTTTCTGATTCCTGCCAACTCAAAAGGAGGTTTCACAGTCACGTTCTGCTTGGCTTCCTCCATCCTGGCAAGTGGATTCATCCTTTGCTTCTGCTCCTCCTTTCCTTCCCATCTTGGTGTCCTCTCAGCCATGTCTTGTTCAAGCCTTGTGATGCCTCTCCACAAAGTCACCATGAAAAAGCTCCTTGAGTTCTCATTATCAGAGTAGTTTAAAGCCTGCTGCTCTTGGGTGTCCACTCGGAGCAGATCCCGGGCACGTTGGAAAATGCTCCACTGCCTGGATGTGATCAAAGGAAAAGCAGACACATCACAAACACTTCCCACTTAACCCTGGGCACCTTCCAGCCCATTCCTAGTGCTCTTGACTCTGAGCCCCTCCTCTTTGTGCTTCAGAGCAGCCACTGCACACAGCCACCACACTCAGAGGACTTGCCTTGGCAACTGCCACCGAGTTTCTGCAGGATGCTGTGTGAACTCCATTTCATTTTCAATGTTGCCACCAAAGCATCATCCAACTTCCCACAGCATCCTGCCTTGACTGCAGCTTATCTCCCCACTAAGCAAATCCCACAGGCCACACACTCCTCTTCAGCACTTGGCTCCTGAAACACCCACACTGGCAGTAACTGCAAACCAGCAGAAGAGCAGCTTTGCCCAGCACGGGGCAGGACCCCTGGCAACGTCCCCAAGAGCACTGCAGGAGTGGTTTGGAGCTCCTGAGTTGAGGACATGGCACACACCATGAAGGCAGCCATCTGGCTCTCTTCTTTGCCAGCAGAGCCAAGTGCTTCAGCAACAGAGCGTGGAGATGAACCAAATCCAGTTAGGGAAGTCTAATAAGAAGTGAAATTCAGTTTGTTACCATACATCACTTTCTGAGCACCTGGGGCCACAAAGCACTTTCTCCTCTCCTCCTCCCCCTCAGCCAGCTAACCCAATGGCAGCAAGCAGCACTTGCCAGGTACACAACTAAAGACAAGCACTTTGGAGCTGTTAAAATACACTTTGAAGCTTAAAAATGTAAAATCTCTGCGTTTACAATCACTTCTGGTTGCCTGATGGAGAGGAGCAGTCACAAGGATATCACAGGAGGATACAGCTACCACAGGCAGCAGAGCCACCTGCAGCAGGACTGAGCTAAAACTCAGAAACAAACCACCAAAACCAACCACCAAAACCCAAACCCAAGGCAGAAGTGGTGGGGTTTTGTCCCAGCCATTCATTCCCACCTGCACCTGGCTGGAGGGTGGAACAGGAAAAAGGGAAGTGAAAAATTTTCTGCAGCTGAGCTTTTCTCTACAGCAAAAGCTTTTCAGGGTAAAGCAGCATAGTGGTGGGGCTGATTTCCCACTCATGTTCCCTCTTTGCATGACACATTTGTTTCAGAGCTGTGCATTGCTTCCCAGGTGATAAATGGGGGAAGAAAAGCAGCTCTGCACGTAGCAGGCTGTAGATAACAGCCCAGGTGCTGCTGGAGCCTCTGAGTGGTGTGGCATTCCTCAAAGTGATTGGGAAATGATCAGCTAAGGAGGCTTTTAAAAATCGTTTTGTTTCAGATAAACGTTTGAACCTTTCCAACATCATTTCTGAGAAAAGGAGCTTGTGGCAAATGGTTTTATCAGCCCTTCCTCTACCTCTCCTCAGGACCATTAGCCAGGTATGCAGCAGTTGCTTTCAGTCCTAGTGCTTCATGTAGGAACTTGTGTTACTGTTTGCTGCCTCATGAGAGGAAAGATTTTATGACACACTCTAAGGAAAGAGAAATTGGGTAAGGTAGCTCAGGCAGATCTTCAGTCCCTGGGTGATTTTCTGTTGTATTTTCAAGATGATTGAAATGTTGCAATCAAAGAGCAGAGAACAAATGGAAGGGGACAGGCTGACAAACCACCCCCCAGCCCAGCATGTGCTGTCTCGCAGGGCATGGATTCCATCCCAGCTCTATTACACTTCCATTTCAAACCCTGTGCCAAGACAGAGATCAAAATGTAAACCCCAGGGCCCTTCACATCCCAAGCCTTGTTCAGACCCACCTGACCAAGCCCTCGTGGCTACACAGGACCCTGCTCTCCTGCCCAGCATTTTAAACCCAAAGGGTGGAAGCAGCTTATCAAATTTCAGGCTCTAGAGTCCAGCTGGCAAACAACTGCAGAAGCTCAACCATGTTTCCTGTCATTTTCCTCTCCATTTACAAAGCCCCAGGACAAACAGAGGATAAAGCCACAAAAATGCTGCTTTGTGTATTTTCTGTTACATATAAAAGCAGGGAAACAGAACTGACACACAGATACCCACACACAGCTCCTGCCTGGTTGTGTTTTACTGAAGCTGCAAAAATTGCAGAGATGTCCATTAGGTGAAACTCCAGCAGAGTGAAATGGCTTCCAGCAGCTGGGCATGGAGAGCCAGGTCTTGTCCCAGCTCTCTGCCACTGATGAGCTCTGTGATCAAGGACAATGCAGTTCTTCCCACCTCTTCCTTCTCCCTGCCTCCCCCTGCAGATTCTGACCTCTCCAAATTGATAGCTGTCCTTAACGTGTGGTCTCAAGTCACTGGAGCTGAGCTACACTCCTGCCACCTCCAGAAGTGTCGATGTGCCCAGCCTTGCCCCTCCTGGCCTGCCCCCACATCATCAGCCTTGTTTGGACCAGCTGAAAACTAATCCCACCAAGATGAGCAGGATGAGCTCACTGGGACCACAAGAAGAGTGGGGAGGATGCTGAGGAGTGGAGCTTCCTATACACAGCACAGAGCACCAGCTCCCTGCGTGAGCTGTGCTCCTGGTAGGGAAGGCTCAGGAATCTGCTGTGCTCATGCAAGGAGCTGTGGTTCCTGCCAACAGTGCAGGAGACATTTTGCTGCACCTCCACCTCCATTCTTGTAGGGCTTTACTTGACCATTTCTATAGCCACAATGGACTTGTTTGGTCCTGCCTGTGTGCCATTGTTCTCTCAGCATGCAGCACAGCTGGAGGGATATGCGTATTAGGAATCTGATCCTGAAGATGCTACAGATTCAAAGGTATCCCCCACCAAACTCTGTGTCCAGCAGTGCAATCTGGACCAGGGCTGAATGAGGTCCAGAAGGCAGCCACCAGGAAAAGCAAATACTCTGTAGTGCCAAAGGATGCAAACAGGCAGCAGCAGTAAAGCAAAAGCTGCTTTCTCAGCCAGCTACACGAGGAAGCACTGAGACCAGGGAGCCAGCAGGACCAAGTTGCTGACTGTGGATCTTCAAGCACCATGCTCAGATTACACACCACCTAGTCTGCTGAAGCAAAGTGGTCACCTAACTCAGAGCAGAAGTGTGAGGGGCAGGGTAAAAAGGCACAGAGAAAATGAGCTGAAGCATTCTTGCCCAGACAGTGCCTGCCAAAAGGTCTCTTACCTGAAAATCCTCATCCTTGCCAAGCCCAAGTAGGAGCTGAAATAAGCAACAAAGACACAAAGGTTTACCACAACAACAAGACAGATGAAAGCTCTGGGGATTTTGGGAAGCCTTCTCCTGCAAACCCACATGGTGAGATGGCTGAGAGCAGCAGAGGCTGTGCTGCTGCTGCTGCCCAGAGGTGCTGGCTGGGCAGTGCTTTCCAAAGGTGTGCTGAGTGAGTGGGCTGGCCTTCTCTCTGGAGTTCCCTACCACAACGTGCACACCCTCTCTCCCAACATTCCCAGGCCCTCTGCACTCAGATCCAATTCCCCAGAGAGGACAGCAGCTTTGCACTGTTTATCACCCTCAGCTCATTGTGACACAGAGAGGGGGGAAGAAAGACCTTTTACTGCAAAGCTTCCTGCATTTTCCCTAATGAGGTTAGTCCAGTGTAAACCATTCACCTCTAATCTGCTGGAAGGGTCACTGGGAACATTTGAGTGAATTATGGAAGCAGCCATAGCTACAATCAAAGAAATTGGCTCTCAGACCTCCAGCTACCCAAGGGCTCAGGGAAGAGTCTAGCTATGACCATAAACAGATCTCTATTTTCTTCCTCAGGCAGTAACTACTTGTAGCTCAGATCCAGACTTCTGCCCCCCAAAGCTGATGACTAAATGCAGCCATTTGACCTTGTGATTGCTTTGAAATAGGTGAAAGAAGGACTCCTTGCAAATCCACCACAGAACAGAGGGGCTCGTGCTCAAAGGCAGATTAGTGCTGGGGTCAGGCATTAGAGGAGAGGGCTTAGAGGCAGACAGTTCCCTCCCTCTCTGCTGAGGCAGACCAGCCCCTAGGGCAACTGGGAAAACTTCAGTTCAGCATTTCACTTGTCTGAAAGGTGCCAACTCCATCACAATCCAACTCTGCTATTGCTGACAAACTTGTTACACAGGCCTGCCTGCTGAATCATGAGTGTGCCACCTATCTCTGAGCTGCTGGTACAGATAGCAGCAGCACACACTCTGCAGCTGCTCTGCTCCTTGAGCCCTCAGTCCAGCTGCCTCTGGTACCACCACTAGGACTGGTGTCTCAGTTTTGACTTGTGAACCAACCCCATGGTTTCACAGGATGACTGCACGGCCAGGAAATGAGAGCTCTGCCAGTTCACCACTACAACAGGACCTGGATGGATTTGAGTCTGTGGGTAGACCTAGAACTCAAACAAACCAGATCAGTCTGGAAACCTCCAGAGTACAGCCTCTTGACATTCACTTGGTTTCAAGGCACCATCTGATACGGCTGCATTTTATTCCATTTTTATTTCATTAAGAGCAAAACAAACTTCCAAGTTTCTTATACCACGGACAGACAGACAGACAACTGCCTCTTCACTTCTCTGCTTAGTGGGACCCTGGTCTCTTGGGTTTTGTAAAGGACAGCCAGGCTTTGCTCACCAAGAGGGTCAGTTAAAACAAAGCTTCACTACTGCCACATGCACACAGAATGCTCCAAGGTAATGAATCCCTGCCACAACCCCAGGGACTGGCACTACACTTGCTGTGAGCCATGACACACTCAGACCTGGGATATGTTGGTTCTCAACAACAGCTAGCAGCTGACAGTCTCTCTCCCCATCCCACGTTCCACAGTATGGATATCATCCCCTCCATGAAAATCAGCACTCTGCCTGGAGATGGATCTTTGGCAGTCCAGACTGCATCTCCTCATCAACAGAGATGAACACCACAGCCAGAGAAATGCTTACCTGATGCAGGGGGAGCCATGGGGAGCTGTTAAAGATTAACCCTGACAGTTCAAGGGGAGATGGCCACATTGCTTCTTACTCCCTAGGCTGCCTTTGTAGAGCTCTTATCAAAAATAAACCTCAGATATAAGAAAGCTTTTGTTGACACTATCACAAATCTCAGGAGCCAGCACTCACACTGTTCCTGAATACACAGAGAAACCAAAGGTGTTTGCTTTAAGTCACAGGAAATCAATCCAGCTGACAGGTTTCACCCTTCCACACACCACAGCAAGAAGCTGCAAGGATGCCCTGGCAAGGCTCAGCAGTAGCTGCATTTCTTTATCATCCACACTTCCTGACAAGTTCCTTTCTCTGGGTTTAAGACATTGGTTGTCAGAGGATCCAGGAGAGGAAAATGCAACCAAAACACAGGTTTGAAAAGCCCTTGAAGAAACACAAGGGAGGATGTCAGTTGAGGGTGCATCCCTGCCTCCACAAGCAGAACATTTTACCATTGCTCAGACAGGGCCTAGAGTCAGAGGAGATCTGCTGAACAGTCATGGGCACTGAGAAAGGCATCAGCCAGGGTACTGCAGCTCTCATTAGCTCTGGGCAATTCTAGAGAGGTGGGCTGCAGATTTGGGTGTGCAGCAGGCAAGCAGCAGCTCTGGGCCCACAAGATCTCCCAAGGACACTCTTACAGGCCAAGCATCAATCTTGAAGCACTGAAAGGCAGCAAACAGCAACAGCTTCACTTCAACCTTCCTCTTTCAAGCCCTATGCACCTCCAGGCTTCCCTATGCTTCCCTATGCACTTCCATGCTTGGAAGCAGCTGCTTGTGTGTAAACTACAAGGCTGGGTTTGAATGGGGTTCCAAATGGAAATTCTGGAGGCAACAAACATTGCTCTTCAGCCTCCTCCATGGAACATGACTGTGAAACCAAGAGGCACAAGGGATAGCTAGACTCCTACAGCCCCAGAAAGACAGCTCTCTTTGCTTCTAAGGAACTGGGCTGGCAGATGTGGAGAACATTATTCTTGTTCAGGAAAGCCTGTGCTTGGGGGAGCTCTCTAGCAAGCACATTAGCCAAAGGCAGGCTTGGCTATGCAAAACACTTGTGTAGCTTTCCACCTTCTTGGTGTAAGGAAACCTAAATCAGAGTGCTGGCTCTCACTTCCTTGGAGTATTATTTCATCTCCTTGGAGTATTATTTCATCATCCTCCACTCCCACTGCAGAAATCAGCCTGTCAGAGCTCAGGCAGCCAGGCTGCTTACCTCAAAGCCAAGGTCAGACTGGGAAATGGGGATGTACTGTAACGCTTCAGGGATGGGCTCCTGAAAACTGAGGCCAAGAGCAGAGCTGCTGTCTTACAATGCTCTACAAGAGGTATGGTTCTTGGGATACACAGGGCTCCCAGCCCAAAGGCAGGAAGAGAATAAGCAAAGATAGCACCTAACACAGGGATTGGCATCCTCTCAAGGGTGGGTGCCAGCCTCCTTTTCCAGATGAGGCATTCTGCATGTTTCCCTGGCAGTCCTACCAGCAACCCCAGGAGATGCTGCTGCCTCTCTCCTGGTGCAGAGACTCTGAGCCCAGCACTGCTGGTCCATGTCCACTGTATCCAGCTACCAACGTGAGTGCCCTCACCAGAAGTTCTTCTATTCTTTAGTGCTGTGAAAAATAAAACTTCTTTTTGGTAAGCAAACTCCACGTGGCCCATCAAGTGTAGATAGTTATCTGTTAGTCCATTTCCATCTCCTATAGTCTATTTAATTCCACTCAAGTACATCCTTAGTTACACCCTGGGCAGATAAAAAGGCAGATTTGCCTTTCTAGTTTGCTGGGGGTTTTTTGGTTTGTTTGTTTGTTTGTTTTTCATAACCAAACTTTATCTCCATTAGATCTTTAGCTGTGTGTGCTGTGGGTGTTGGCTAGAGCTTCAGCTACACCAAACATTTATCTGTGTGCATGCTGTCCAGAGGCTTGTGCATCAAATCTTGTTTACTTGCCTCTCCTCTTTGTGCTTTCCACTTTCCCATGGCTCTAGGCTATGGAACAGGGCACCACAAGAACAAATTGATCAAGTTTCACTGCAGGACAAACATAGCTTTCAGTGAGCAGAACTGGAAGCCCGTGGAATGAGGAGCTGCTGAAGAAGCTGGGGGTGTTTGGACCTGTCCACAGTACTGCTTGGATGATCTAAGAAGAGGGAGAGAAAAAGAATGACACTGCCTGCAGCATGCAACTGCTCAGTGGTCATGCCTGTGGGTTAGCAAAGGCTAAGCCAGCACAGGCTTGGCTTGGAAATGCTTGGTTCCTCCTTGCCCTGCCAGCTCAGCTGTCATCTTCAGCAGCACATCCTTTCAGGCTGGGCATTCAGGGCGGGGGCAGAGAAATTACAAGAGCAAACTCTGCACAGCTATTTGTCTTGCTTTCACCAAACAAAACTGATAGCCCCAAAACTGCCAAGCTTGCCTTAATTCCACACTCTGTGGTCACTTTCAAGCTAGTCACTTCTCCATCAAACCTTCAAATCCCAAGTGCTGAACATCCAGAGACAACAGCATTTATTGAGGCAAAGCAACCACTTCTGCTGCTGCTGCTGGGCTTGCAAGAATATCCCACACCTTTGTCACAGAGCAAAGCCTCAGAGAACTGGAGCAGGAGGTGAGGAACATCTTAGTGAGCCAGACCACATTGGTCTGTGCTCTCCATGGGCTGAAATGTATCAGGATAGAGAGTGGCTGTTATGGTGCAACACTAGCAAGCATCTCCTCGGTGTCCACACAGCAGAGCTGCAGAGAATGCAAAACTGGTTGGTTTTTCATTAGTGCTGGTTCATCTGCTTGGCATCCAGCCCCACCACAGTAAAGAAACTGCCTTGCATCTATGTTGTGGCAGCAGATGATGTGGGTCCAAGCTGGAACATTCCTCCTTCTCTCACACCATAACAGGACCATAGGCAAGCTCCTCCGGCCAGCTCCCACCCACCAGGGCAAATCCTTGCCTGCAGCAAGCACTGCAAGATGTCATATTACAGCCTCTGGGCACTGGAACTTGCTGCAGTCTCTTTGTAAGCACAGTGACTACTCAGCTATTGAGGATATTCCCTGTGGCCACAGCTCTGGGTGCCACCCTCTCTGTACTGAGTGAAGCAGTCCAGCACTGCTACCACATTGCTCTTCTGCTCCCTGAGCTCTTCACCACTCACCCCCTCCTGCTGAAGCTGCAGCACTGAAATGGCTGTGGTCTCAGCATTCCTCTCTCAGATACACAAAGCTGAGGAGCCTGATGAGCCACTTCGTTTGAGAGAATTAAAGAAAAATACACTCCCAGCAACAATGGCTGGAAACATCAACCAGAGTTACACAAGCTGGAAAGAGCCAGAGATCCATCATCCAAATGTCTCCCTCAACAGCCTTTTGTCTGTGCCATCCCAGTAGGAAGCCCAGTGTAGCATGCCAGGGCTGACAGAGAGGCAAACTGACACCGCTTCAGGGATGGTATGGGTTGGTTGGGGTTTTTTTTCCCCCCCCTTTTAAAATGTATTTGATGGAAAGAAAGAAAATATTCTGTTCCTTGACTAGGAATCTCTCAGAGAGCTCTTGCCCCAGGCAGTAGGCCAGTACTGCAGACAGGTGAGGAGGTAATTTATGAAACACATGGCTAGCTGGCCTCCCATCAGAAAAGCAGCCTCTCCAGCTCCTGTCCCTGAGAGCTGCCAGGAGCAGGAGCATTCCAAGACTCTCCACTGCTCCAGAGGGAGAAACACAACAATCACAAAGCCCAAATCCATCTCCACAGCCCTGGCAGAAAACGGAGGCATATTGTCTCAGCACTTCATGTCTGGCTGCAGAAATCAGGCCCTGCACAGCTATGAGTTACAGAATCACATCTCTGTGGGGACCTACTAATTTCAGAGCCAGAAATAAAATAATTCTTGCTGAAGGTCTTTCCCATACTCTTCCCACTGATTTGACATCTGAAAGCATCCCCTTTGTGACCTGGCAGGACACAGATGTGCCATTTGGCATCCTTTAGAGTAAAAAGTGCTACAGGACTGCAAGAAGTAAGCCTGCTTCTTGAGTGGTGTAAATCACTTTGTCCTTGACTTACACTTGGAAGGAATGTGGCCTCACAGTGCCTTTCTCCCTGTCCCTGACTGGTAGATGCATCACAGAAGTGCAGCCACATTTTTAGCACAGCCACAAGGTCCTCTGAGAAGCAAGATGAATTTGCTGCTGGTAAATCACATGCTTCCCTTCTCCCTCTTTTGTCTATTGTCTTCTGTTTAACACTTCTTCTCCTGCTTTATTTAGATACCCAGAGGGTCCTGTGCTACTTATCTCCATCCTCCTCCTCCTCCTAACTCGACTGAGGCTTTTGCCAGCCACAGAGAGAAGATACTTCTCTGCCACCCCAGCTGCACACCACCTACCAACCTCACACTGGGAAAACCCCAGGCAAAGTAACTGCTGGGCAGAAGAGCAGCACACACGATGCTGTTGTAGTGGAAATGCAAGATCCTTGTGCTGAGGAAGAGCAAGCCATTCTCTCCTGGTTCCCTGGGAGCAGCTTAGCATCTGCTCACTCAGGGTTTGCCTCACAGGCCCTAGGTCTCTGAGAAGCACACTCCTGTCACAGAGTTTCAGGCAGGCTGAGAGGATCAGCCAGCCTGTTTCTAATAGTGCTGTGCAGTGACATTAGCCATCTCCTCCTGTGAGTTTCCCCCTAGTGAAAAACATGGCATGGAGAAGATGCACTGAGTTGTTCCTAGCTCTGCAGCTCACATCTCAAACCCTGTGCTCCCATTTGCAGTTACCAAGTGAGAATGCCCATGCCTACAACAGGAACAGCCCAAGCCACGTTGTTAACAGGATGATGCCAAATTCAGGCAGTGCCCAGCCCTGTGCTGATCTCCACCAGCTTGCCCTCACAGCTCTCTCCTCAGTAGCAGGCCACAGCAACACAGGCTGGAAGAGACATCTTGAAAGGTCATCTCATGCAGCACCAAGCTTCAGTGCTATCTAAACCAAGCAGAGGTTGGTTGGGGTTTGTCTGCCTCAAAGACACTGAGGTTTCCCTCCCTCTCCCTAAGTAATCTACACCACTGTGTCACACTCCACTGACTGTCAGCTGGGGCACCCCCTTTGCTCCATCTCACTTTCCAGCTTAGTCAGTGTTTGAGCCCATGTTTGTTCCTTGATACTCTAACTGTAAGCAAACAGGAGCTCAGTGAACTAAAATAATTAATATCTGAAGAGTAAATGCACAAAATAATCAAGAGCAAGAGGACACTGAGTACTCTGGAGAAGATTTAGGGCTGTGGAAATGACTCTTCCACAGCTTGTGTTGTTCTGTGAACCCAGGTGGTAATCCAAGAGCAAATAACAAGTCCTGGGATTACAAACTTTATGTAATTTACCCTAAAGCACGTGTAAGTTACCTTGTTGTGTTTCCTTCAGTTGATACTGAGAGGCAGCCACTGCTGAGAGGAATGTGAGGAGCCAGGCTACAGCACCACATGCTTTGACCAACAGAAGGGCTCTGGAATAAACAGAAAGGAGACAGAGCTGTAAAAGGCAATTAATCACCAGGATGGTGCCAACAGTCCAGCTTTTGTCCAGAGCCAGGTGGGTGTCTTTTCATTTTCAGCTTCATCTAGGCACCAGTGGCTCCATCACAATGTCCTGAACCCTGAGGGCTGAAGCCACACTGCTCCAGCAGCTCACAAGGCTAAGGTGAGCTGTTTGTTTTGCCACTGCCAAAGCAGTTCCCTGTTGCTCAGGAGGCTGATCTCTTAAAACCACTGGGATATGCTAAGTGCCCCACAAACACATTCAACTGACTGCACTGTTCCATGGATGGAAGCTCAAGTTCTCCCTAGAAGACAACTTGAGTGGAGAATTAGCTTTATCTCACTCCTAACTCCCCAAACCACACATGGTCTGCTTCTCTTCCAGAACAGATAGGTGGCATTGCACTTGAGGAATTTCACATGGTTTGCTGTCTGATCTGTCCAGGAAGAAAAACATTTCCCATCTTCTCACGTGGTTTGTCTTGGGGTTCTCTGCTATCCTGGAAAACAGCACAGGGACTGGAAAACAGCTTTTCTAGAAGGCCTTTGTAGGAGGCTGTATTCAGCCAGCCTCTCACTTCTAATATCAGCAGCTGACAAGGTCTGGCCTTACAGCTTCAAGGAATCCAGAAGGTGCAGTTCCATTTATGCCTAAACAAAGAGTGCAGGCTTCACTGAAAAGCCACTCACTGCACACACCCCAGGCCCAAGTTTAACTGCTACAGATTTTGAAGTGCACCACTGGTCTAGGAGTCAACAAAAATGGTATCTCCAGGCTGCCTGATCTTGTGCTTGGGGACTCTGGGCTAGATATGCTCAGTCACAGGTACCTGCTCTGCTAACTGCACCCAAAATGTCAGAATGGAGACAGGCTTGGTGGTCACCAGCACCAGCAGGAGTTTGTTGCAGGATAAAGTGAGTCACCCTCATGCCCCTTGGTCACCAGGTTTGTTGAGCTGGTCTGGCTCAGAGCTGGTCCAGGTGACCAAATTTTGTTTCAGCACTCCAGCTGGCAAGTGGAATTGATGCAGTGAGAAGAGAGGAGAACAACAACAGCAGCCCATCCTTACCCCACCCCTTCCTAATGCACCACAACACAACTTTAATTAACAGCCCTGGCAACACCATGAGCCAAGAGGCCCAAGGAGCAGCTCTCAGTACCCCAGCAACCTCCCTCTCCAGAACAGGCTGCACACGTGGCTGTTCTGTATATTTTGTGCTCACAAAGAAGGAAGAAGCATCAAGAACTCAAGACAGAAGCTAATGAAATGTCCTGTCCTCTGCTAGATTTGTTTAGAGACAGAAAGAAGGTTTGTACAAGAGGGTCTCAGATCACAGTTCTGCTATCCCACCAGGTGCTGAAGTTCCCTTGGCTGGGGGGACAGAACTCTGCCTTTACCATCACCACAGGCTCTCCTACTACCTCAGCACAACGTGGAGGATCAGTTTGGAGCTGCCACATCCTAACCCTGAGTGTCTGCAGGTGTGTGCCCCCCAGCCACTGACACAGACATTTTATTCCAGCCATGTCAGTCTCTGTGACTGCAGAGGGCAAGACCAATCCCACCAGGTTCTGATACAAGTAGTCAGAAGGTTTCTGCCTCACCTCTTGCTGCAGAAAGGTGAGCAGGGACATCAACATCATCGTCACAGGCTTGTCAGTATTGGTATTACCAAACTGTCACACAGGATGCAGATCATTCCTGGGTGCAGAACATCCATGTGACAACAAGGATTCCCCAACCCTTTACCATTTGTCCCAAGAGGCTATAGAAGGAGCTGGCAGAAAGGATGGTGAAAGCCAGAGAGAGCAGGTGATGGTCCCACAGCTTTGTGGGATCTCATCCAGGCAGGCAGTGCTACTTGGCCTCAAAAGAGACCTTTGGCATGAAGGAGGCTGGGAATGGAGGAATCCCCCAAGAGAGCACTTCTGCTGGAGACCAGTATAAAGTTACTGAATGCAGGCCCATCACCTCCTCTGTCTGAGCACCCCAGGTTTTGCAGTGATGAAAAGATGCCACTGCCCAGCAGTACCTGCAGTGGAGCAGCTCCACTAGCAGCCTCACAGCCATGAAAGGGCTTCTCATAAACCTGCAGCATCTCTGCTGAGCTGCAGGTGAGACGACAAAGTGCAGCAGAAGAAGGACCAGCCCAAAGTTTGCCTGCACAAATTCTCAGCCCTCAGAACAGTAAACGACTTGCTAACACCACAGCAAGCAGGATCCTCAGAGCTGTGACTGCACTGTGCCCCAGGCAGAATATTTCAGCAGTGCACAGGTCCAAGAGGTGCAGCAGGGCTTTCTTCCTGTGACTTTGCAGCACACAGGAATTCCTCTCAGCTGCAGTAAGTTAGACAGAGAGAACACTTAGACGTTGGAAACATCTTCCAAGGGAAGCAGTGGATTGCCCCTGAGTCATTTTTAAGACTCAGCTTGACAGGGTGCTGGGCCAGCTCATTTCAGCTGCACTCTCACCCAGAAAGGTTGGACCAGATGATGCTTGGGGTCCTTTCCAACCTGGCATGCTGGGCTTCTGTGAAGTTGTATTCCCAGTTACATCAACATCAGATTTTCTCCCCTAGTTCTGCTCTCTGCTGCAGAGAACAGATACAGGGGGAAAGGAAAACTTGGGAGCAGAGTCCCTCAAAGATCTCAGGGGCAGCACAGAGGACTGCTGGAGCTTCCAGCTGCCTGAGTCCTGTGTTAAATCCGACAGCCAAAGAGACACTTCCCACCTCAGCTGGCTGACAGCAGTTTTTAAAAGGAGGTGTATAGGACAGTGTGCATTTTCCTCAGGACCTTTTAGGGAACCATCTCACAGCACTGCCAATTTAACAGTGCAACCCTTGCCTGCACACAACCCCAATTTAACAGTGCACCTTGGTCTGCACACAGAACCAGAGCACAGAACTGAGCCCCAACACTCCTGGGTGTTCAGGAGCTTCCTGAAAATAGCTGCAAGATAAAACCCTCATCTGAAAACAAGGCTTTGGAATGCTTCTGCTCCTATCTCAAGGCTGCTGGGTTCATACACAGTGGTACTCCCCTTCCTCACCAAGGTCACCCAGCTCTATCCTGCCACAAGGCCAGCAGATGAGGCACAGGTCAAAGCAGCAGCCCACACCAGAGGAACAAGCAGAGAAACCCAACCTACAATTTTCTTGCAGCACTGCTTGAAATAGAAGTCTCTTTGCTCACACCAGAAGTCAAACTCCAGCGCTACAAAGTTGATTTAAGTGTGTGGGTGTGAAGATTTCAGCATAGGCTGTACAGAGAGAAGCTGGCTTTCTATTTTCTCCATCCAGTTTCCACTGATCTCTCTCCTGACAGCCTGCAGGTACCATCCTGTGTAACTCATCCAGTAGCTTCACACTGTCCTGGAGAAACAAACACAACAAAGCTCATGGTAGAGGAACAGACAACAGCTACCTGGGCTACCAAAACTGAAGTGCATAAACACACACCCAGGAGAGCTTTTAACTAAAACCCAAAGCAAACAGAATGTTCATAGGTCAACAGGTGTGAGTTTCTCTCCCAGCCACCCTGACCACGCATAGATCACATCTTAGAAGCATCCAGAAACTTTTAACTCCCCCATTTTGTAAAAGACACAGCTCTGACTTTCAGTACAGACATCAGACCTAGGCACTCAGTCATTCCACCTGCCTGCAAATCTCTTGCCCCAGGCAGTCCTGGTTTATCCATCCAGGAACACTTTCACTAAGTCCCTTTTCCCCTCCACAGGTCACAGTCATCTTCAATAGCTGCTGGGCTGTAATTCTCCCCACAAAAAGGGAAGAGCTGCATTTTTAAATCATCCTTGCTGACAGGAAAGGACACACTCCATGCAGAGTAGCACCTAAAGGGACTTCAGGGATGACAGAAGGGATTAGAAAGATGCTGTGATTCAACAGGGGGCCACTACTCAGAGTGCAAACACCTTTACAAGAGGAGATTAAGGCACGAATGTGATGCTGGCACTCATCTGAAGTCAGGACTTGCCTCACAGACCAGTCACTGGCATCCTCAAAATGAGCTACCATGTCTTCCAGCTTCTGCTTTTGTCCCACATTTGCCAGTCTCTAGACCCTATTTTTGTGTCACCCATGCTTGCATCCCACCAGGACAGCTCTTGGCTAGCTCAGGCCTGACTGCTGCAGGAACACAGACTGGATGTGAGCCACGGCAGTGACACACGACACTGCTCTGCACCAAACCATCCCCCTGGGGTTGGGTTTTGTACTCCACAGGCAATGGTGGTCAGATTCTGCCAGCAGATTGCAGTTTTCCCTGCAAAGTTCTCCTCTGCTGCTGGAACTTGGGGTATCTGGGAACTGGAAGAAGCTGATAATCAGGCCTCTGATGCTGGAAGACACTAAAAAGTCAAAGTATCACCTTGCAGAAGTTACTGACCCAACACAGCTATCTTCACTTACTACACACTAAACATTTCCTTCATGTTCCCCCACCCCCTTTCCTTAAACCCAGCATCTTAATTTCTACTTCCATCAACTACCCAGAGCAGAATTCCAACAGCTGAGCCACAGGCAGAGCCTGGACACCACACAGGCTACTATTCAAAGGTTTCCATTCCAAAAAAAGGGTGTTGACAAGGAAGACAAATTGCAGAGGTAATGATCCACAAAGTCCTCTCCTCGGTGGGGATTGCATTTCTGTCTTTAAGAGAGAGTTGTAAGGACCAAAAAAAAAAAAAAAAAAAAAGTTACAAGGACATTAGAAGACTGTCATGTAAGTCACAATGTTTTAGCTCTTACCTGATGCTGAGCTAGCTGATGTTATGGCAGGCAAACAAAATTCAGACTCAAGTCTGGCCTCTGGGAAGGTGGTTTGGTCAGAGGAATGTGTTTTCCTCCACAAGAAGGGTAACCACAGGCTCTGGAAACCAGCTTTTCCTCCAGCAGCTCCTAGCTAGCTCACTGCACCTGAGTGAGCTAATACTCATCCCACAGGTGAAACAAAGCACCTCCACATCTCTCTTGTCTTGAGGAGCCCTAAACTGAACACAATACTCAAGACATGGATGGTCTCACCAGTGCTGAGTACAGGGAGACAATCACCTCCCTACTCCTGCTGGGCACAGTATAGTCACTTCAGTGCAGGCAGTCAGGCAGATCCCATCATGCAGGATTCACGAGAGGTTTGCTAAGGAGCAAACACCTGAGCATATCTTTCTAAATCCCCTCTGGAGCAAAACAGTGCTCACAAAGTCTTCAGCAGCAGCCATGCAGCACCCCTCTGCTGCCTGTGTAAAACAACAGCACCATCCAGTGGGGAAAGAGGACTCACCTCTCCTCTCCCACCACCTCCCAGTTACCCACAGAATGGGCAGGATATGAACTTTAGCCCTACGGTGAGCTCTCTAGGGCTGCATTTACAGTAGCCTTGGGTAAGAAAATGTGAGCAGGTTCAGGAGAGTGGTAAAAAACAGCTTCAAAAGAACATAACTGTCCACTGCCAGGCAGTGTCTCTCTCCAGCACTGTCTCTCTCCCAGTGTTACCCTGCACTGCACTGGGGCTGCAATCTCCTAACCACTGGAAAGGAGGAAAACTGGAACCCAGTGGAGGCAAAGACTCCTTGAATGGTTTGGGTTGGAAGCGACCTCTAAAGGTCATCCAGCCCAATGCCCCTGCAGCCAGCAGGGACATCTGTAACTAGAGCAGATTGAGCTCTAGTTGCTCAGAGCAACAATCTCACCTAGAATGATTGCAGGACTGGGGCATCTACCAGCTCTCTAGGCCACTTGGGCCAGTGTCTCACCACCCTCATGGTAAAAGATGCCTTCTTTGTATCTAGTCTCAATCTCCCTTTTAGTTTCAAACCATCACCCTTTGTCCTGTTCCAGTAGGCCCTGCTAAAAACTCTGTCCCCATCCTTCTTATAGGCTCCTCTAGAGGCTCCCCCTTGTACCTCACAAGATCAGAGGATCACAGGATGTCAGGGGTTGGAAGGGACCCAAACAGATCATCAAGTCCAACCCCCCCTGCCAGAGCAGGACTATACAATCTAGCTCAGGTCACAGAGGAACACATCCAGACAGCCCTTGAAAGTCTCCAGAGAAGGAGACTCCACGCTTGGATTTTACTACTGGGAACAACTTCACAACCAGACAAGCTGCAGTGAGTCCAAGTGTGACCACTGGAGAAGGCACACGACCTCCCCTGCCACGTCTGGCCCAGCTCACACTGCCAGTTTTGGAGATGTGTTCAGCCTGCTTTGATTCCCCAGGCTGAGGCTGTGTGGCTGTTTCATCTCCTTCTATAGCAGCATCCCCAGCAAGCCTTGGCTTAAAGCTTGACAACAGTCACAATCCCCACAGTATTTTTGACACTACCCTCTCATGGCAAAACCAAATCAATTAGCCCTTTCACTTAGACAGATGAAGATGAAACAAACGGTGCAAAGCCTCCTCTTTGCCAGTTTATTGTTCCCAATGCAATCTGGCAGCTGACAAAGGCGAGCAGCATTCCCAGCAGCTGCTCACCCCATGACTCACTCACTACCCAGCCCTATCTCAATGGCTGCGTTCCTGACCTACTTTGGGAATTCAGGAAGCATTTCAGAGAGCTTCCCTTTCAGAGAAAGGGAAAAGCTGTTCCAGAGTTGTTGGCTGGGATCCAGCAACTGGATGGACTTGATGTCTAAACAGATCTATGTGTCATTGGGATGTTGCTTACATCATCTGTCCTCCTTTGAGGACTGCATTTGGGGGGTGTAACCAAAGAGCAATGTGCCTCATGCATGTAAGACCAGGTACTAGTTCAGGTCCCCAGTTCAAGAGGGAAAGGGAGATACTAGAAGGTGTCCAACAGAGGCCTACAGGATGATTAGGGAAAAGGAACATGAGTCTGATGAGGAAAGGCTGAGAGCCCTGGGGCTGTTTAGTCTGGAGAAGAGAAAGCTGAGAGGGGATCTGATCGATATCTAAAGGGTGGGAGTCAAGAAGGGGCCACTCTCTTTTCAGTCTTGCCCTGTGATAAGATGAGGGGCAGTGGACACAAACTGGAACACAGGAGGCTCCACCTCAACATGAGGAAAAACTTCTTTACTGTAAGGGTGCCCAGAGCACTGGAGCAGGCTGCCCAGGGAGGTTGTGGAATCTCCATCTTTGGAGACTTTCAAAACCTGCTTGGAAGTGTTCTCCTGTGTCCTGCCCTGGGTCATGCTACTTTGGCAGGGGGGTTGGACCTGATGATCCTCAGAGGTCCCTTCCAACCCCCACCATGATTCTATTCAAGGCTTAAAAAAATATCACAAGGTCTTCCATGTTTTGCTCTCTTCCCATCGTAGCAGAAAGTCAGATTCAATTCTACAATGCCAGCACTCCACATCCACCTCCTGAGCTCATCTTTGGGAGTGCTGCTTCCACAACCCAGTCTGAACATGTACTCAAGAGGTGAGACTCTCTGCTGCTTCCCTTGACATTCAGAGAACTCACAAGAAAGGTCAAAACTCCTGGAGTATGTCCAAGTCTCTACCAACCTCCACCTTTGTGAGAAAAGCTTCAGTCATATTATGAGGATAACAAAACAAAAGACCACCCACCTGCCACAAACAGAAGGTAGCAGACACCAGTGTCCATTTTCCACCACCCCAGAGGTTAGGTAGGTCAGACAACCTTCAGAGAAATGCAGGTGGAAAAGGTTATGATATCAGTGGGTTTATGGAGCTACAGCTCTTTGGCTTTTACAATCCTTATATAAAAATGTGATTCACCAACACAAGTGGGGTGGTAACAAAAGGTGAAGCTTACACCAGGAGCTGCTTCTGCCTCGCATTCACTGCTTGATGACTGCACCACTTCCCTGCAGCCATCAGCCACTGCAAGTTCCAGAACCAATTATTTCACTCCCCAGAGGAAATTACATTCCTAAAATGGAATCTTATCTACAACATGACGCTTGAACTTTGGTCCCACCATTCCTAGGGGAATAAGCCCAGTCTGTTATAAATTCAGGGACTGGGGATTGAATTCCCTGTCAAATGCAGGCAGCCTGGTTACAGTAATTAAGAGACACAAGGGACTGGGGAGTGGTGGGAAGGAGTGGGATTATTTAGTGCTATGCTAACTCCAAAGAAGGCCTGGAAACTCCTACTTGTTCTCCTCTGGTGGATATCAATGAGGCCTTTTGCCTTTGATTCATTCTGGGAAATGCCCCTGAGGAATTCATTAAAAATATTTGACATAGTTTGCAAAAAGATGCCACAACTCCCCTCAGCAGCACAGAAGGCAAAACACCATGGAAAATGACCTTGTAGATGCAACAAGCAAATGGTCTACAGTGGGTATGGGGCCACGATCTTTTCCTTCTCTCTCCAAGGAAAGGACAGTGAAAATCCACCTCTTCATGTTGGAATGCATTTACCAGGTTCACTGTCACAATCCCTCTTGCTGTTGGCATTCAATTTGCTGCACTGCTAATGCAGTGGACATAAACTTTACTAATTCCAGAGGTCATCTATGAAAAAAAGCCTATTTAAATGATCTGTAAATAAAGCTTCCAACTTGTAATCCCTATCAAAGCTACCTACAGAGCCAAAGCAGAGGAATTCTGCCCACTTTCTCCTGTCTTCACCTCCTCCACCTACCCAACTAAATAATTCCTGATTTTTTTTTTAAACCTGCATCTGCTTGGTGCTCAAAGGCTGCCCCAGCTTCAATGAGAAACACATCCAAGTACACTGAGGATCCAGAACAAAATGCTCTCATTTGCAGATCTACCCAAGCTTTGATCAGGACAACACAAGCTACTCCTTATCTGCAAGATCAAGAGTCCTTACACCCCAAACATGCTTCATGAGGTGTCAGGAACAAGCACAAATAAGAACACCATGAAAAAATCTAGCTACAAAATATCTTGGCAATGATCTAGGATCACAGAATGACAGAATGGCTGAGGCTGGAAAGGACCTTATAAATCAACTACTCCAGCCCCACCACCATGGGCAGGAACACCTCTCAAACCTCATCCAACCTGGCCTAGAACACCCCCAGGGAGGAGGCATCCACAACCTCCCTCAGCAACCTGTTCCAGTGTCTCAACACCCTCATACTGAAGAACCTTTTCCCAAGATCCACTCTAAACCTATTCTCCCTCAGCTTCAAACCATTCCTCATTGTCCTATTGCTAGATACCCTCATGTCCCTTTCCAGCCTTCCTGTAGCATCCCTTCAGGTATTGGAAAGGGAGCTATAAGGTCCCCCTAGATTCTTCTCTTATCTAAGTTCAATCATCCTATTCTCATAGCAGAGGTGCTCCAGCCCATGGATCATCTTTGTGGCCCTCTGGACTCACTCCAGCAGCTCTGTGTCCCTGTTATGACAGACGAACCACTCTTGCAAAGTACGTCAGTGAGGGCAGCAGCACACACTTCGCAACAGTTTGGGTACTTTTAGAGGGACAGAAGATTCATTTCCTAAGGTGCCAGCACAGGTAGATTCCAAGCCCATCACTAAACATGGATTTACTGAAAAACAGCTAAAACCTTATCTCACGGCTCCCCTACTCCAAACCCACTGAAACGAATGTCCCGATGACTTCAGTGGACTGTGTGTCAGGCTAAACACCCGCAGAGAACTATCACTGCACACGAGGGTTCATTTCTGATGCCTCAGAGAGCAGGAGCCCTGCCCGCTGCAGGTGGGGCTCGCAGGTAAGGTCTGACCCCGCTGCCTCAGCTCCCCTCACATGGACTAAAACGTTTGTTTCCGACCGGTCAGGAGCGCTGCCGCAGGCCGGCTGCCCAGACATTCCTAGGAGGCGCCCAAAGGCCGAACACAACCCCCACACAACCGCCCTCAGCGGCCGCCGCCATATTGCGGTGAAGCCCCGGGCGGGGTGACGTCATGACGTAACGTCACGACAGTATGGCTATCAGCCCTTCCCCTGACATAGCCCTGCCCCTACGGGGGCCGGCCAGGAACAACTCACTCCCGTTTCGCGTTGCCGTACGGGTGCCAAATGGGGACACGTATGTCCAATGGCAACCGGCCCTGGGCTGATGGCCATAGTAGCAGCCACCCCCGCGCCGGGCGCTGCCTGGGTTCCGCCGCTTACCGCGGGGGCCGCATAGCGCTGCAACTGGTGCTCAGAAGAGCCCAGGCCTCCACGGTATGAAGGGCCGTGAGAGGTTCCTCAGAGCCAGGACTGGTTCGGCATCCTCCCGCCCATGCTTACAGTGCCAGAGCTTGTCGTGGAGAGAAGGGTTTCCCCAGTGGCCCCCACACTGAACCCCCCTCTCCTGCTTCCCAGATGCGTTCATACAGCCACTTCTGTGCCCTGCGGCCCTGCGTGAGGCCGAGGAAAAGCAGCCAGTGTTATTTAAAGGACGACACCCAGAAGGGGAGATCCTGCCCTAGCACTGGCAAAGTTTCCTGTATAAATATTGATGAGTCCAGAGGGAAAGGGAAATCAGAAGCTGGCTGGCTGAGACAGCTGCAGGTCCCCCCGTCACCTCCCCACCACCATCCACAGACTCACACAGATGTGTCCAGTGGGCTCCTCTTTATTACAGCCTTGGAACACACAGAGAGAATGCACCAACTAAACCCCATGGGGTTCACATCCAGACAGCATTTCATGTCTTGGGCAGAAGGTTTTCTACTGAGCTTCATGTGACAGATCTTTTACACGCTGCTCTCCTCAACAGCATCCTAACATTTTGATGACACTGCTCAGAGTTGGTATGAGCAGGGCAGGTTTGATGCCAGCTGCTCTGCCTTAGTCAGTGTTGGCGTTGCTGGCATCATGTGAAGCTGAGGTGTTGGAGGAAATTCTCTCCCCCTGCCAGCCTGAAATGTTCCTATTCTGAGAAGGCCCAAATGTAACAGAAGAAATACAAACAATGTTTTGGAAATCAACTGTAAATTCTGCAAGGCAAAGACTCAAAGTCAACTAAACTTCAACTCTCCTTTGCTTGCTTTCAGGAAGAGCTTTGGGAAAGATCCTGCTTTCAGTTTTGAACTAGAGAGAAATTCCATACACAGATTTGCTACATTTCTCTCTTTGCACAGCTTGACAAAGGAAATTGTGGCCTAGGAACATAGGAAGCATAATGTTTTATGTCATGAGAGTCCTTATCCCACTTAACTCCTTTCTGTTGAATAAGAAGAGGTAATTTTCACACAGTTAGCTCTTGGACCTAATGATCTTAAAGGTTTCCTCCAACCAAAATGATCTTATGAATCTAAGTGGAAACAGTTAGAAGATAAAATTATTCTTAAGAACCAAACAGTATGGGGTTATAGAATACATTGTAGTAGGATACAGTGACCAGATAATGAGATATTTGGTTTCCCAGACTCAAAAGGATTGCACAAAATAAAGCAAACCTAATCTTTAGGTTTAAGCAAACCTAAGATCATTCCCTAAAACTGGGTCAGAAAACGTTGCCTCCCTTTGTCAGCAGTTACTAAAACTGAGCAAATCCTTCCTGCTAATAAAGTATTTAACAGGATTTCACAGGAGAGGGAAGTACACCAGAAGATCTTCAGTTAAAATTAGGGATGCTCACTGATCTACTCTTATCCAAGGATTCTTCAAGATTGTTCCAAATTCTTGATAAAGTCACAAGAGACTTCCTAAGTATGTGGTTTCCTACGTCATTTTTGTTTTAAAGCAGGATCTCAGCTGGGCATAATCATCCCTGTGAAAAATCCAGCTCAAAAACCCTTCAGTGCTACTGTTACCAGTGTCAAGAGGTGAAGAGATGTTTCTGTTTCCAGGTTGGTGTTAGCTGCTGTTTTCTCAGGCGTGAAGATGAGCTCAGCGAGGTCAGCCGGAATCAGCTTGGGTCAGCATGAAGGAGGATGAAGTTTTCCTTCCCAGGAGATGAGAATGGTATGATGAGGAGCATTAATGCCTTGCCTTTGGCTAGTTCTTTTCTATCTGTAGGTTCAGAATTCTCTCTGCCAGGAGAGCTTGTGCAGTCTCCCATCTTTGGAGGCTTTCAAGACCCAACAGGATAAAGCTCTGTGTAAACTGGCTTGGTCTCATAGCTGATGCCACTTTGAGCAGGAGGTTGAGCTACAGACCTCCTTAGATCCCTTCCAACCCATGTTACTCTATGATCCTATGATTTACATTCATTTTACATCTATCATCTTTGGCTTCCTTTAGATATCAAACTGCTAAGGACTAGGTTTAAAAGTTCATTTTTATAAAGCATGGCCAGAAAAAAAGCTGTGAGTTTAACTGCTTTGTGTAATTGAGACCTAGGACCCAGCCAGAAAGAGGTAAAAAACTCTGTAGGAGATGAAAATATCATGATAGCTCTTCAAGGTAAAACAATTTAGAAAAAGGTGAGAAATAAGGGTTTGGAAATATCTCAGGCCTATATTTTTTCTGCAAAACAAACTGGAACAGCAACACAGCTACTGAAACATGTTTATAGCACTACAGCCTCCAGTGTCCTGCATAATAAGGGCCAAGATGACTTGGGCATAGCACTGGCTATGGTTATATATCATACAGTCTAAGCTGCTCCTTCATGTCTCCTTCAGACATCTCTCCAAATGTGTCACTTTTTTCCTTCATGAGCCTGAAGATGGCAGCCAGCTGCTCTCTCTGAACCCTGTCAAGAAGAAAAGGAGAAGTAGGAATAGCCAGTCCCCAGAAGGCACATTGAGCAAGAACACCATGGTCAAATGAAACATGAAGCCAAATGGAGGTCATTTTACAACCCTTACTGGCAGCAGGAAATCTGCCCATGTGAGATAAGAGAGAGAGAGCCTCTGGTTCTTCCTCTACCTTCCCATCTATCCAATCATCCTGCAGGACTCTGTGCAGTTCTTTAAGTATGGAGATAAACCAGACAGCTTTAACACTAGCTTTGGAGCTCCTTAGGGCTTATCTATGCTCCAAGTTTCAAGATAACTTGACATGTGGAATTTCACAAGACCAGCATGTCCCAGTTTAGCAGACTCCATCCTGAAACTGGATTAATCTTCATCAGCAAGCAGTGTCCTTTCATTCTGTCATTCTGTAGCAACAGAGTAATTCAGGTTAAATTTTTAAATGCAAACCCTGCCTTAAAACTAGAGACCAGACTACTTCCTAGTGTGGCCATGACTTTGATCAGCCACTGGAGCCTAAGATCACAGGCAGAAATTTGCTTTGATTCAAGAGTTCATCTGCCACTGTCAGATGGTGAGATGCAGCCAGGCCAGCAACAAGATGATTTCTGTGTGGGCAGAGCTTGACCAGTGGACCACCTAGCTCAGATTTCCATCCCTAGAAAGCTCCACAAGAAATGATTAACTCCCTTCTCCCCATCACAGATGATATCCTGATTTTTTCCCTACCCTGAAGCAGTTCACCCTTGTATGTCCTGCATGCAGCATCTGTCCTGGGGCTTGATGTGAGGAAGCTTTATGGGAGGGCTTATATTGGTCATCCATCTAGGGATCATCACTCAGATACAGAAATGTGGGCAGCACAGGAGGGTCAGTTGTTTGTAGGTAGCTCTGATGCAGCTTTCTGATGTTTCAGGGCAAAAGGAATGTGCACCTTGGCTCTACTCAGTGGTGGCCATGGGCTGCTATGTTCCCATTGCCAGACTCCTTTACCTGACTGAGAGCAGACTGCAGTATGGCCTAGCACACCTCATCCCCAACTCTCCTGTGTGAGATTAGGAGTGATGAGGGTGTGGTGCTTTATGGCTGTAACAAGGGAGGAGCTGTTTCTGGTACTTCAAGGCTGACTTGGCCCCTACTCGACTGTGGGAGCAGAATTCATGGAATGACAGAACACAGTTGAGCCACAGCTCAGCAGCTCAGAGCACAGGTCTGCTGCAGTCCCAGCTCCTCCTGCTAGTTTAGCATCTTTAGACCTCTCCTGGGCTAGAAAGACACTGATTTTTACTTCCTCATGCTCACCCTGTCAAGAGTCCTCTGTCCCTGTCCCAGCTTTCCACATGGGACTTTAATACACTGTAATTAATCCATTTAAATGCAGGCCATCAGTTTACCTCGGGTATGCTTAGAATCATAGAATCAGTCAGGGTTGGAAGGGACCACAAGGATCAGCCAGTTCCAACCCCCCTGCCATGGGCAGGGACACCTCACACTACATCAGGCTGGCCAGAGCCTCAAATGCTTCCTGCTCATCATGTGTGGACAAGCTCTTAGCTTTCCCAGCAACAGGAGGGGTAGAAATACTCATTGCCAGGCAAAACCAGGGCACAGTCTTTGCTTGGAAGAAGAGAGGACAGCATCAACACATCAGAAGCAACACCACCACGAACAAGATCAGTGGAAGGAGACAGGAACGAGGGGAGGGCCCGTTGCATGTGGGGAGTTCTGCATTTTCCCTTCTCCCAGACTAAGCCCCAGGAGAAGCAGGAACAGCAGGCTGACCTCTCATCACCACTGCAGCAGGCAGGGCAGGGAGAAAAAAAAAAAAGGGGGGGGAAGGCAGTTCCTGGCAAAAGCAAGCTCATTTGCCAGTTCTTTTCTGTTGCAATTAAAATGCAGTTGTCCTGAGGCCAGCCATATCCTGGTAATGAGGTGGGATCTTTTGGTCTCAAAAGCTGTGGCCACAGGCTGTCAAACACCAGGGTTTGTCTGGCTCCTCTGTACTTTTATTTTGTGCTCACACGAATGGCATGCAGCTGCCCTTTCCAGACAAGAGGAGGGGAAGCATGGTCTGTAGTGATCAATATTTTATTTTAGATCACCGCTGGGCACCAGTGGGCACATTTCCAGTCTGCTCTGGAGAAATCCAATACACAGCTTTGCCTGACGTGTCTGAAATGCCTGCCAGCTGGGAGTGCTCCAGGCAGGTCTGCATCCCTTGCTCATTATTTCACAGACTGCTGAAACCTCCCCAAAGGCCTCTTCCCTTGCCTCCAAAGCACCAAGATCAAGATCACAGGCAATAGTCACTCTGGTTTTCTAAGCACGACATCAATGCAGATTGGCTCCCTCCCTCAGCTTTAAATATCCTGACTCTGCATTTGAAAAAAAAAAACAAACAAAAAAAAAAAAAAACCAAAAAACACAGAAATAAAAAAGCTGTTCCTGCTCTATGCTGCATAATCTACAAGGGGAGAGCAAAACAAAGATAGATAGAGAGAGAAAAGAGCCTGGGAAGGAAGAGTAAGGCATCAAAACCACGAAACTGATATAAAAAAGGAGCTTCTCCTATCAAAGGTGACCTTGAAAAACCAACTTTTTAGTGCTCCAGGTTGTTTTTTGTTTTGTTTTTTTTCTTAATCATTTCAGACCAAACCCACTCCATCCACAAATAATTCTCTCATCCCCTAAGTGCAGTCCTCAAAACTATTTGGCTTCAGGAGGTCAAACAGGATTTTACTCATTGCTGACAAAATAGATTAATTAAGGATTTTCAAAGCAGCCTAATTCTTCTTGATAGGCAATTGAATTTGCATACTTAACTCCCTTAGGCCCTTTTAAGACATTTACAATTAAGTGGAGGTTTGGGACAGCAAAGCATAGGTGTGTGAGAGGAGATCTCTGGATCAGGAGCTCCCAGACATCCACAGTCACAAACCCTGAGAAGAGCTCTGCCTTGGGAATGTTTCTGACTGCTTGCAGCCACCCAAGGCCAGGATCCTGCTGCAACGCTGCGTTGCTCCAGCAGAAATAAAGGGGGAAAATCCCTGACTTTCATCAGTGATCTGACTCCATTGTGAAGGAAGGCAGTGGAATCATTTAGAGAGTGAAAGGCATGGGAGGGCAGAATGCACCTCTCACCCACAATCCAGAGTTTTCAACACACATCCCTTGAGAGAGAAACGAGGAGCCGCCGGAGGCAGGGACCACAAGCCGCAAACCAAACAAACTATTCCAAGGTTTATTGGACCAAACAAAGGCAATTTTTTTACAGATTCAAGCCACTAGAATTACAGTCCTTCGTAGAAGAGCCACCATCAGGTACAAAACAAAACAAACAGAACAAACAGAAGTGAAAAACAAAACAAAACAAAGCAAACCAGACCCAGACAGCTGTTTGAGTTGAAGAAAGAGTTTGACTCGCTGCCACTAAGCAGAAAAAATCTGGACTCAACTAGAGGCTTTGCTCGATGTACATACTGCCAGGTAACTTAAACACAACGTATGTAAGGCATTCTTTGCATAGTTGGGTGCTTGGGACACAGTCAGCCAGCCAGCACCAAGGGCAGACAGTGGCTGTACCAGGGGGGGATGTTGAAGCAGAGGGTTCAGAGGTGCCCGAAGCCGTTCGCCAAGCACCGCGCACGCTGGCGGCTGGGAAGGGGCAGCCCAGCCTCTTCTGAAGCTGAAGCCTCCTGCCTGTTCTCTGAATGAGCCCTTTGATGAAGAGTTTGCCAGCCCCAGGCGCTGGAAGGGACAACTGTGTACAAGGTTTCAAGTATTGTCTGCATAGCTGTTAAAAAGGAAAACCAAAAGCAGCCTGTTGGGGTTTCTGATATGTTTGCAGCGTTAGCCAAGAGGCAGTTGTCCGGCAGTGAAAGAGAAACTTTGAAGGACACATCCCTACCCAGCCTGGTGTTTCTACAACATTGCTAGAGGACTTGGACCCTCTTCTCCCTCTCAGAGACTGGCTGGGTTTGGTGTGACACCTGCTGTGTCTGAAGCAGGGGTACACACCCAGCTGAATTCATCTGGACGTGAGAGATGAGGAGCAACACTGAGCTCTAGCTCCAGTGGATGAGCCACAAGGTAGCAAGAGAAGAGGGCACTGGGACAGCAAGCAGGCAGAGGAATGGGGAAGTTGTCTCCTCCAGGGCCCCAGCTTTCTCATCCTGAGCCAGAAGGAACCCCTGATTCTATAGCTATCTCCTTGGGTCTCTCCTCTTGGGAACAGGAGTAAGGAAAAGTGAGAATCCAGACATCAACAGCAGCCAAAGTGTGGGCTCCTAAACTTGCACCACCAGAAGCAAAACAGTTAAACTATCCATCTTCATCACTTCTCAAGTCTTCTCTCTACCTACAGAATCAGCTCTCTGCTAAAATAACTACAGAAGCAAAATCTGAGTCAGTCCATCCCTTGCTTGGCCCCCACTTTGTCCCTCCACCCCTCAGGATAAAGCAGCACTGTACAACATTTGAGATCACAGGCAGTTCCCACCCCCAGTAGTAAAGAGGAGTTTGGCCCCAGGAAGAACTAACTTGCTAGTCTGGTATAAGGTCCAGGCTGGGCTGGGAGAAGAGCTGTTGTTGGCCCACCCCAAGAAAGGAACAACCCAGGGTTCATGGCAAGCCTAATACATGGTAGTGAACACAACTAACAGACTGGCTGTGCACAGTTAGTGTCCAGTTTGGGTTCTGTTTAGGGGAGAGGGAGGAAGGTTCATCCCAGCCCCCCAAACACAACTCAAGTCACTGCTTGGACCCAGCCCCAGCCCGTGGAACCACACAACAGGTTCTCCTCAAACTTGACACCACAGGAGGTTTTGAAGAACTCAACTTCAGACCAAGAGGGGATCCCAAGTTTTGAGGGTTTATGGATTTCTCTTATGGGTGTGTTTGGTTGGTTTTGGTATTTCTCTCAAGCCTTTAAAGATGCCAAGGGATGCCTTTAGGAGGAGGCTAGGGACAACTTCATATAGTCTTCAGTTCTGCAAAGAGAAACAGGGAGAGAAGAGAAATCATTTCAGTCATTTCAGCCCTCACGTTGCCTCATTATTGTTCGTATAAACTAGAAGGGGGGAAACTCAGTGTGTGTGGTGGGGGGAAGACAAGACAACTTCCCACCTCAGGGCAGAACAAGCCTGTTTGCAACCCTCAAGCCTCTAAGGAGACACTTTGCTTCATCAACTGCAGCAGGATAGTACCCCATCAGAAGTGCAAATCCTCTCATCCTGCACCAATCTCTTACAACCCTCCTGACCTACTGGTAAGAGCTGGAGAAGCCCAGCTAATTGGAAGCCTTTGTTAGCTCCAGGGGTTACTGCCTCAGTTGTCCTGTGCAGAACCTCCTTGGGCTGTTGGCAGCCTTCCCCAGCCCAGATTCCTCTTCCCATCTGCACACTGAAGAGCTGGGAAGGAGTACTGGTTTCACAGGGCAGTGTGCCTGAACAGGTCAACCTTTCTCAGTCCTCTTACACATGTGGCTGTTCAAGTGAAGAGGCAAACACACACACCCCCAGACTCTGCAGGTCACAAGGCTTCCTTTTGATGGAAAGCTCTCCCAATGTCCTAGGAAAGGAGGGTGAGATGATTAGATATGTTTTGGGGACATCTAAGCACTCCCTGAGGTCTTGCAGCATGTTGTTAGCAGAGCCAGGGCTGAAAGATGGTTCTCAGCTTGAACCTTTGAGACACTCTGCCCTTACTGCCCCAGCACCTCTCATGGCCCAACCATCCACACAGGAACCAGGTGACAGCAGGTTGGGCAGCTGCCCATGGACACAGAACCTGCATGAGGTAGAAGGAAGCTACAACACACACTGCCTGGGCACTTACAAACACACCCAGGTGCCCCCCAGCCTGATTCCTCCTGAACTCAGGCGGGTTCACCGTCCCTAACACCTGAACCCCGGCTGCAAGTCCCCCTGCTCCTGCCAACCACAGCATGAAGGCAAGTTACAGCCTCATTGCTGCCTCTCTTCTCCATCCCCAGCAGCCTCACAAGTGCAGCCAACGACCAGGATCCTGGATGGGAGATGCAGGTGGAGCTTCCCGCGGGATGGGGGTTACCCAAGCAGCGCTGCGGAGGCTCCTCTGTGGCCAGCTCCTTAGGACAAAGAAAGGGAATGGTCCAGGGTGGATCGTGGCACTGTGGGCCCCATCACCCTGCTCAGGTCACACAAGCAGAATCACATTTCATGCCTGAGGGCACAGGCTTGCTGCCACAGAGGCCCAGAGGGAGAGGTCCCTTCAAGCTCCACGCAGTTGGAGCAAGGAAGGATGTGAGGGAGGGTGAACAAAGCTCAGTTCCAGCCTGAGTCCCCTCGCAGAGATACTCACCTCCAGGACAGGGCCAGGCTGACAGCTGGGGTGAGAAGATCTTAAACCAAGCATGAACTTAATGGAGGATGCTCCTCAGAGCCACAAATTCCCCATCTGCACAACAGAAAAACCCCTTTCTGCTCCTGGAGCAAGCTGTGAAGGGGATTAGACTGAAGAGCATGAAGCAGTCTATCACTGGGGATATCAGGGCCATAAAACCCTCCAGGCTGAGAAGCTCTGGCATTGCTGCTGAAAGATTTAATTAGCTGGGGCTGGAGGCTGAGAGCATTGAGCCACTGCTTATCCTTGGGTCTTCCCTCCTTCCCCTTCACCCTGGATGATGAAATCAACCCGATCACTGTAGCTTCACCCAGCAGCACATCAGCCAAGCCTGCTTAGGGTCTCCTTTTGCTGGGAGTTTGTATCCCTTCTTCAGGTATAGACTATCCAAATCTCTCTGCTCTGGCCCAAGCTGAGGGCCAGGATGGTGAATAGTGTGGTTTGTGAGCTGGGCATGATTCTGTGCAAGGAACAGCTGGAGAGCAAGGAGCTCAGACAAGAGCAGATCCTGGATTACAAGGGAGGCTCAGTACTGAAGGTCTCAAAAGATCATGCTTTGCCTTGAAGCATGGAAAGGGAGGGGTCCTTCTGGTGGCCTCAGAAGCCTTCTCTTCACTCCAACTCAGCCATGACGTTGGCACAAAGCTTCTTGCCCTTGAGAGCAGGCAACATCCCAGTGCTGCCAAAGGGAGAGGGCTGGTGGCATTCCATATGCATTTATCCCGTGGGTAAGATCTGCAGCAGGTCAGGAAATCCTGTAGCCCATCCACAGACTTACAGCTTTCCAAAGGAGTCCTGACCCACTCTAAGGAGGTTCCAGAGCATCTTTCTCTAACCACCCCTGGTAATTGCTTGAGCCCTTTTCAGGAGCAGTTGCACTCAGCTGATGTTCAGAAGCATGGAGCATTCCCAGCTCCTTCTCTTGGAAGAGGCAGAAGGAGCTCAGCTTGAGACCTCTGGTCTGAAATCCTGGGAAGGAGGGCACATAGCAATCTGACTCCAGACTCTTTTCACTCAATGCAGACAGGCCAGGATTGATCCTTGAGGACCAAGAGCAATGAAGAAAGGCCCTGGATGCTGGGCAGCCCTGGGAATGGGTTGTCATGATCTCCCCAGGCACTTCCCTCCCATCTCACTGCTCCCTCCTTATCCCACTGCTTCCCATTGCTTTACCATGGAGACAGCTACCATCTCATTTCTGGTAGTGACCATCAGCCAGTCATGTCCCAGACTGGGGTACTGCAGGAAGAATATGAGGAATGATGCTAAATCTCAGCTTTCCTGGTGGTCCCAAAGGTGTGGGCCAGTTGCTTCCACCAATAGATAAAGCACAGAGAAGACTTAAATGCAGAACAGGGAGACACAGAGAGTGCTTAGCAAAGAGAAGAAGAGGGAGAGGTACCAAAGGGAGCTTCTAGCAACACAAATCTGAAGTTCTTCCAGTGGGACAGAGAAGTTGAAAGGTGCACTCAGCCTCAGGGAATATCTCCTGCTCCTCAGGAACACCAGGAGAGCAGTCAAGGCTGCTGGAACCTGCATGACCAGGGAGCACAAGTCCCATGGCCTTCAGGATAGGGCCTGGTGAGGAGTCAGTGGGGTTGGGGACTGTGTCACCCCCAGAGCAGACATTGCCCACCAGGGTTTCAAGCCTCCTACATTTCCCAGCCAGAGGCAGGAAGGTGGTTCAAGCTCCCAGCTGGCTCAGCTGAGAGGACACCACAACCTCCTTCAGGGGGTGTTCATCCCCTTGCAACACTCTTGAGTGTTCTCCAGCCCCATGCTGCAGCAGAGGGGAAAGCCATGGATGTTCCAGCCTGCTTTGCCCTCCAGCACCCAGGGAGAGTGCTCCAACTCCCTGGCTACCAGGTTGCACCCATCCTGGTGTGATGCTCCAGCTCCCTACAGCCCTTGGTGTCCTCCAGCCACAGAGGAGAGGCAGAGCCAGGCTCCCAGAGGGTTAGCAGATAGAGAACAGCAAGCTGCCTGTGCTGCAGAGCGTTAAGCAGAAGCAGATGAAGACAAGTGGTGAGTGCTGGGTGAGGGAGACATGGAGAAGCAGCCACAGCTAAGACAATTCAGGACCTGAGCCAAAAGAAAAGACCCAGGAGCTTAAGCAGAGTTGCTCTCTGGTCTGAAATCTCATGCCAGGGTAGGGGCAGAGACTCACACCCTGCAGAGGCTACTGTGGAGTCTGCCAAAGTTTCCTCTGTGGGATGGGAGAGGAGGAGATGGGAAAAGAACCTTCCTGGACTCCCTTTCCTCAGGTTTCTGAGGGAGGCATCCTGAGTTGCTCAGTTTGTAAAGCTGCTGGGGACTCAAGGCTCAATCAGATGCTCTATAAATGGGGCCAGAGCTCAAGTTCATGGACATCTCCTAGGTCAGAGGACGTTTTCCCTGGGGATGTGGTGGAGGCAGAGCACAGCACTGTGCCACAGGAGCCTCCCTCCTCATACAAGCAGAGCCTGGCACCCAGGGAGGGAGCACCAGAGCAGGGGGAGCTCAGTGGAGACCCCCAAACACACAGTGCCCCTGTCCCACAAGAGGCAGGTGGGAAGGAGTCATGCCTCTCACTTTGTGGCTGGCAGCAGCCTTGCCCATGGTCAGTGCTATCCCCCTGGCTGGTGGCTGCAGTGAAGCAGTGGCCAAGCTGACCTGAAGGGCCCCCCGTGGCCCTTGGCTTTGCAGTCCCTTGCTGCTAACTCCTCCCTCAGCCCAGGGTGACTATTGTGCTGCAGAAGATGAAAAGCAAACAAAAACAATAAAACCCCCCAAAGAAAGCCCAAACTTACCAGTGTCCCACATCCAAAAAGAAGCACCATGCTGGACAGGAGAGGAGAGGAGAGCAAAGCTGCTAGGTTGGGGGTGAAGGTTAGCAGAAGGGAGGAGAAACAGGCCCAGCCCCCATGCCACACAGAGGAGGGAGCAAGCAAGTGAGCCAGGGCTATGAGATGGCAATGCAGGGGGTGGACAGGGACAGATGCTGATGGAGAGCTCTCCTGAAATGCAGCCTCCTCCAGTCCAGCCCACCCACTTTTATTTTTGTGAGGACCAGAGGTGGAGATGTTCAGAGCAGGTCCAAGCCTATGAACACACTGATGAACCCCCTGCAGCTTCTTCCTGCCCTTGCATGCTCCAGAGCTGTCAGCAGGAGCATTGTCTCCTTCAAAACCAACCTTCAGCAATGGTTCTCCCTCAAGCCACAGCTGCATACCCACTTGGATCCAGGCTGTCTGTCAGGGCAGGGAAAAGTCTCTCCTGGCTGTCATTCCCTAGAGCCAGCCTGTCCAGGGCACCCTGCCTTGCTGAAACTCCAGTTTCCAAGCCCAGGTTTATTCAGTGCCTTGTCACCAAGAGGCACTCTGAACCCAGTTTCCATGGCTAAATTACCACCCAGAAAAGGACTGAGCCTGAGATTTACAGCCATCCAATTCTCCTGGCAAAAATTCCGACTTGCAGCCCAGCCTTGGGCTTAAATCTAATCTGGATTCAAGCAGTGTCTCCTCAACCCACCCCTGGCTGGCCAGGAGATGAGAGGATTGAGAGGCAGGAGAACTTGCTCCTAGGATGGGTCATGTGGCTGTTGGGACTGAGCCCATTAGCCAGGGAATCTGGGCAGTCAATCCCAACCTTCTCCTTAGTCTTACAGGGACTGAGCTGTGCTCTGGGGGATCACCAGGAGTGCACCTGCAAAGTGCAGAGCATGTCTGAGCACTTTGGTGCCATTCACTTGGACCCTGCTCAGGGGATCTGCAAGGGTGCACTAGCTCAGGTCTCATGGGGCAGCTTCTGACTCTCCACCCTCACCTCTTCCTAAGTGCCAGAAACAAGAGAAAGGACAGAGGGGAGAGACCCTTCCACAGACTGTCAGCTGGGGCCTGCTCTCCTTTCTCCAGCCAACACACCTAGTGAAGAGTGGCAAGTGCAGAGCACAGAGAGCTCAACCTCTTGGCATCACTCAGACCAACCAAAACTTGGCTGGGACCTGCTCTGCTTCATGGAAAGAGAGACTCGAGGGAGTCCTTTCCCCTGATTGTTTTCTCTTCTACTAGGAGTGAAGCCTTGCTGCAGCTGCCAGTGCTCAGCAGAGTCCTGCTCATACTCCTTTCTAACTCAATAAAAATCCCCACTACCCTCTTTCAACCTCAAGGGAGGTTTGAAGAGCAGCTGGCAGAGATCACTTCAATCCATCCCTGGTGGCCAGGCCCTGGAGGCACACTGGGGAGCCCTTCCTCTTCCTCCCTCATCTAGATGCACAAGGCACCCAGCCAGGTCAGCAACAGCTACCAGTCAGCCCTCGTGGGCTGTGTCTTGTCCCTACTCAACTCAGCCCTGTCTGAACTGGGACAAGCTGCACTGCTGAGAGTCACTTCTCAGCCTGGACTGGGACTTTGCTCTGTGGCTTGCAGCTGGCAAGAGGTGGCCAGAAGCTTCAGGTGCAGAAGAGAAGGATTTGGGAAATACACCGTGCTGGCTTGGGAAAAGGCTGCATCCTTCCCTTGCACCCTTCCCCTTCCTGCCCAGGCTTTTCTTCTCCCCCAGGGGAGCAAAGGCTATGTGCTTCTGTTCTAGCAGTACTGGTGACCCACCAGGTGTGCTGCAGCACAGCCACCACCTGAGCAGATGCATCTGCCACCTAGAGTCACTGTTCCCCTCCCTTGCTGAGCAGTCCCTCTATTTTTTTAAGGCTGAAGTAACCAGGAGCAGGAAGTTGCATCACTCAGTAAAGGTCACATTCTTTCCCCTTTGAGTCCAGATTTAGCTCCAGTTTGAAGCCACAAGATTCAAATGAATGCTTGGCAAGAACAAGCACAGCTTCTGGAGTGATGCAGGTTGGAGCAGATGTGGGGTGTTGGTTAAATAACTCACTCTGCTGCCTGTCTGTCCTCTCCTGCCTGAAGTCCTGGAAAAGGCAAGGAATTCTTCCAGTGAATGGCACCTCCAAAACTCAGGAGTCCCTAACTTAGGACTCATGGATTACTGATCAACACAAGTTGTCCAAGGGAGCCTTGGGGACCCATTTGCACTTTTGGGATGTTGCTTACATAGAATCATAGAATTGTTAGGGTTGGAAGGGACCTCAAGGATCAGCCAGTTCCAACCTCCCTGCCATGGGCAGGGACACCTCACACTAGATCAGGATCCTCAGAGCCACATCCAGCCTGGCCTTTAAACCCCTCCAGGGATGAGGCTTCCACCACCTCCCTGGGCAGCCTGTTCCAGTGTCTCACCACCCTCCTGGGGAAGAATTTCTTCCTAACATCCAACCTGAATCTACCCATTTCTAGTTTTGCTCCATTCCCCTCTTAGTCCTATCACTCCCTGACACCCTAAAAAGTCCCTCCCCAGCTTTCTTGTAGGTCCCTTTCAGATCCTGGAAGGCCACAACAGGGTCTCCAAGCTGCTTCACGTGGGAACCTGCTGGTCCATGGGAAAACTGGAAGAGTGACAGCCCAAAAGAAAGACTAAACCAGACTCAGTTTAGGACTAATGACCCCCTCAGTCAGCAGCCCTGATCTTCCAGATCAATAAACATAAGTGTTCACGGGATGCCCATCCTCAGGCATCCAAGATGGAAGAGCTGAGAGTCCCTGTTCCCCTTGGAGCACTCATGGGAAGTGAGATGGAGGCAGAGAGGAATGGACTCATTAATCTGTCAGGAGGAGGGAAAGGGAAGGGAGGTGGGGGGGAAGGTGGAACAGGCAGTCAACTACAGCTCAGACACAAACCCTCCCCCCAGAAAATGAAACCCAGATCCCTCCCCAAACCACATGAGCAGAGGTTATCAGGGGTACCACTACTGCTAGCAAACAGGGTGTCCTTACCAAAGAGATTTGCAAGCATGTTTGTGGCCCAGGACCTAAGGTACTTGCTACAGAGATGTGAGATCAGAGGTCAGCTCAATCCTGCAACATAAAGGTGGCAAACCTGGGTCACAGCAGATCAGCAGCATGGTTGGGGGTGCATGGAGGTGGGAAGAGGGATGGGACTGATGAGGGAGAAGGATGCAGGAGTGGGGCTGAGCTGCTGCGCTCAGCTCGCCTGGGAGCTTACCTGGCAGCAGCCCTGCCCCCTTGCACCACCTGCCAGGCCTGAAATGAGAAGCTGCTGATGCTGCAGTGAAGGTTTGGGGAGGAAAAAAATTAAGCCAGCAACAAAGCAAGACACACAGGGAAAAAAAAAAAAATCACAATTACAAAAAAAAAAAAAAAAAAAAAAAGAAAAATCACAGAGCTGCCTTAGAGAAATGAACAACACAAATATGGAAGAGAAGAAAGTAAAGGAGCAGTAGGAGACACACATCTGCCAGTGGCCCTCAGTGTGGAAGGCTGCTCATGGAGAGCCCCCAAGGGACCTGCTGCCCAGCCACTGTCCCTTCAGCTCTAGGTGCACTGTCCTACCCTGGCACCACTCCAGATGGGAACAGTGGTGCCTGAGAGGTCCCACACGACCAGCAAGGCTCCACCACCCCCCACAGCCTGTGCTGCAGTCCTGAGCACAAAACCCCCACGTCCCCTCAGTGTCCCCAGGTGACAGCAGGAGCATTTGTTGCCACACAGGAACCAGCCCAAGGCCCTACAGGGCTTCTGGCCCTGGAAACCCAAGCAGCAATTCCTCAGCTGCTTTGGGTGGAGTTGCTGGTGCAAAGAGTTTGAATTTGCCTGCTGCAGGTAGGTTTTTGGCATTGGTGCTTCGCAGGATCCTGAAAAGCAATTTCCATTGAGCCCCATGGGTTTCCTCTCACATTCCCCCAGTTCATTCCAGCACCACCCTCCCCAGGTGAAAAACACACTGACACCTGCCCAGCAGTTCATGGGTTGGGGGCTGCAGGCACAATAAAGATATCACAAAAGGAAGAAAGCAAACATTTTTCCTGATGCCACTAATGCAGAATCAACCCTGTGCCAGAGGAAACCAGAGCTGACTTCTGTTGCTGACCCCAGAGCATACAGCCCTGCAGATCTTTGCTCCTGCTGTAAGGCAGGTGAAGCCCAAGCTCTGAAGACAACTGGGAGCCAAGAAGCCAGGGGAGAAGGGGAAGACAGCTCCTGTTGGGTTTGAAGTGCAAAGAATGGCTGCAGGCTCTGCCAGTGAAGGCAACCTGCACTGAGCACCACCTGAGTCTTCCCCAGGACCACAGTGTGTCAGGGTCAGCCCTTGGGCAGCTCTCTGGGTTGTCACTGCCTACTGCAATGCTCTGCTGATGCCATGGAGAAAAGCCCTGCCCAGCCCAGCCCCTGGCAATGCAGAGATGTTGCTCAGGGGCCTCAGGGCAAGGTCTGCCTGCAGGAGCATGCCTGACTCAGGGGCAAGGTGTGATCCCTCCAGCCTTTGCCTTCCCTGCTGTGCTCAACTTGCCACTGGGTCCACATCAGGCCTTTACACCATGCCAGTTGTGCTGGTGCTTAGACCATGGCATCATGGGCAAGGGCTGGCAAATCCCTAGGTGCAGAGAGTTGGGTCCCACAGCCCTTGGGACAGCAATGGAGACAACAGCATCTCCCAGGCTTGTTGAGCCACCACTGGGAAATGCCAAGAGGGAAGGGGTGTGAGCTGCTGGGGAGCAGCCTGCCACAGAGCCTGCTTGGAAGGCAGAGCCCCTGGCTGGGGGGGTGATGTCTCTGGTTTAGTGTGGGCTGAAGGACTCCTTCCACACATGGGCAGGAACTTCACCCTGACAGCACAGACTGGCTTGGGCAGGGCTGCACAGCTTGAGGTGCAAGGTTTGGGTTGATTCCCCTTGGATATTCTGGGAAGTCTCAGCTAGAACAGGAAGGCTCTTCCTTTCTTCATGCAGGGCTCAGGCTCAGGAGGAAGCTTTAACAGGAGGTGTGAGATGGATAGCTCTCCATCTCTAGCAGGCCCCACCACTTAGAGCTGAGGAGCCAGCCCTGAGGACAGACATTTCCAGTCTCAGCCTCAGCTCTAATGCTCCACATTCACTCACTCTGCTCCAGAATTTCTGAGCTATGTCCATGTCCTCAGTTTGGAGGCCATCCCCAGGTAAAGGGGTGATTGAGCAGGTCAGTGTGGTGCTCATGGGATCAGGGGAACCACACCAGCTTGCATCAGCTGGAAAAATTGGTCTAAGGATTCAGAGAAGGAGCTGGAACAGCTCCAGAGGTATATAGGGAGACAGTGTCTCCATCTCCTAAATCAATGTGACTTTATTTGTTCTCAGCTTCCTGGGTGGAAGAGGTCTGGACCATAAGATGTTGAGCCCTAGGCTGCCAAAGTAGTATGGGGAGAAGCAAGAGAGGTCTGAACACACCCAGCCTGCTTCAAGAGGTCACCAACCAGGTGGCCTTGGGCAAGAAGAGAAAGCAAACTCAGCTTACCTTTGCTCTTCCTCCAGTTCTTCTTTGGTCATCATTGACTTGTACTGGTTTCCCCTCAGCTTTCCAGGACTGTATTTAAATGAGAACATCTCATCTGAAGCTGGAGAAGGGGGAGAGAGAGAGAGAGAACAGCAGGAGATCACATCAGCCAGACAGCTCCTGAGAGCAACCATCAACAGCAGTGGGCTCGCTCCCTTGAGCTGCTCGCTGAGCCCTGCTCCTGCACATGCCCCCCAAACTCTGTGGCCACCCCAGAACTCCTTTCCTCATCCAGGAGGCCTGGGCAGGGTCAGGGAAGCTGTGTGGGTTGCACTGGGGAGCCAAGGCGTTGGTGGGCAGAGGACAGCAGGAGTCCTGGCTGCAGCTGTGTCCGGAAGGGGCAAGGATCACTGTGAGCAAGCAGCCCTGCCTGGAAGCAGATGCAGGTGAATCCTGCAGCATGGGATCATGTGCTCTTGCTCCTCCTGGATTCACAGCCTTGCAGGCACATCTTGGCTTATCAGGATATGCTAATCCTGTCTGGATTAGCTGACAGCGTTTTCTGCTTCTCCTCTCCGGACTTGCATTCCTTCTCCCTCCCTTTCCTTCATCCAGGGGCCCTTGGGGCTCAATCCAGGGGCCCTTGGGGCTCACAGATGGTGCCATGAGCAAAGCTGTCCCAGGCCATGCAGCCCAGCAGCTTTCCTGCAGGCCTGGACAAAGGGTGTGGGAAAAGGAGGTACCACGCTGCCAATCCTGGGGCTGCAAACGATGCTGAGCCAAGGCAGCCCCAGGAGCACCAACACAGCTGGGGCCAAGTCCCTCTCTCACCAACCAATGGATCTGAAGAGGAAACTGAGGTCTGCTTCTGCAGGCCTTGGGGTGCTCTCATGCCCAGCTCCCCAGCCTCAGCCCTGTGCTAATTACAGCACCAAAGCTCACAGACCCTGAGCCAAAGCTGATCCTTCCCCAATCGGATTTTGTTCCAGCACTGTTTGCTTTTTAAAACCTCTCCCCTGCTTTATCTCCCTGTGGATGGGAGAGAACAACAGGAGTGGAGGTCAGCCCAGGAAGAGAGGCTGCTTTGGATAGCTGCCTTCAGTGGTTATCTGTGGGCTGCTTATCTGCCAGCTTTTATCTCCCAAGGACTGCAGGACTCAGCTGCTTCACGTCGAGCCATCGAGCGCTGCCGTTTCCACAGCCACCCAGAAACATCTGCTGCTTCCCCAGACCCTCAGAGCCCTGGGGATCCCTCTGAGGGGTCCACAAAAGGATGATGGTCCTGTGCTATCTGCAAGGCCCTGGCCAATTGCACATGAGCCACAACCCAAGATGAGACCTCCCAGCAGCAGCAAGACCCCCAAAAGTGGTGAAACTCCCCCAGGTTCCGTGGCAGGAGAAAAAGCCTCACCTGGTGCACAACCATGGACCCATCCTCTTTCCCCAGCCACCTAGGAAGCCTCTTCCAATCCTCACTGCTGCTATTAACAGGCCCCACATTCATGAAATGTGATTCATTTAGTCTGGAGAAAAGGAGGCTGAGGGGAGACCTCACTCTCTACAACTCCCTTGAAGGAGGTGGTGGAAGGCTGGGGGTCAGTCTCTTCTCCCAGCTACCAAGTGATAGGGCAAGAGGAAATGGCCTCAAGCTGCACCAAGGGGAGTTCAGGTTGGATATTGGAAGAAGTTTCTGCACTGAAAAGGTTCTCAGGCATTGGAATAAGTTGCCCAGGGAGGTGGTGGAGTCCCCATCCCTGGAGGTATTTAAGAGCTGTGTAGTTGTGGTGCTGAGGGATATGATTTAGTCAAGGACTTGCCAGTGTCAGGCTGCTGCTGGGACTCTACCATCTGAAGTCTTTTCCAGTCTAGGCACTTCTGTCATTCCGTGAAGCCTCTCCTCCTCTAGCTGCCAAAATGAACCCCCCCAGCCCCTCTCCTCTCTTCCCCACACCCAGAAGGGTTCAGCAGCAGCAGCTTCCCTCTTTCCCACTCAGTACAGCCCTCAAGGATTTTCTCCTCATGCCCAAGGTCAGTTGCTTGATTTAGTGATTTGTCCAACCCCAAGCTCCTGCCTGCCCTCAGCTGCTGCCAGAGCTCTCCCAGACCTTGGGGACCTCCATGCAAAAGGCTGCTCAGGGCCTCGCCTTGTAGGTGGGGAAATGGGAGATGTGCAAAACAAGATCTGCACAGGACTGAGTGTGCCACCCACTGCAGGGCCACTGCTGCCAGCACATGGAGCATGCCTGCAGCTATGGCAGCAGGCTGGGAACTCAACAGAACCCTCCCCCCTGCTCATACCCACTGTGCCCTCTGCACATACCCACTGTGCCCTCTGCTCATACCCACTGTGCCCCCTGCTCATACCCACTGTGCCCCCTGCTCATACCCACTGTGCCCTCTGCTCATACCCACTGTGCCCCCTGCACATACCCACTGTGCCCTCTGCTCATACCCACTGTGCCCCCTGCTCATACCCACTGTGCCCCCTGCACATACCCACTGTGCCCTCTGCTCATACCCACTGTGCCCTCTGCTCATACCCACTGTGCCCCCTGCACATACCCACTGTGCCCACTGCTCATACCCACTGTGCCCCCTGCACATACCCACTGTGCCCCCTGCACATACCCACTGTGCCCACTGCTCATACCCACTGTGCCCTCTGCTCATACCCACTGTGCCCCCTGCACATACCCACTGTGCCCTCTGCTCATACCCACTGTGCCCTCTGCACATACCCACTGTGCCCCCTGCTCATACCCACTGTGCCCTCTGCACATACCCACTGTGCCCCCTGCTCATACCCACTGTGCCCTCCTGCTCATACCCACTGTGCCCCCCTGCTCATACCCACTGTGCCCTCTGCTCATACCCACTGTGCCCTCTGCTCATACCCACTGTGCCCTCTGCTCATACCCACTGTGCCCTCTGCTCATACCCACTGTGCCCCCCTGCACATACCCACTGTGCCCTCTGCTCATACCCACTGTGCCCTCTGCTCATACCCACTGTGCCCCCCTGCACATACCCACTGTGCCCTCTGCTCATACCCACTGTGCCCTCTGCTCATACCCACTGTGCCCCCCTGCACATACCCACTGTGCCCCCTGCACATACCCACTGTGCCCTCTGCTCATACCCACTGTGCCCTCTGCACATACCCACTGTGCCCCCTGCTCATACCCACTGTGCCCCCTGCACATACCCACTGTGCCCTCTGCTCATACCCACTGTGCCCCCCTGCACATACCCACTGTGCCCTCTGCTCATACCCACTGTGCCCCCCTGCACATACCCACTGTGCCCTCTGCTCATACCCACTGTGCCCCCCTGCTCATACCCACTGTGCCCTCTGCTCATACCCACTGTGCCCTCTGCACATACCCGCTGTGCCCTCTGCTCATACCCACTGTGCCCTCTGCTCATACCCACTGTGCCCCCCTGCTCATACCCACTGTGCCCTCCTGCTCATACCCACTGTGCCCTCTGCTCATACCCACTGTGCCCCCTGCACATACCCACTGTGCCCTCTGCTCATACCCACTGTGCCCCCTGCACATACCCACTGTGCCCTCTGCTCATACCCACTGTGCCCTCTGCACATACCCACTGTGCCCTCTGCACATACCCACTGTGCCCCCTGCACATACCCACTGTGCCCCCTGCACATACCCACTGTGCCCTCTGCTCATACCCACTGTGCCCCTGCCATACCCACTGTGCCCCCTGCACATACCCACTGTGCCCACTGCTCATACCCACTGTGCCCACTGCTCATACCCACTGTGCCCCCTGCACATACCCACTGTGCCCTCTGCTCATACCCACTGTGCCCTCTGCTCATACCCACTGTGCCCTCTGCTCATACCCACTGTGCCCCCTGCTCATACCCACTGTGCCCCCTGCACATACCCACTGTGCCCCCTGCTCATACCCACTGTGCCCCCTGCACATACCCACTGTGCCCTCTGCTCATACCCACTGTGCCCTCTGCTCATACCCACTGTGCCCTCTGCTCATACCCACTGTGCCCCCCTGCTCATACCCACTGTGCCCCCTGCTCATACCCACTGTGCCCTCTGCTCATACCCACTGTGCCCCCTGCTCATACCCACTGTGCCCCCTGCTCATACCCACTGTGCCCTCTGCACATACCCACTGTGCCCCCTGCTCATACCCACTGTGCCCTCTGCACATACCCACTGTGCCCCCTGCACATACCCACTGTGCCCCCTGCTCATACCCACTGTGCCCTCCTGCACATACCCACTGTGCCCCCTGCACATACCCACTGTGCCCCCTGCTCATACCCACTGTGCCCTCCTGCACATACCCACTGTGCCCCCCTGCACATACCCACTGTGCCCCCTGCTCATACCCACTGTGCCCCCTGCACATACCCACTGTGCCCTCTGCTCATACCCACTGTGCCCCCTGCTCATACCCACTGTGCCCCCTGCACATACCCACTGTGCCCTCTGCTCATACCCACTGTGCCCCCTGCTCATACCCACTGTGCCCTCTGCTCATACCCACTGTGCCCCCCTGCACATACCCACTGTGCCCCCTGCTCATACCCACTGTGCCCTCTGCACATACCCACTGTGCCCCCTGCTCATACCCACTGTGCCCTCTGCTCATACCCACTGTGCCCTCTGCACATACCCACTGTGCCCCCCTGCACATACCCACTGTGCCCCCTGCTCATACCCACTGTGCCCCCTGCTCATACCCACTGTGCCCCCTGCACATACCCACTGTGCCCCCTGCTCATACCCACTGTGCCCCTGCACATACCCACTGTGCCCCCTGCTCATACCCACTGTGCCCCCTGCTCATACCCACTGTGCCCTCTGCTCATACCCACTGTGCCCTCTGCTCATACCCACTGTGCCCCCTGCCTCTCTACATCACAGAACCACAGAATGGCTCAGGCTGGAAGGGACCTTCAGAGATCATCTCCTCCAACCTTCCCACCATGGCCAAGGACACCTCTCAGCTAGACTCAGCTGCTCAAGGCCTCATCCAGCCTGGCCTTGAACACCCCCGGGGAGGAGGCATCCACAACCTCCCTGAGCAGCCTGTTCCAGAGCCTCACTACCCTTGTACTGAAGAACTTCTTCCTAAGATCCACTCTAAACCTACTCTCCCTCAGCTTCAAACCATTCCCCTTGTCCTGCCTCTAGACACCCTTACAAAAACTCCCCCTGCAGCCTTCCTGTAGGATTCCTTCAGGGATTGGGAAGGCAGCTAGAAGGTCCCTCTGGAGTCTTCTGTGGGCTGAACAACCCCAGCTCCCTCAGCCTGTCCTCACAGCAGAGGTGCTCCAGCCCTTGGACCATCTTTGTGGCCTTCCTCTGGACTCACTCCAACAGCTCTGTGTCCTTCTCCATGTCCCTAATCTTGGGGAGCTTCCCTGAGACATCCTGGTGGATTCCTGCTGGATTACTGCTTAGTTCCTGACCTGGAGCCTTCTTCTAATCCCCAAATGCTATGGGAGCTCCCAGGGGAACGATGAGGCAAACCCTTTGCTGGCACCTTCACAAGTGTCCAAACCCCAGCACTCCAGTCCCACAGCCCTGGAGGTTCAGCTTGGTCATATCCCACTTCCTTTGGTGGGAAAACCCTCTGAAGGGGCAGCCAAACAAGTCTGGCCAGCTGGAAACAAGCAGGAATGCTGTGGCTTATCAGCCCCTTGGGTGGCCAGAATAGTGCATGGAAAGAAAATTCAGCTGCCTGCTGCTCTGGGAGATATTCAGAGACAGAATGAAAGCAGAGGGTGTAACATCCTGTTTCTTACCCTGCTGCAGAGCAGGAGCTGTTTGCTTACCTTTGTCCAGCTTGCCTGCTTGCAAGGACAATTAAGATCCTTTCCTTTTTTTTTTTTTTTTTTTTCCTGCCAAGTAAATGGAGGCTTGGGGGTTTGCCTGTCCCCAAAAGGGCAGTTTGATTATATCCCCCCCATCAGAAAAGAATAAGGGAAGGGGGAGGGCAGGGATCTACCCATCTCCCTGCCCACATGCCATGCTTCAAGAGGAGCCAGTGTGAGGCTTTGGAACCCTCTGGCTGTCCTCAGAGCTCAGCAACTTTCTTGGCAGACTGAAAACCAGCTCCAAGGAAGACACAGAAAAGGGGAGGCTGGGATTTCCCATGGGCAGCAAAACCACCCCAGAAACACCAGGTGACCTACTTAGAGCCTCCCTGGGCTCACATTAAAGAAAACATTTGTCTCTCATGGCCGTGCCCTGAGGTTGCCAGGGCTGTGATTTGGGGCTGGCAGGGCAAAAGCAGCCCCAAGAGCCCAACCTCTCCTCTCAGTGTGCTCACTCCAGCATCCTCCCTGCAAGCCACGTCTGAAAATGGGAGAAAGTGGTTTTGGTGGCTTTGGCCACTGCAGCAGGCTGGTGACAGACCCTCTGTGACCCCTCTCTGCTTGTGGGCTCAGCAGGTAGCAGCAAAATAGCTTGAGCTGGGCCAGGCCCAAATGATGCTCAGGAGAGCCCTGAAGGAAGGAGTGAGGCTGTTCCCCATTTGCCTCCTGCTCAGGATGAGTCATCACTGTGTCCAGTCCTGCTATAAAGCATTGCAGAAATGGTGCAGCTCCTTCAGAAGGGGAGGTGGTGGCTGTCTGCAGGAGATGCTTAGGGAGGGTGCTGGGCTAGCCATGACTCATGGCCAGGGGCCATCAGCTCTTTCAGATGCCAAGACACAGCCACTTCAGGGGATGCATAACAGTGCTGGAGCAGCCCTCAAGCAGGGCTGAAGGAGGCAGAGCCTGCAGAGCAGCATTACTGAGCACCCTCTGGGCAGGATACATCCATCCCTCCTCAAAGCAGGTCTGCTGCAGTCCCACATGGTAACCCCCCTGCCCTCCAGTGGTGTGGGGAAGCCCAGCAGGGTGGAATGGGTGTCTCTGTGGAGCCCCCATCCCAGAGGCACTTCCCCCACCTCATGGGCACAGCACCAGGATTACAATTTGATTCTGTGGCATTAGGAGTAATCCTCCTGAGCTGGGGATTGCCACACAGCACCTTAGAAAGAGCAAGCAGGGAAGTGGGGCAGGGAAGGGGGAACACCCCAAGCTCTCCTCCTGTCCCCAGCCACCCCAAGCAGAGGCTCCTGGGGACATCTCAGCACCTCCAGAGGCCCCCTTCAGACACACACTCTTGCATGGCACCATCTGTTTCATTTTCTTACAAGCATGGCAGTTGTCACTCCGATTAGTCAATTAATCATTTTCCAATCAACTAATTGGCTAATCAGTTAAACATGGCTCTGACTAAAGCCCCTGGAGATCGTCCTGGATGTGAGCAAGGAGCTTCTGGGGCAGCTTCATCACAAAGCTACCCCATGGCAAACAGCCCAAGGGCATCTGGGGAACAAGAGATGGGCTGCTGCCAGGGGAGGAACTTCCTCTACATTTCCTGGAGGAAGGAGACCATCCCCAAGCACTTGGGGCTTCAGCCCCTCAGACCTGTCTGTGCCCTCCTTGCACAGTGCTGGCTTGCTTGGTACTCACCATCCTCATCCTCTGGCTCTCTCACTTCCAGCTTCTCATTTTCTGAGTTCAGATCTTCCTCCTGGAGGAGCCAAAACCAGAGCAGCCATGAGGAGAAGGTGCTGTGCTAAATAACCCACACTTGGCTGGGACAGCAGAGCCCACAGGACAGGGAGGCAGAGTTTGGGGTGAGGGCTGGGTACCCCTTCCCTGCCTCCTTCACAGAACAGGCCAAAAGGATCCTTGTTAATGAGCGAGGTTCATTAGTCTGGTTCCCTTCCCCTAGTCAGTGGCAGAGACCTTCTTGTGGCCTTCCAGGATCTGAAGGGGGCTACAAGAAAGCTGGGGAGGGACTTTTTAGGGTGTCAGGGAGTGATAGGACCAGGGGGAATGGAGCAAAACTAGAAATGGGTAGATTCAGATTGGGTGTTAGGAAGAAATTCTTCCCCATGAGGGTGGTGAGACACTGGCAGAGGTTGCCCAGGGAGGTGGTGGAAGCCTCATCCCTGGAGGTTTTTGCAGCCTGGCTGGATGTGGCTGTGAGCAACCTGCTGTGGTGTGAGGTGTCCCTGCCCATGGCAGGGGGGTTGGAACTGGCTGATCCTTGAGGTCCCTTCCAACCCTAACAATTCTGTGATTCCATGAAATGAAGAGGACCTGAGGAGGAGCCTGTGCAGAGCTGGGTGCTGGCTCTGCAGTGCACAGGAGATGAACTGCTGGAGCACAGCCTGCAGCCCTCACCCAGAAGTAGGTTAGTTTGTCATCAGTGAGGAATGTGCATTATTCACAGCCCTTTGGCTTCTTCTTGCCACCCTGTTCTGCAGCTCCCCAGAAGGCCATGGCACCCAGACCCCTGCCCTCCATGGCCACTGCTATTTTGGGCACTGCTTCCAAACATGGGCACTTCCCACCCAACACCCAGTGCTCCTCGGGGGGTGGCTGGGACTGGGGAAAGCACCCACAGGAGCAGCCTCAGGGAGGGGATGCTCAGCCCTGGTGACTCAGCCACAAGGCCTGGGCAGCAGTTCCCTGTCACATCTCCCTCTCCCTGGGAGCCAGGACGACCCCAGGGACACCTGACTCCAGGAGCTGGCACAAGAAAGGATATTTTAACCTCTTCCCTGCCTAGGCATCAGAAACTGAGCATTTACCAGTGGAAACAAGGAGAAAAGCTGGGTGCCAAACCTCTGAGGAAGGAAAGCATCTCTGCTGCAACCCAGAGGAAGAACCATTTGATGGGGGCAGAGAGGCAGCAGCCAGGGATGGCCAGCAGCCAGGGATGGCAGGCTGGCAGGCAACAGCAACATGCCATGGCTGTGCTGGGAACCCCCTCCTCATGGCAGCCAGTAGCTCACTGCAGCTCAACATATTTCTGCTTGGATGGCTTAGAGGCAGCTGCCAGCACTTCCCTTCCCCCCATGCTGCAGCCCCTGTCTCGACCTCCCCTCCATCTGCCTTGCCAGGGCTGCCTGCACCCACTGCTGCCACACTGCCACAGCCCCCAGCCTGCCTTGGCATGGCCCCACTCGCTCCCTGCACACCCCAGAGCACATCTGCAGCCTCAGCCTTGCTTCCCCCTGCTTTAAATGGACCAAGCCATTAAAAGCCCACCCAGTCCCACCCTGGGGAGTACAGCAGGCAAGCTTTGTCCTCCTCTGCATGGCCACTGCCACCCACAGATGATGACCCATCCCTGCAGGGATGCCAACATAGTGTCCCTTGTGCCACTCTCTGGTTCTCTGTCCCACACACCTCTTCCTTGCTGGAAAGTGCTGAATGGTCACATCCCTCCTCCACTTGTCCTGTGTGCCCATGGCTGGACCCAGGTGAGGCACCCAAGGGTGGTATCTGGAAAGAGGGAAAAAAAGCTTTGAGCACAAACCATGGAATCATAGAATGGTTTGGGTTGGAAGGGACCTTAGAGATCATCCAGTTCCAACCCCCCTTGCCATGGTCAGGGACACCTTCCACTAGCCCAGGCTGTTCACAGCCCTATCCAACCTGGACCTGAACACCTCCAGGGAGAGAGTATCCATAACCTCCCTGGACAACCTGTTCCAGTGTCTCACCACCCCCACTGGAAAGAATTTCTTCCTAATCTCCACTCTCAATCTCCCCTCTTCCAGCTCCTGAGGTGCCCTCTGCAGCAGCCCATGGGACTGGGACATAAGGAGCCATGGGTGAGGGGGAGCAGCTCAGCCAGCACTGGGCACAGATGTCTGAGTGTCCTGGCAGGGCTGGAGGCAGCTCCCCAGGATGCTGATGCAGCAGATGAGGGCTGGCAGGAGGGCAGGGGAGAAGCACAGCACAGTGTGCTCAGTTCTGTAGCACTTGCAGGCTGCACTGCCAGCTGCTTTCTCCATTGCAGGGTAACAACCCCCTTGAAACCCTCCTGTGCCCCAGCTGCAGTCCCAGAACTGGGACTTCCCTGCCCTCTCAGCCCCACATCAGCCTCACCCCCAGCATGAAGCTTTCCTTCCCCTGCCCCTTCCCAGTCCAAACCCTTCTCAGCTGAACCTCTGCCTGCTGTGCCAGGAGGGCAGCCGTGGAGGAGGATGTGTGTGGGCAGGGAGCAGGGACATTGTGTCCCTTGGCCTTGCAGTGAAATGCCAATGCCAGGCTGGGAGCAGCCTTTGGGCTGCCTTGAGCAGCCATCAGCAGGGATAAAGCCCCCACCCTGAGCCTGGCTGTGCCCACAGCCCCTGGCAGCTGGGGCAGACAAAAGAGCATCCCCACTTCCCTAAGCAGCCTATCCCCAAGTTTCAGGGCTCCTTGGCCCAGCTATGGCTGGTGGCTGCTGCTGTGGCTGTTCTCCTTGCAGCCACGGGGCAAGACCCACAGGATGCTCTGTCAGAGGAGGGCAGCATCCTGCAGCCCAAAAAGTGGAGGAAAAAGGTGTTAGGACAACAGCTTGGAGACTTGACAACCAAAGAGGACATGAATGGCACTCCAGGCACTGCTCTTGTAGAAGCAGCACAGCCCAGGACGATGCAAGGAGCCTGTTTTGAGTAGTGGGGGGCAAGGCAAGTGTGGGCCAGGGCTAGAAGGCAGCAGGAGCTGCTGGAGAAGCAGGGACTTGAGTGCTCTGACCTCCAGCCTGCAAGCCAGCATCTCTCCATGGCTGCAAGCCCACCAGGAAAGCTTCCCTGCATGACAGAAAAGGCAGCAAGAGGCTCTGCAGGGAGATCATGCACGTCATTATCCAGGAGCATCTGGAGGAGACTTGACACAGGCTGCCCAGGCCAGCTGCTGCAGCAAACAAAGATCACACTGCTGCATGGGGACATGTTCAGTGGCAGCTGCCTGGCCCTGAGGCCAAGCAGGACCAGGACTGCACCCTGTGCTCCCTGCCTGCTCCTGTTGGTGGGCAGGATGGACCCAGCCTGCTCCACAGCACATCTCAGGTCTGAGCCACTGCTCTGCACAGCCTGCCAAGAGTCCTGGAGAGCCCAGAAGCCAGAGGGTTAAACCCCAGCAAGGCAATTACCTTACATACAGTCTTGGCTTTTGGCAGCTCTTGGCTTTAGAGCTGCAGCATTTGTTGGATCACCAGAGGCAGGCTTTTGTCCTTCAGCTTCCACAGCCAACAGACAAGATGTCCATGCATGAAGCTGACTCCAGCAGTGGAGGGTTTGGACCAAAGCAGGAGCAAGGACAAGCCCTCCAGGGACACTTCAGGCGTGGGCAGCAGTGACCGTGGACAGCCCTGTGCCACCCAGGGGCAGACAGTGCAGATGCAGGACCTTGGTGCTGTCCTCCCAGATTTCCCCCTGGTGGCTCTGCCACCACAGCAGCCCTCTCCCAGCCCTATGGAGATGGAGGCTGGGCTCCCCATCACATCCTCATCTGGTTTTCAGCTCATTTCTGGGCCAGTTCCTTCCTGTTTCCTCCATCCCCAGCACAAGCCTCTCTGAGAAATGGATTTCCCTTCTCAGAAGGGACACAATGGGGGCTGGTGTGTCCCTCTCCCTGTTCTCCTGCTGAAGGATCTATGGGCAGGATGGAGACAAATGAGTGCCCCACTCCAGCTCCAGGAAAGGGGAAGATCCCAGGCAGCAAAGCAAGGGGAGAAAATTATCTTGGATTAAACTCCCAGGCCCTGTGTGTTGCCATTTATGGCTGCACTTTCTGCTCCAAAGCCTGATGCAAGAGGTTGCAAGAGGGAAAGAAAGCAAACAGGAGAGAGCCAGCCAGAAAGAGAAAAGCCAAGAGGAACAGAAAAAAGGAGGAGGAAAGAGACAGAAAAGGAGGAGGAAAGAGACAGAAAAGAAGAGGAAGAGACAGAAAAGAAGAGGAAGAGACAGAAAAGAAGAGGAAGAGACAGAAAAGAAGGAGGAAGAGACAGAAAAGAAGAGGAAAGAGACAGAAAAGGAGGAGGAAAGAGACAGAAAAGGAGGAGGAAAGAGACAGAAAAGGAGGAGGAAAGAGACAGAAAAGGAGGAGGAAAGAGACAGAAAAGGAGGAGGAAAGAGACAGAAAAGGAGGAGGAAAGAGACAGAAAAGGAGGAGGAAAGAGACAGAAAGGAAGAGGAAGAGACAGAAAGGAAGAGGAAGAGACAAAAAGGAAGAGGAAGAGACAAAAAGGAAGAGGAAGAGACAAAAAAGAAGAGGAAGAGACAAAAAAGAAGAGGAAGAGACAAAAAAGAAGAGGAAGAGACAAAAAAGAAGAGGAAGAGACAAAAAAGAAGAGGAAGAGACAAAAAAGAAGAGGAAGAGAGAAAAAGAAGAGGAAGAGAGAAAAAGAAGAGGAAGAGAGAAAAAGAAGAGGAAGAGAGAAAAAGAAGAGGAAGAGAAAAAAAGAAGAGGAAGAGAGAAAAAGAAGAGGAAGAGAGAAAAAGAAGAGGAAGAGAAAAAAAGAAGAGGAAGAGAAAAAAAGAAGAGGAAGAGAAAAAAAGAAGAGGAAGAGAAAAAAAGAAGAGGAAGAGAAAAAAAGAAGAGGAAGAGAAAAAAAGAAGAGGAAGAGAAAAAAAGAAGAGGAAGAGAAAAAAAGAAGAAGAAGAGAAAAAAAGAAGAGGAAGAGAAAAAAGAAAAGGAAGAGAAAAAAAAGAAAAGGAAGAGAAAAAAAAGAAAAGGAAGAGAAGTAAAGGAAGAGAAAAAAGAAAAGGAGGGTAGAATGTAGCAAAGCAAAGCAGCTGCTACATCAGCAGCTCCCTTTCACCCCACCACTGTGGTTCTCCATCCTCCTTTACTGGGCAGTGGTCCTGCCAGCCCTGGGGTGCCTGGCAGGGACACACCTTGTGTGGAGGCAGCACTGAGCAGGTCTGACCCCCACCAAAGCGTGGGGAGCATCTGCCCCTTGTCACTGCTGCAGGCAAGGACAAGCCATGGAGTGGCCAGAGCCCTGTTGGAGCACTGTGGCCAGCCAGCCCTCAGCAAGGGGTCGGACAGCAGCAGGTCTGATAAGGAGAACACCAGCACGTCCCATGGTGGGGTGGGGAGCCCCATGGCAGGCTGAGGAGTCCCAGCTCAGCAGCACCCACCCCTGTGGGCACCATCACATGCTGGTGCAGCACCCCAGGCATTGCACCCAGCCAGCTCATCCACTGCCACCCCTTCATTGCTCCAGCCTCTGGGAAGTGAACACCACAGGCACCAGCACAGGACATCTCTTGCTGCCAGAGATGGGCCAGATGGCTGCCTCGGGCAGGGAGCAGGGAGGCTTTGCCTGCCCTCACCTTGGAGGCTCACCCAGCAGCCTCCACATGGGTGGACATTTCAGCAGGCAGAGTCGTCACAGGCTCTGCTCCAGCATCAGCTCTGGGCAGGCTCCCGAGGCTGTAACCAGCTCAGAAGGGAGTGGGCAGCAGCCTGACCTCCCAGACCTGCTGTAGAGGACACAAAGCCCCAACACAACCGTGCCCCACAGCACATCCCAGTGCCAGCCCCGCGGCTGGGGTGCAGAGGAGGGGCACAACAGTGCACAGGCTCCCTGGGGAGGTGCCACACGTCAGCCACTGCAGGGGATGATGCATCTGTTACTGCCCCTGGCTGCTCTGGGGGAGAGCTGGGGCACACCCACACCCTTACAGGTCCAGCTGGAGCTCTGTGTCACGCAGGCAGGGGCCCACGAGGGGAAGAACATCTCCTGTCCCTCCCCACTACACTGTAGGACACGAGCTCCTGTCCCAGCCCAGTGGCAGCCCAGAGGCAGCCTGCGTAGCCTCTAATTAAAGCCAGACTAATTAGACACCCTCTCCCCTCAGGCACGGGGAAGGCAGGCAGGAGGTATTAGAGAGGGAGATGCTGACTTCTTACATTTAAAAAGGGTCCCTGCTGGGAGCTGCCTGGTTTGTGCTTCTGCTGGCTGATGTGTCCAGGGGCACGGAGAGCCCCCAAGAAGGCACAGACAAGGGAGGGGGGCATAGGGGAAATGCATCAAAAGCTTTGCAGAAGAGGCAGGTGACATTCCTTTTGTGCCCTTGCCATCCAGGTGACATCCCCACGAGGGCTGGGGTGAACTGGGCATCCCAGTGCTAATGCCCCCTTACCAAATCACCTCCAGAGCTGTCTCCTCTCTCTCTCCGCTGTCACCCACTTGACCCTGCAACGTTTGAAGCCACCAGCTGCAGTTAACCCTTGGCAAACCAGCCAGGCTGCTGTGCAGGCCTGAGAGCCTGGCACTGCCCACTCACCCTTCCCATCTCCAGAACATCCTGGCCAGAATGGTATCCCAGCAACAGCTCCAGACCAGCACTGAGAACCTTGTCCCTGCCACCTGCCATTTCCAGGACAGAAACACTCACTACACAATTGATGTTTCCTGGGTGTTTCTCCCAAGTCCCAGGCTCAGCAGCTCCAGCGACGCTGCCGTTCCCACCCAACAGCTTCTCACCAGGGGATCGCTTTGACAGTGCTGCCTTACCCATTAACGAGCTGGGGATGGGGATGAGAACAGGCAGTGACACACTAATTAACTTTTTTTCCTTGCTGGGAGCCAGCAGAGACAAGGGGAACCACTACCAGCAGTTAACAGAAACAAGGACTCCTGGGCCCTTTTCCCTCCTCTGTCACTGCTTCATTTTATAGCCATGGGCACCCAACAACCCTGTTCCTCCAAGAGAGGGGCAGGGAATCCACACGGATTTTACTAGCTGGTTTCACACCACACCCTGCCCTTGCAGGAGGTGGGAGCTGCAGCCATGCAGCTGCCCCAGCAGACACTGGTTGGCAGCGGCAGGGAGAAGGGAAGGAAGGAGGCAGCAGGGCACACAGCTCCAGCCAGCCATTAAACACGGCAAGGCTGCTGTCCCTGAGAGGGTTCATCCATCAGCATTTTGGTCGAGTGGTTAATGGCTGCAGAGAGCCTGACCCAGCATGGTGCAGTGCGAGCTGAGCAGGGAGGAGGGGGGAAAGAACAAGGAAAGAAAGGTCAAGGGACTGCGCTTGGCGTGCTGGTGCACCGAGGCGCCCCGAGCCTGCAGGAGGATGGTGGCTGCTGAGTCACATCAGGGGACCGCAGCCCTCGGCCGAGCCAAGCTGGGGCTGGTCGGGCACGCTTCCACCAGCAGCTGCCTGCAGAGCACTGCCCAAGGCCAGCCCCGTCCCTGCCTGCCACATCTGCTGGGATTCGGCCTCAGCTGGAGGAGGAGGAGGAGGAAACAGCTTTGAGGATATTTGCAGGGAGCAAAATCAGGGAACCCAGGTGAGACCCTGCTGAGCTGTGGATGGCCTCCCCGACTCTGCCTGCAGGGTCAGCCCCCGGATCAGCAGGCTGGGAGCTGCTCTCAGCTCACACGTGTGCGGCGCTGCCGGAGCCGCACGTACTGCCCCGCCGTGCCACCCAGCCCCGCGGCACTGCCAGCCTGTGCCCAGCAGCCCTGGCAGCACTGGGATCACGCGCAGGCCAGCACTCCCCAACACTTACTCAGCAGTAAGAAGCATCCCTCCCCCTTCCCACTGCTTTCCACCACCACCCAGATCACAGCCACCACCCGATTCCTGTTCTTCCCAAACAGATGCTGCTCAGGTCCAGGGCAACTCATCCTGCCTTGCCCACACAGGAGGAAGAACTGGCCAGGACCCTTCACAGCTCTGGTGTCACTTCTGCTCTGCTGGAAGGGGCTGAGGGCAGTGCAGCAGAAACCCCAGTCCAACACAGCCCAGCCAGACTCCCAGGGGACACAACACTCCCTGCACCTCGAGTAAGAGCTTGCCTCTGGGAATGCAAAATCCTGTGCCTGGAGTGGGGATAAAGTTGCTGAGCCCATCTCTGAAGGTGACAAACATCGCAGTAGTGCCTGTTCAAAACCATGACTGAAGAGCAGTCAGCAGGGAGGGGAAACATTGCCAAAGACTCAAGCCAGCAAGACAGCAGAGCTCTGGCACATTGGAATCAGTCAGCTGTCCTGATGGGGTGCTGCACTTCATCAGAGAGCTCTCCAGAGATCACTTCACCTGAGATCCTTGAGTACTCCCCAGGCTCCAGAGCAGCTCCAGCTGGGTGGCAAGCCTAGCTGCTGAGCTAGCCCTGCAGGGACCCAGCTGGCTCACAGAGGCCCAGGGACTCTCCAGCTTGACTCAAATCCTGCTACTCAAAAGCACCAAATAAATCACGGGGACAGAGGAACAGATGTGGCTTCCAGGATGCTGCGACAATGGAGGGAGCTGCTCAAGAGTCATACCCACAGCCAAGGAGTACTGGGAAGGAGAGAGGGAGAGCTGCGAGGCTCGGAAACAACCAGGGGAAGTGAGGAGGAGCACAGGGAGGCAGATCCATGTCCCAGTCCCGAGAGCAGCTCAGGGCTCACCCTGGGCCTTGCATCACAGTACAGAGGGGGGTGCACAACCCCGAGACCTGCCCAGGGCCATCCAGTGAGTCAGCGGAGATGCTCCCCAAGGCGGGGGCTGTCTGCAGGCTGCCTGCAGCCTGGATGCAGTCTCTGAGGATTACAAATGCTGCTAAGAATAGCCAGCAGGCCCTGGGGCTGTGCTCCCCACCTAACACACTGCCCACACAGACCACTCAGTGCTCCCCAGCTCCTGAGACTCCCCTGCACTGGGACAAGAGAAAGCCACCCACAGACGGAGCTGAGGCACCTCGGGTTGTCATCGAGTCCCAGCCAAGCTGGGCAAGAACAGAGCAGGCTCCTTCCACGGGCACTGGGGCGCCCTTTTATTTTTAAACAAGATCCGGTGCTGGAGGAGGATTTACTGGGTGTTTATAGGCACCCCTCAGCCCCCCCAGTTCAGCCAAGGGTCAGAGCTTGGGATCAGTGTTCTGCTGGGGGTGGAAGGGAGGAGGAGAGCAGCCTCTTCCCTTGGGGCAGGGAAGGACAGCCAGCAAGGGGACAGTTTGCTGCCAGCCCACAGAAAGAGGGTGTAGAGATGAAGAATAAAGGTGTCCCCCGAGCACCTGGATTAGTTCATGGGAGAAGAAGACGCCCCCAGGAGCTGTATGTGTGGCAGGAGAGGCTCTCAACGACATGCACGTCTCTCTTCCTTTGAATCTTCCCTGTCTTGACCATTTTTAAGAGTCTACCGTGGTGGTGGACGGGGTGGTGAAAGGAAGCTTGCAACGCCCCACACACACTCACTGCCCCCCCTCAGGGACAACGGGCTTGTCCCCTGCAGAGTGCAAACCCCGGCTTTTGCTGGGACACCCTCCCCCCAATTTTTCAGAAGAAAACCCCAGGGAACGCAGGCACCCGAGAAAGGACACTGCGGGTTGGGGGACGGGAACACAGCGGCTGCGGTGAGCCCGGGGACGGGGAAAGGCTCCGTGGGGAGCCGGCCTTACCTTGCTCTCCTCATCGTCCCTGTGACTGGGCTCCCGGGGCTCGGTGGGCGGCTGCCGAGGGATGCTCTCGGGGATCGGTGGCTGCCGGGGGACGCTCTCGGGGGCCGGAGGCTGCCGGGGAACGCTCTCGGGGGCCGGAGGCTGCCGGGGAACGCTCTCGGGGGCCGGAGGCTGCCGGGGAACGCTCTCGGGGGCCGGAGGCTGCCGGGGAACGCTCTCGGGGACCGGCGGCTGCTGGAGGATGCTCTCGGGAGCCGCGGGGCTGGGCTCGGCCGCAGGGCCCAGCTCCGCCGTCGCCTCCTGCTGCTTTCCAGCTGCCTCCTTCCCCTCCTCTCCCGCCCCGACCTCCTCCACCGGCGCCCGGCTCCCTTCCTCCTCCGGCCCCGCGGCCGCTGCTTCTCCCTCCCGGGCCGGCTCAGCCGCTGCCGGCTCCCGGGACCGTTCCGCCGCCCTCTCCCCTTCGCCTCTCCGCAGCCTCACGAAGACGGAGGCGAGGACGATGGCCAGGACGGTGAAGAGCAGCGGGACAGCCAGGTAGAAGTCCATGGCCACGTCCATCCTGCCCTGCTACCGGAGCCCGCCTCGACCCGACTGCGCGGCCGCGGAGGGAGCGCGACCAGCCCGCTGGGGCTGCGGCGGGGCTGGGCAGGGGCTGGGCAGGCTCTGCCGGCTTTGCCCGGCGTCATCTGCCTGGGCCCTGCCCACAGCCCCGGCCCCCCCCGCTCCCAGCCCTCAGCATCCACCTCCCGCACGCAGCCGGAGCCACCCCCCTCTGCCCGCACCCACAGGTGGTATTTGGGAGAAGGGCGCTGGGTGACAAAAGGTCCTGGAAGCAGTGCAGCTCTGCCTGATGCACGGCCGGTTGGGACAGGAAGGGCTCATTAAACAGCCCTGTAGTCAAAAAGTGGCTCCCAAGCCGCTCTGCACACGCACTGGCACCATTCCTGTGTGTCTTGGGAAGGTTCCTGTCTCCTGGGGTGCTCCCTGCGGGCAGCTGCAGCCTGGTGAGAGCTGCAGAGACTCTCACCGGCCTCCCCATCCTGCTTAATGAGCATTTACACCTTGTTAACCCTTGGCTGGGCAGCAGAAGAGCTGGCAGGGCCAGGGAAGGGCTGTCCTCACTCTTCTCAGTGAGGAGCATCTGGCAGCACATCCATGCCAGGCTCCAGAGCGTCACTCCGCCTTCCCCGGGAGCTGCGGCCCGTAACAGTAGCACATTTGTGCCGTAAACTGGTGTCACACCCACCAGGTTAAGTGCTGGGCTGCGAGAGCCTTCTCCTGAACATCTCACTGCTGAGGGATCTGAAAAACAGGAGGTTCAAAAACAGGGATGTGGCCAAAAGCCATCACAAGCTGGCAAGGATACCAGCTGAAGGGTTGTCAGGTCCTTCCAGACTCTGCCACCAAGGATTTCCTGCCTCTTGAGACTGCTGGGAGGATTAGCCAACCTTTTACAAAGCAGGCTGAAATTAGAAGGCCTAAGCTATTCCTGCCAGGGTAAAACCAGCACGAAGCCTTCTCCTGGCTGCATGCAAGAGGAGCAAACACGGGAATCCATCCCCAAGGTTTCTTCCAGGGAAAAGGCTTTGGAGGCATCTCTGGGAGCAAAGGGTTTTATTGACTGGCTAAAACCAACATGAACAAAGAGGAGATTAAAGCCACGGGGTGGGAGGAAGGAAGTGAAGCCATGATCCTCACTGGGGTTTGTCTTTATTGGTAATCCTATCAGGCAGCAATCATTAGTGTATAGAAAACTGTATTCTTAGTAACACCAGCCGTGGTGCTTATCTCCCCTTCTCCTGCATTTCCTGGGGCCCCACCATCAGAGCTGCTCTGGAGCTCAGCCAGAACATCAACAGATTGCTGGTGTCACAGCACTGTTTGGTTCAGCATTGGTTTTTGAGGTGTATTTGGTCCCTTCTTCTCCTTTCCTGGCCAAACCCACACTTTAGCTTGGTGAAACCACCAGCTTCCCAAAGTTTGACTCAGTAAAAGGAAGTGGTGGAGAAGCATGAAGGATGTGATAACCAGGACTGCTTCACCAGATGAACACAAAGGGGGAGGAATGGGTCTGGAGTACAGACATATGATCTGCAGAAAGCAGGCCCAACAGGTCCCCTGTGATAACCACTTGTGCCTTCCATGGCTCTCCAGAGGCAGCTGGATGGAGTAAACTCATCCTGATGAAGCAAGGGAGGGACAGAAGGTCTCTGTATGGTTTTCCCATCAACTCATTCATAAAAATCATAGAATCAGAGAACAGCTTGGGTTGGAAGGGACCTTTCAAGCTCATCTAGTCCAACCCTGCAGTCAGCAGAGACATCTGCAACTAAAACAGGTTGCTCAGATCCCCAAACAACCTGACCTGCAATGGGTCCAGGAACGGGGCAACTACCACCTCTCTGGGCAACCTAGGACAGTGTTCCACCAACCTCACTGTAAAAAATGTCTTCCTTGTATCTAGTCTGAATCTCCCTCTTTTAATTTCAAACCATCACCCTTTGTCCTGTCACAACAGACCCTGCTACAAAGTCTGTCCCCATCTTTCTGATCAGCCCCTTTAAGTACTGAAAGGCCACCAAAAGGTCTCCCTGGAGCCTTCTCCAGGCTGAACAACCCCAACTCTCTCAGCCTGGCCTCACAGCAGAGAGCTTCCAGCCCTCACATCATGGTCGTGGCCCCCTCTGGCCCTGCTCCAACAGGTCCATGTCTCCCCTGTGCTGAGGACTCCAGAGCTGCCCCAGCACTGCAGGTAGGATCTCAGCACAGCATAGCAGAGGGACAGAATCCCCTCCCTCCAGCTGCTGCCCACACTGCTGGGGATCAGCCCAGGACACAGTTGGATCTAGGATGGGAGTGCACAATGCTGGCTCCTGTCCAGCTTTTCACTCACCAGCACCCCCAAGTCCTTCTCCAGAGGGCTGCTCTCCATCTACTCATCCCCCAGCCTGTGCTGATGCAGGGCCATATGCTGCTGTCTCTCAGAACTGCCAGTGTGGATGGGAGAACCTGATGTCCAGCAGAGCAGGTGTCCCAAGGAAACTGGTGGCAACTCTTGGCTGCTGTCACAGCCTCCTGGACTGGACTCCCAAAGGATAGTTGTCATGGAGTCTCTCCAAAACTAAGGAGAGGGGACTGGAACCCAGCAGCCGGACCATTGCCTCCAACTCCAGCTGCGTGGCTACACGCCCCGGGACAGGAGGTGCTGGATTCACACCATGGGTCAACCAGGCCAGCTGCCAGCCAGGGCTCTGTGCCCAGCTCCTGCCCGCCATCTCCGGGAGAGGAGAGCTGCGGAGGACAATCCTGCCGGGGTCCCGCACCCCGGTGCCCCAGCCCGGCCAGGCGGTGCCAGCCCTGCGGTGGGGCAGGCGCATGAGCACGCTGCCCTCTGGCGGCAGGAGCGGCGCTCTGCAGGGCTGCGGCAGCGAACGGCGGGCGGCGGCACAGCCCCGGCCCCGCACAACAGCGGCTTTGACCCGGCTCCAGAACCACGGCGGGGGAGCGGAGGGCTGGGTGACAGCTGAGGAGCTTCAGCGACAAAGGGGGATTCAGGAGAGCTGCGGTGACAACTGCTGTGGGAAGCATCCCATGCCATAAAGGCGCTGTGTGGTAGGAGCGGCTGGGCTCGGCTGGCTCCCTGCAGCCCAGGCCCCAGGAGTCGGCTCTGCGCCCCGTCTCCCCAGTACAACGTGCTGAGCAGCTGGGAGAGCCTTCTGAAGGCACAGAAAGGACCCGATTCACCACGTCCAAGTCCTCCCTCTCCTACAGCACATCAGCCGTGCGGGCAGTGGCTGCTCTGAGCTCCTCTGCTCATATATTGCAGCCCTCCCAGCCAGAGCAAGCTGGGGCTCAGGGCTCCTTCCTCCCCCACAGCTGTAATCAAGGATGGGTCTACAGCCTCCTGCGAGGGCAGGTGAGCAGATACATGCTGGCTTCTGATGGGGAAAGTGGCAGCTGCTGGCTTACAGAGCTCAGCAAAGCACACAGCACCTGTACCAGATGGTTCTGTGTTCCCAGGTCCTCCAAGAACCCATTTTCCATCCCCAGTTAAAAGCCCAGTCATGCCCTCAGTCACCATCACCCTTTACCCTTGCCAAGAACAGCAGAATCCTCTCTGCCTGAATACCAGAAACCAGAAGGTATCCCAGGAAATGTCACCATCCTTGCCCTGTTCTCCAACTGACCCAGGTGTGGAGGTCACCAATCTCTGGCTGGCTGTTTGCACTTCACACCTGGCTGGGTGCTCAGAGAGCTGCTTCCATTCACAGGAAACTCAACACCACAGGCAGAGTTCAGCCCACCAAGAGGTCAGAGGCAGCATGAGGACAAGGCTGGTTGTACTTTGCTGCTGCTGAAAGGATGATCCTACCAAAGAGCTCTCTTGGGAGCCCTTCTTTCTCTACCTTCTCCCTGAGCTCCCATTACTAACCCCCTGCTACCTAGGCCTCTGCCCTCAGCCACTGCAGCTCCTCTGCCATCAAACTCATTTTCCAGTCTAATTCCTCAGCTAGGGCAGGCTCCCAGTTCATAGTCTTCAAAGTTTTGAGTCAGTTGTACCATTGCCTTTACCCTCGAAGGCAGGCTGATAGAAGCTGATGGTGAAGCAGAAGCTCCCAGAGAGTAGCAGCCAAGTCCAGTTCCATCTTTGGGTCTAAACAAGGCAGTGTTGCATCAGAAAAGCAATTCTGAAATCCTCCTCCAGCCCTACTAGCACAGCTGGGACACAGCTGGACCAGGTGCTGCTCCTGCACTGCCCTCTTCCTGCTCCTCCTCCCAAGAGGCTGCACAGAGGCTCGCTGTGGTGGCAGCTCCCCACTTTCAGGTCCTTCTGTTGAAGGAGAGGACACACAAGGGGTAGAGGCATCACATACAGCTGGGGAGCCACTATCTCCCAAACCAGAAGGGTCATGGAATAATTCCTTCCTTTTGCACACATTTACAAACACCTCTACCTGCCTCCACACTCTCACCAGTGTGAGGTGGCAAAGGAAACACAACAGAAGGCTGTTGTGACAGCCCATGGAGGACAGGGCAGGGGCAAAAAGCACACACTGCAGCCTGGTAACAGACACAAACCTTCTCCCAGAGCCACCACAGCAGAGCAGCTTCCAAAACACACCCCACCAGAGTACCTCACGTGTGAGACAGAACTTGAGGAACCCCCAGAGCCCTCCCCCCGCTGTCCCTTGAACACCATTTTGCATCCTGCAGTGCTCTGGCAAGCAGGTGTCCACCTGGAGGGTGTTTCTTTTTTTCCTCCAGGTCATGATGAAAAAAAAAAAAAGTAGCCAGCTGAGAGAATAATGCAAAATAATTGATTTTATTTAAAATAAAAAGCAAAACCACAATCATCCAAACAAGACAAAGAATATCCCAGCTCTGCTGGATGGGGTGACAAAAGCAGCTAAGGGCAGTGGCAGGGCTGGAGCTGACAGTGTGACTGTCAAAGGGAGCAGTAAGCTCCTTCCTTCCCCCCTGTGCAAGGGGGATGCCAAAACCCTCCCTGTGACAAGGAGCCCACAGGCATTTCAGACTGGACTCAGCCAACAGCCTTGCTTCCTGCCCTGCCATGGCTGGGGACTCAGGGAGGAGAAGGGGCTTGGTTAATTATGAAAGAGGTTGCAGTCCTTTAAGCACTTGGAGAGGCTTCATGTAACTGAGAAGACAAACTGGAGCCAGCACAGCCAAGCTGGAGGAGGGAGGAAGGTCTGCCAGGGCTGCCACAATGACACCTGCTCCCACAGCACTTGTGCAGAGAGAACAGGTGCTGAGATCAGCCCCTGCTGCCCACAGCCACAGCTCTGCTGGGGGTTTGTTTACTCCTAAACAGGCAGAGCAGACAAGCCTGCACTTGGCTACCAGACTCAGAAGCATGGCCAGAGCTCACAAATCCCTCCACCCTCTCCAGGCCAGGCAGGACACTGACACTGGTTTGCAAAGCCCAAAGGCAGCAGGCAGCTCTCAGCTTGTCCCCAGGAAATGGGGCAGCCCAGGAAGCACCATGGCAGGGCTGAGGTGGAGCACTGCTGCTGCTTTGGGACTCAGGGAAACAAAGGGCCACTGGGTCTGGATGCTGGAGCACAGCCTGCTACATCCAGGGCTCTAGGGTGCACAAAAGCAGTGGGGGTTGGAAAAAGAGAGACATGGACGCCCCAAGAAGCACAAGCTTGGAGAAGTGAGAGCACAAACCCCACGCTCCCCAGGCAGCCTGCCACAAGCATGGAGCTAGGCACAAGGGGAGAACAGCTTTTAACTTCATTCCTCATTCACCCAGCCTGGAAGGAGGGCCTGGGAAGCACCAGCTCCCCCCTTCCTGTAAGGCCAGTGGAGCTGACTCCCTGATCAGAGAGAGAATTTAATCTAGTCCTATTTTTAAAAGGCCCTGATCTAGCAGGCCCTCCTGTTCAGAGCAGGGCATGAGATGCCAAGAGATAAACTGTGGTGAAAACAAAAAGCCTTGTTTTGCTACATATGTACCACACAGCAATTCTGGCAGGGAGGGCCACCACAGAACACCACGTGGCCAGGAATGCTGAACAACATCCTCCAGGTTTTCTGCCACAGAAAGTCAACACCAGCTTCAGGAAGTCTCAGGTTGCTCAGGATGTCTGGAACACTTTTTGTGGGAGGGTGACTTCAAAGCATCTTACACAGTAATTACACTTCAGCCTCACAACACCCCTGTGAGGTAGGTATTTTCCTCCTACTAACACAAAGGCAGAAGCTCACCAATTTGCCTGAGGCTAGAGCCTGCAAGTGGAAGAACCAGAGATCCCAGGAGTCCTGATTCCCAGGTAGTCTGAACAGGCAGAGCTTTGTCTCCTATCTGAACGTGCCTTGTGGAGAAGCCAGTGCAGTGCTGCTGCTACCACAGGCCTGCAAGTCCCTTCCCCACATGCTGCTTCCCTGTGAGGGCTGTCAAACAAACACAGGCTTCATCTGGAATGGTTTGACTCTGCACTGTGCAAGAGCTCACAGGCACAGAGGAATGCTCTGCTGTGCTGCTGGTGACAGAGGTGTGGTTTCCCAACACAGCCACCACAGGCTTCCCCCAACATTTTAAGCAGATTTTAAGGTTGCAAAACTGAACTCTGCACACCAAATGCAACTGCAAGTGCCAGCACAAGCCACCTCAACTGTCAGGCCACCAAAGAGGGCAGGGGACAGTTCTCCAAAGGCTCCTCTCACCATAACAGAGCCAAGACTTCTGAGCCTTCACCCCTCCAGGCCCTCACATTCTTTCACAAGGCAGCAGCTGCAGCCTGCTCTGAAGGGATACACAGCTTGTGCTGGCTCCCAGGCAGTCCAGGAAAAAGGCAACCCTTGGCCAGGAATGCCAGGAGTCTGAGAAGTTGCTTTAAAATGCAGTAATCCCATGGAAGAATCTGCAGCAGTCTACAGGGCAACTGTGTTCACTTATGGCTGCTCATCACGAGGAGCTCAGAGTCTGGACTGTACCAAAACCATTTTTCCACCATTTAACTGCTCCTACAAAAGGGGACTGGCACAGAAGATTCAGAAACTCTGATTTCACATATATTTAGGACTCCCTTCTACAACAGGATGTGATCTGGTCTCCAAGAAGAAAAAGAGTGTTGTAACAGGAAGAGATCAGTTTAAAAACAGATCAGAAACCCAGACAAGCAACGTTCTGGCTTCCATTAAACCCAACAAGCACAAGGAAGTCATGGTTAAGGCTGCCAATCTGCTTTTGAACCCTGCTCCTAGTGGTGGGCATTATTGCGTGTTTACTACACACTCACCAGCTCTGCTTCCCAATTTCCTCTCCCACAGGAGAACAGCTGAAGTGAGATCAAATACCCACTCCTAGATCTCAGGAGAGCACCCAAGGCAGCACCCCAGTCCAGCTGTGCTGTTCAGATGGAAAAGGAGGATCATATCCTTGCAGCACAGACACACCTCTTCTCTCACACTACCAGCACAAGCCCCTGCTAAAACACCCAACAGCTCCGACAGATCCCTTGGGGATGAGAGCTTTAGCTGGCATAATACAAACAGCACCTACACAGACTTAAGCAACACACTGCATCTTTAAACAGCAGGAAACAAAAACATGTCCCCCTCCCCATCCTTTAAAATTGGCACTGCAAGTTCTAGGGAGACATCTGAACAAGAAACCTCAAGGAAAAGCTATCTAGGGTATGTGAACTGCACTGGCCTGCACCAGCCCCCAGCCCTGTCACTCACTGCTGGTTTAAAACCCAGCACCCCTTGTGATCCTGGAAGAGTCAGACCTCTTCAGGTGTTGCTTAATGCTAAGCATCACACCTGCACCTAAAGGCTTGGAATTACTGCCAAATACTGACTTGTTCCCCACAGGTTTTTTGCTGTATAAGAAACTCCCAAGATCCTCCTGCTCCATTGAGCTACCGATAGCAAGGTGCTAGTGCGTCTTTGATGCCACCAGGCACGGTGACAGACAGAGCAAAACAAATGGACCGTTGCTGGTTAAGGTGTTGCACCTGTATGTGTGTAGATTAAGACCACAAAAGATGCTTCAGGTTGGTGGCCACCTCTGCTGAAGCTGCTTCAGTGTCTGGAGCATTTGTATCACCTTCCTTTCCTGAAACCGTGGTGGGAGGTCCGCCGGACGTTCAGACAGGCCAAAAGGGGCTGGTGTTCCTCTCCTCAAGTGTACAGGACAACATGTAAACATATGACAGTGTCAAAAGCAAGGCAGGTTTGGGCACTGACCTGCTGGTTTTAAAAAGAGTTCTTTAAAAACTGACCATCACCTTCCTTGCCAGCGAGGTGAACCGTTCCATACCTGGCTGGGTCATTAGTGCACTCACTGGGGGCGCGGAGGGGACAAAGCATTGCACGAGAACGTAGAGTTGGGGCCTTCTCCTAGAGGTCATCCAGGAGCCAGCCTCTGACAGCACAAAATGGAGATGGTCTGGGTGGAGGAAGAGTGACAAAAGCTTAAGGACCATGAGAAATAGAAGCAGAAGGGGGGTAGAAGAGAGCTGGCTGGCTGCTAATGGAGCTTGGATGGGCAGCTGCCTCTAGGTGGGTGTTGGTATCTCTCAGGGGTAGCTGCGGCTTCCGCAAGATTCCCTAATCCTGTCGAAAAAAACAAAAGCACAACTGCCTGTCAACAACTACAGCACTTCCCCTCCTATCAGGACAGAAATAAAAAAAAAAAAATAAAATCACAGCACAGAGGTTAATAGCATGCACATTCTTCCTACAGAATTGGACAGGCTTGGTTCGGTTGTGTGTTTGGAACTGTTTCTATCACCCAATCCATCACACATCTAGAGCAAAAAGCCCACCCAGCCTCCAACACAGAACCAGAGAATGGTTTTGGTTAGAAAAGACCTCCAAGATCATCAAGTCCAACTGTCAACCTAAGTCCACCATGGCCATTAAACCATGGCCCAAAGTGTCATGTCTACACATTTCTCGAACACCTCCAGGGACAGTGACTCCACCACCTCCCTGGGCAGCCTGTTCCAACGCCTGACCACTCTTTTAGTAAAGAAATTGTTCCTAATATCCAACCTAAACCTTTCTTGATGCAACTTCAGGCCATTTTCTCTCCATCTTATCACCTGAAAGAAAAAAAAGAGACCAACCCCCACCCCACTCAAACCTTTCAGGGAGCTGCAGAGAGCAATGAGGTCACTTTTCAGCCTCCTCTTCTCCAGACTAGACAAACCCAGTTCCCTCAGCTGCTCCTCCTAAGACACATTCTAATCAACACACAGGAGGGAGAACAGTGAAATCTGGAGAGCAAGTGCTAGGCACTGTGCTCATTTTTAGTATCTAAGGTATTTGAGAAGTGGAAGTGCAAACTTAAAACTGCAGAGGAGTCTCAAGAGAAAAGATCTGCTCATGTGCTCTGCATTCTTACAGCTTTGGTGGGGGTTAAAACAAGTTTGGCATCAAGGTTTGTTATCTCCTGCTGCTCACTCCCTGCCTTGAGTCACTGGGTGCTGAAACGGGATTGGACCCTGGGATAAAGTGTTAAAAACCTCCAGGGCCAACTAAGCAGTCAGCACAGTTCACTCCAAGTGTTTAAGGATGCTCTGTACTTGCAAGTCAGTTGCATGCAGTTAATGAGCAGCTCTGGAAAACAGGAGAGCAACAAATCACAGCACAAGAATGGCAACATGTCCAGGAGCAAAGAGACAGCATCCATGCACTGGGAAGTCAGGTATGACACTGAGAAGTTGGACTTCCTTGGGTAAGTTACCACTGCACATGTTCTTTAGCAGGGCACACAGTAGGTCACCACAGGAGCATCCAACAGCTTGGTAATCAGACATCAGCCTAATGCAGGCAGGCAGAGATACAGAAGCATCTTAACCAAACTGCAAGGAGCTGGCTTAAGAATTTTGGCAAGCCTCTATGAGAAAAATGCTTCATTTCACCAGGAATTTAAGTTCCTCCCTGCAGCATATTCTCAGTGTTTCACTGGTTTTAAACCTGGCAAATTCAGAGAACTTCCTTCCCTAACCAACAGTTATTCTTGGTTCTGCCATATTAATGTTCCCTCCCTCCAGACTGCAATATTAATGTTCCCTCCCTCCAGACTGAGTCCAAACTTGCTCTCTAATAGCTAAATACATACATGTAGGATTTGGGATGAATTCTGCCTTGAACAGTTCAAACAGTGGGCCAAACTGAAGTAATTCAGGCAACATTAAGAGAAACTGTATAACTACTTGAGGGTTTTCTGTTTGGACAAGTCATTGAAACTTGAGTCTTGTTGACCATTCCTCACCTTTAAGTATTTATTATGCATTCGTGCTCTCTGAAGAGCACAGTTAAAACATCCAGATAAGAAAAATATTTTCTCTATTAAAAGAGACAACTAGGAAAAAGTAATAAAATTGTTTATTAAATAGCAATTAAAAAAAAATCATTAAAATATATATCCTCTCAAGAATCTTAGCTTTCACTTTGAAGCAATTAAAATAATTCATGGAGGGAAGGTACCGGCCAACTCCTTTACACTCTGTCAGGAACCCTTTTTGCTCTCCATCCTCTGTCCTGAGGAATCACCCTGTCTGAGGGGGTCTGCCAGCTCTGCCTCCTATTGGCTTTTTGCTTGTGTAAGAACAAGAGCTGCCATCAGGTCACCTGGAGGAGCTGCGCTCTTTGCTGACGCAGTCGTCCTGGGAAGTCGTATCTCCGTTGCCCATCATGCTGCACGTTCTCCTCTTTTTCCTGCGGTGCATCATCCCCTCTGTCTCCGAGCCAGAGTCACACTGAAGCATGAAGAGGTGAGATGACAATTCAGAGAAACTGAGCACACAATGTGTCACCACAAGAGCTGCCTCAGCAACTCTGAGCAATCAGGCAATGTGCTATTGTAGCTCAGACACATGAAAGAAACCTCAAACGAAGCGTTTGAGAACCAGGATGGGTATGTTCTTAGAGATCATCAGTGACCAAGCTGGCCTGGGGCAAGACAACAGATCCTTTTGGTTCCTAGAAGGACCCAGTTTTCCAAGAGCAGAGTTAGGTGCCTAGAAAAATCCCTTCTTGTAACTGACATTCTCTCTCCCCCCTCCCTGTTTTTCAAACATTCGTTTTGCAGATCTTGACACAGGCAGGGTTTAGCTAAAGGAGTGACACATTCCTACAGAAAATAAACACAGACCAAGCCAACCAAACTCATTGAGTAGCACAAAGAGGCTGCAGCAAACAGAACCTAAGACCACAGGCTCCTCCACCACTTAGATCTGGTTTAGTTCTTTCTATTCATGTCATGGAATAGTTTAGGTTGGAAAGGACCTTTAAGATTATTGAGTCCAGCTGTTGACCCAGCATGGCCAAGTCCACATGATGAGGTATGGAGAAACCCATCTAACTGCAGGACATGGATCAAGTGCTGGAGCAAAAGGCATTACCTCTGAATCAGAGTCTGAGGAGCTGGAACTCGAGGAGCTGGAGGAGTCACTGGAACTATCAGAAGCAATACCAGTGGATTCCTGCAGGTCAACTGAATCAGCCAAGGCTGCCAAGTCAGGGTGTTCCTGCTTTAGGATCCTAAATAGTTGAAATGTCAGAGTTAGCCTTTGAACAGCAACATGTAAAACAAACAGGGTGGTTTTGAGTTTTAAATAGAGAAGATGGAAAGAAAGCTACTAAGCCTCTTACCTGTACCATTTCCTTGACAGCTTGGGTCTCCCTCTTACTGTCTTGTGCCACACCACAGGGAAGTTGGTACAGCTGGCAAAGTTTTGTGTGATGGCAATGGTTGTGTCAAGATTGAGAACTACGTGCCACCAGCCACCTACAAATACAACACCAATGACCATTTCTGGCTGCGTGGCAGGGAGCAAAATCAAGAACAGCCAGGAACACTTCTCCCTTACCAGAGGTGGAAATCTCAGCTTATTCCCCAAACCCAGGTGAGTTTGCCACCATGCCATCTTCCCTCAGCCTCATCTCTGCTTTCTCTCTAATGCTTTACAGCTTCTCAATGCCCTGACCATGTTACTCAGCTCACAAACAGCACTGGAGATCTGACCTGACAGCACAGCACTGGCTGCTGACAGCTTCCTTAACAGCAGGAGTCATTGGAGCCCAGACAGCACAGAGACCTTCTCTGTTAAGCTGGAGAGCACTCTCCATGCTGATTTTGTAAGGTTCTTATGACTACAGACTAACCTTTCATTTAAAAATAGACACAAAACTGCTTCCCCACACAGGATAAAAATAGACAGTGCTGCTCTTGCAACCCACTTAGAACCTCATATAAAGTCTAAGGAAACAGTTTAATGGAACTTGACAGCTACCAAATCTTAACAGAAGGTACACTGAGGAGTCACCAAGAAGTGCCAAGACGATCACGAGGCACTCTTCAAACATGAAGTCAGCAGTGTGGCAGAGAAAGGCAACGAGGACAACATGGGCCATGCTGCACAAAAATGATGCAGGATCAGGGGTTAGAGCTTGGCCCTGAACTCACCTGCTTTACCCACTAGCCACTCCACCTTCCAGTTATAACAGGCACAAAGTATGAGCCACTCCAAGGGAACAGCATCTTCACCAGAGCTTGCTTTAGCTTTTGATTTCAAATGCAAGATGGAGCAGCGAGGTGGGTGGAAGGTGTCAGTGCCTGTAAGCAGCTGTTTTCCCTCAGCTAAGAAAAACTCCCCTGCAGTCAGACTACCCAGGGGACACAATTCAGCCATGAATTTGCTACAGTGTATAGAAACTCAAACCAGTTTTCTCTAGGAGTTACCTGTACTCAAACACCTCTAGCATTTCAGTTCTTTACAGTTTCCTATTACTGCAGCTTAGTTCTGGATCATGAGTCCTGTTTGTTTTGTCATCTATACCACCTGCAATCCTATGCTACAGGCCATGTGTCTCAGGACACTCTCTAAATGACTGAATGGTCTCAAAATATGTCTTGCCTTACACAGCTCAGAGTAGTTCTGTTTCCAAGAGATGGGCCACATAAGGGAGTGGAAAGAACCTCTTCACCTCTGCTGCACACAGATGTTAAAAAGCTGCTTTTCTCCCTCTCAATTCCTGACTGGACAGATGGGTACATACCTGGCACAAAGACTGTCTCTCCTGGTTTCTGCAGGATTTCCAGGGGTTTGAATTCTGGGGGCCAAGTGGGGAGCTGTGTCCTGGGGTAGATGACATTGAACCAGGTGATGGCCTCATCCTGCTGGTTCCCTCCCTCTTCTCGTGTCACTTTGATCAGCTCTCTGGGAGTGCTGGTAGGGAACAGGCACCAACGCTTATGTCCTTGGACTAAGGCATTCCATGCACTGGTTCCCAAGGGATCAATGTGGATTCCTGTTCCAGAGCGAGGTGGGCCCATCACAAACCATCTGCATGGGGAGGAAAATATCCTTTAGTCACAGAGCAAGCACATAGCTACCTTCTGTTAATTGCACATACAGTTAGAAATCAAGGTAGTTACAGTTCCTTCCTTTACCTTCTTGAGATCATGAGGCTCATGCTACAGGGAAGGCACAACATGGGTTTAACCTAAAAATCCACATGAATTGGGCCAGGAACAACTCTGGGACAAGAAAGTGAAAATGGCTGTTTATATGCCACAGCTGCATTGTTTGAAACAGCTGTCCAATGAAGTGTCTAATGATTTCAAGGTTGATGAATGAGATTAAGTCACAGCAACTCCTCTTAGGTTTCTTACTGTGCAGGGGAATTCTCCCAATCCTACATTTTTCCAGATTTTGCTACTCAAATGGATCCAGAGATGCAGAACAACGAGGAAGAAACAAAAGGCAACAGAAGTAAGGAAGAAAGTTATGCAACCCTGGCCTCCCTTTATGCCTTCTGTTCACTGACAACATTTAACTAGATGGAGCTCATTCTCCAGTGGCCATTCAGGATTTGGTGTGCATGTTCTCATTCCCCATTTACATGGTTTTGTTTCTCCCCATGGAGAACTTTGTCAACTATACACCTTTACCAGCAGCAGCACCTTCAACTGGGAGAGTGAGCTCTGCCCTACCAGACACAGCAGCATGAGTGAGGTGACTTAGTATCAAGAGAACAAATATGGCAATGACTGTTTAATGGGCACAGAGAGGGGACAAACACCCCCCATGGTGTGCTGACAGGCAGGTGATGCTCAAGCAAGAGGTTCAGAAAATACCACAAGTCAGCAACATGGCAATAATTGCTTAATGAGCACAGGGAGGGTACAAACACCCTCCATCCTGTGCTGACAGGCAGGTGATACCCAGCAAGAGGCTCAGAAAATACCACAAGTCAGCAAGCTCTCCAGCTCCCCTTTCCAGCACAGGTGTAAATTAAACTGGTTTTCAAGTATCCTTTGCTAACACAAATTGCAGGAGCATGAGTTTGTCAAGCTGAGCTCTTCCTGCTTCACAAAGCAGCCATAAAAACATGAATTAGCAGCTGTTTGCCACTTCTATTGTAATTTCACTCTTTGGATTCACATTAGCCTTGGAGAGCTAATTAAACTACAAACAGAACAGTCAAAGCTTCCACAAGGAAATCAAAAGAAATTAAACACAGAAAGATCCATCTGGTACTGCTCAATGCCATTTTCCTGATTGCAACCTGAAACTAAGCTGGCAGGTTTGAAACCCCTTTTAGCAACACTCATTCACCAGCATCTTCCTCCAGGTGTTTGATTTACAGTGAACATAACCCAGTTTGCCACAAGACATCACATTTATTGCTAAAAACTTCACAACCAGGAACTTCAATTTACCAGCAAAAAGAATACAAACACCACCTTCCCCCCACAACTAAAATAGCTGCTTCAGTAAAATAGCTGCTTCCAAAAATCCCTGCCTTTCTCTTAAAGAGGAACAACTCCAATGGAGGTGCTCTAGATCTCTACACCTCAGCACACCTCTCAATCCGGAGGTCAGCCTGTGCAGTTCACATCCTCATTATAGCATTAGAAAATTCACTTCCTGTTGGATTTTTAATTATGCTCTCAAACTGCTGGATACTCCTTCATCTGTCCCTGTAACCAGATGAAACCCCTAAGTGCAGGAGGCATGGATGTGCCCCCTTGCATCACTCATCTCTCAAAAAATGGTAACAGCCTCAAACAAACTCGCATTTTCCAGAACAAAGGACAAGAATTGTGAATATCAAGATCACAAGCACAGAGTTCAGCATGTGCCTGTAGGAAGGGAGGGTGTGGGGCAAAGAGCCATCAATGACCACTTTATCTACTTCACCTATAAGTGGGCCAAATGATTCCCAGTTCTTTAAGTGTAGTCCATTTCTACTGGAGACAACACCTGGTGTGCTTTTATGTTTGATCAGAGAGTTGTGTGTTCCTCTTCAAAGTGAGTTAGAGAAACAGTCTGTTACTGTAAAAACACCCACTTCAGGTATCTCAAACAGAATTAGTTGCATGTTTCACTCCTGCAAAAGTACAACTGGACTACAGAGACATGAGAGCCTGCAGAGCACCATTATTCACCACTTGTTCTACTCTATTTAAAAAATACCAAGCAATTAAAAATCCCACACCACAACCTCATGTCACTCAAAGGGCAAAGCCTTCTCTGACAATCATCATGTGGCTGTCAAGCCTGTAATTACTTGGCAGGGTTCATCTTAAGCTCATTTTGCTATGAAGCATTACACTAACACAGAGAGGCATCACTTTTGTTTCTAACAGCCTAAATACATTTCAGGAAGTGTCATTTCAACCCTTTTTCAACCAAATGCAAAAAAAAAAAAATAGTTGAAAAGACTATTTTGAAGTGAAATATTGTTCTCTCTCACAATCATCTGAAGGCGAGCTAACTAGCCTCCAACATTTCACATTAAATCTAGTTTAACATCTTTATCTTAAAAAGACTGACTCATAATTAAACAAAATTCCACACTGTACATAAGGCACTAGTGCAAAACCCAGGAGCTAGTCCTGAGGCATTTAAAATTTGGAAATCAGAAGACATAGATGGCAAGAAATCAACCTTCATAACTTTCAGTAACCATGCTTTTTTCTTTTAATCTTAAGAAGTGAGGTAAATTAAAATAATGACAATAATAACCACCACCAAAACCTGTCACAACACCGCTGGCAGAACCAGAAATTGTGACAGACAATTAGACAATCTGCCCTTCCCTCCCTCTGGTTTACATGTGTTCATTTTGAAAGAGCAGCTCATAAAAATCACCACGGCTGGAAAAGAGATCAAGTCCAACCTTCTACCCAACACCTCCATAACCTCTAGACCATGTCCCCAGATATAAAGCCATCACTTTGTTTTACACAGGATAATCATACCTGGTTGGGAATAGCTTATGAGATGGAAAATACCTACTTGGACCTTCCTGTCACTGCACTGTACCTGTAAGGTGGCCTTCGTTTCTCCCCTGCATACTGAAACAGGTCATCAGTGAAGAATTTGGGTACTTTGTAGTCCTCCAGGAGTTTCCTGCGCTTGGGATGCTCTCCATAACTGCTGTCAAAGATGTAGAGGGGGCTGTCATCACGTGTGGTTTCCATATACTCTATGTAGTATTTCATCTTCATCTTCACAGAATAACCGTCATTGTCCTCCCCACATTTGAACTTCTGGTTCCTGTACTTGCGTTTCAGCCTTTCCAGAGTCCACTTCTCTTGGGCAGACCAACCCACCTGGGCGTTCAGCAGGACTACAGGCTTGTAAGGTTTTTCATAACGCTCAACAAATTCCTCTACTGTTAACTGGAGTGCATCTGCCCTCTCCACGTTATCCTGGGGAGCCAAGAATACAGAACGGATGCTAGGACAGACTAACACCCTAGAACCACGCTTTCTAAGCACGGAGGAGCCTCACACTCCTACTTTACTCCATACACCACGAGGCTATCAGACTGCCTACATGTTATTTTAAGCTCCCCGAGGCTGCAGTCCTATTTCGCCTGCCGGCTTCTTGCACCCATCAGCAACACCAGCAGGCTGAAAGCCGTTTGGCACTGCTCCCTAACAGAGAAAACTCCTCAGGCAAAGAGGCCGTCCCTGCTCTTTTGGCTGCCAATTCCCTACTGCATTTCCTCCCCCTCGCTGCCTCCAGGACCCCGGGGAAAACACCTGGGAATTACGTGGGCGCTCCTGCCTTGACGGTGCCCACCCACTCTGACGGGGCCCTGACCTCCCAGCACAACTGGCCACGTGGAGGAGAAAAAGCTGCGGATACTGCTTGACCTCCCCCTTCTCAGGCCTGACCTCGGTACCTTTGAGGTGGCACCAGTTTTGAGGTAGCAACAGCTTTGAGTCGGCTCCGGTTTTAATAAATGGCTCTTCCCCCCGCCCCCGCCTCCCATCTGACCTCCCTGCACCATTCTGCTCAAAGCTTCCCCATTCTCATCACGCCTCCCACTCCTCACCACTCTCCCCATTCCCCCTTCCAACCCTTCAGTTGGAGTAATTGTTGACCCCTATTCCCCTGAGCCTCTACCATTCCACTGAGGCCCCCCACAGCGGCCCCTCCAACCCCCATTCCCCATCCCCCCTCGTTTCTTTCAGGGCTTCTCAGCCCATCTTGTTTCCCTCATCCTCCGCCATAACCCTCAGGCGAGGCGGGGCCGGGGCGCACCTTGCAAGCAGCGGGGCTCAGGGGAAAGGTCTCGCAGTAGTTGTGGCGGGTCCAGTCCAGCGAGTCCTTCAGCTCGGGTCGGGCGCTGCGCTTCGCCTCACGGATGCGCTTCTTACTCTTGTGATTCATGGCAGCAGCGTTAGCGGCAGCGCTGGGGGCCGTCACTATTCACTGCTGCCCCAGGCCCCACTTCGCGCCCGACCCCGGCCTGGCCGCACCTTCGAGAAATTTCACCCGCCCCCCTTGCCGCCGCTGTCGCCGCGGGCCCGCCTCTGCCGCCCTCCCATTGGCTCGCTGCGCTCTCGTCTTCCGCCACGCCTCGCCCGCCCTCCGCCGCTGATTGGCTGAGACGGGGAAGCGGCACAGCCGGGCCGCCATGTTGAGAGTTGCGGGCGACCGGGAGAGCGCACATCAGGGGCTCTTGGCTGCGCTGCCCCTCGCCCACTCGCCAGCGGGATCACCCCGGGAGCCCCAGCGTTTCCCCTTCCCTTGGCTAGCCCGTGCTCCATGTCTGCTGCTTCCCTGACAGCGGCGAGCCGGCAGCGTGCCACCCGGTTCGTGCTGGACAGAGCAGTGCCCCTCACGGCACCAGCCCAGCGGAAGGAGCCCCATCCTGCCCCGTTGGGGCACAGGCGCGGCCCGATTTAATCGCCACCCTGGGGAGAAGCCCCCCATCCGCCACCATCAGCGCTCGCGGCGCTCCACATGACGCCACCTCCGGAGAAGACTCGGATTGGTCCATGCGGCCTGGTGCGACACGTAGCCGCCCGCGATTGGCCGGCGGCGCTGGGGCGAACATGGCAGAGCCGCAGCGGGGCTGCGTACGGCGGTACCGCTTCACCGACGGGCCGGCGGCGCTGGCACTGCGCATCCCCGAGGTACCGCCTTAGAACGGGGGGTGGATGGCCGAGAAAGCGGGACCGGCGCGGCACAAAGGCAGCAAGTGGGACTGAGCCCGCCTCGTCAGCGCCCCTCCCGGTGTGTTTCAGGTGCTGGACTCGCAGTACGGCATGTACGTGTGGCCCTGCGCCGTGGTCCTGGCCCAGTACCTCTGGACGCACCGGGGAAGTCTGCCCGGCAAGCGAGTGCTGGAGGTAGGACCAACAGCCCCCCTGTACACCGTCGCTATCCGTACCTGCAGGGTTAGCCTGTCCCCTCCTCCATCACCATCATCACGCTGTGGTTTCAGATCGGTGCGGGAGTGAGCCTCCCCGGGGTGCTGGCAGCCAAGTGTGGTGCTGACGTGACCCTGTCCGACAGCGAGGAGCTGCCCCAGTGCCTGCAGAACTGCCGGAGGAGCTGCCTGCTGAACCGCCTGCCCCACGTACCTGTCATAGGACTCACCTGGGGGCAGCTGTCTCCAGAGCTGCTTGCTCTTCCACCTGTAGACATTATTTTAGGATCTGACGTCTTTTTTGACCCCAAAGGTATGCAAAGAGTTTGGGGTAGCTTTAATTTGTGACAAACTACAAGGGCTTGAATATCCAAATAGTACTGGAACACTGTCAAGAGATCAGGTTTCAGCTGTTATGGTGACACTGTGCTGCAATGTTTGTTACACTTGGGGCAATTCTAGCATTAAGCTGTCACAGAAGTACCACTAGAGTGTGGTGAACAGAAAATGGAGTCTCATACAGATGCAGTTTTGTATTTATTAACTAACCAGGCATGTTTAACCGTGTCTAGTATCCAGAGACTAACCAAGTCCACTTCATGTCCCCACACTGCACAGATTTTGAAGATATTATAACAACTATTTACTTCTTACTGGAGAAGAATCCACAGGCTCAATTCTGGACTACTTACCAAGTGCGAAGGTAAACTCTGTGTTTAAGACAAATTTTAATCCATGTCTCCCCCTCTTACTTCTTAAAGTATTACCTTCTCACAGGCACCAACCACCACACTACCTGAGATTGTGCATCAGGCTGGTATTAACCAAGTAAAGCCTAGGGGTAGCAGCCAGACCAGAAAGTCCAACAACCACCAATTTAGTTGACTAGACGTGTTGCCAAGTCAGGGAGTTATTGCATTTCAGTTTGGTGACACCCTTGTTTAACTACTGCACACAAGTTAGGGACTAGACTGATGTTTTCACACTCTCCCATTTCTCCCCTCAGTGCTGACTGGTCTATTGAAGATCTGCTCTGCAAGTGGAAGTTGAAAAGCACCCCAATTCCCTTAAACTCCTTCGGTGCAGACAAGGAACACTTGGCCAGTTCCTCTCTACCAGGAAGACACACAATTGAAATGATGATCATCTCACTAGCACAACCAGATGGTACTTGACTTTATTCTCCTTATTGGTTCCAATACAAGGCTTCACTATATTCCCTGCAGAACAGTTCTGTTTACAGCACACTTCTCTGTGTGGGAAGTGCCTCCCCTCAGCAGTACCCACATGCACTATGTGAATAAAGCTGCTCATTTGCTCAGCTCCGGCTTTGGAGAATGTGTTCCTCCCCACAGACTGTAGAATAGTTCAAAGACTACATCATATCATATAACCCACTGCAGTTTAACAGCCTGACAATCCAAAATACAGAACTGAAATTCACAACATAGCTTTGAAGAAAACTGCACTCTTCCAAGGTAAGATACCCTTAAGATTCATTTCCCAGCACTGAAGCTCCTTCCCAAAGATTCGTATTCCAAAGCCACCCCCCCTACAACTGTTTTCAAACAGGCCTGTGCAGACTGCTGCTAGCCCTCCAATTCTGGAACATACCAACTCCTCAGTTTGTAGAAAAGTACTTTTAATCCTCAATCAAGCCAGACTGCAAATATTCAGATGTTTCCATTCCCATTTAACATACATGCATGAAAGTTGACAAGGCATTACAATAATCCTTGACACATGAAGTTACAATTTGTTTGGTACCCAAATCAAGAAGAAAAATCATCACCAAGATCAGCCCCCCCTTGAGCAGCAGCCTCTTGAGTCAGGGCAAGCACAAAGCAAATATAAGTAGTACTGCTCAGTGTATATCTTCTGTACCAACCTGCCTGATTCTGTGTTCACAGTCAACATCCACCACTCACCACACAACATTAGGGTTAGTTACAATACCTGTTAAGTTTGCCCAAACTGATTGAAAAGCAACCCCAGTGGATAAGATTTCTAAGCATTCAGTTACCATATATAGAAGTTAAACATTGACAGCATGATTGCAAAAATCTTTTCAAGTTAAAAATAAGCTGACTCAGACATTAAGTTGAGAAAAGTTAACACAGAAAAAAATGTTTAATATTAACTACAGAGACAGTGGGTATAGTACAGAATGTCTTAAGCAAAAGATACACCAATCAAGTACTTACAAAGGAATGAACCATTTCTTTCTTAACATTACAATTTCTCATATGTAAGTTCATATATGCAGGTTGGTAAGTTTTTACCATTCTGGAAAAAATAAGGTGTGTATATCATCAGCTAGATGTGCTCACTGTATGCTCCATTATTTTTACGCAAGGCCCGGGTGACTGGAAGTGCAGTTGTCAGGCATTTTAATTAACTGGACAGCCATTTGTTTCTGCACGACAAGGCATCGTTACACAGGAGCAATCAGGAGAAAACAGGAAACAGCCAAGCACTCTGCACTGCAACACGCCACCTTAACAGCTAACCAGCATTACTCAACTGCTACACAACTGCGCCTAGTGCACAAAAATACATAAGAGAAGAGATTAGAATTGAGTCTGGTAAAGCAATCCTTTTTTCAAATATCAACTGTCACCTGAAAAGATTTCTACTAATTTGAATTTGAAAGATACTATTTGAATTCAAAAGCTTTTCAAAATAATAATTAAAAAAAAGCATTTACAGTAAGTTTCAAATTAAAGTTTTGCAGAATTTTTAAGGAACCAAGACAAAATTGAGAATACTTTTGAACAGAGTTAGCTAGAATGGCTGCACGTTTCTTCAGTATGAAACTGGAGGCAGCAAGTTACCATAGGGTGTTTTTTAATTTCAAATAAGTCAGCACTATATAAACAAAAATGAAGTTTTACCTCAAATATCCAAGCCAATAATGAAATCGGTAGTCGTTCACTTCACTAAATTACAAGAAATTTGAATAACAGCAACAAAATGGCACATAAAATGTAAAATCTGCCACTTCAGGCGCAACTTAAACAAGTAAAAAGTTAGACAAAATGTTACAAAATAACCTTTTCATCGGCTGGTTGCTCGTGCCAGGGGTCTCTCCAATGGACTGAAGACTCAAGCGATCTTTTCCCCCCAAAGGCGTCCTTTATGTGGGCTCTCATTTATCTGATGCATCTAGGTTTGAAGAGAGAGAAATTCAGCCAGGTTCCTACCTTGTTCTCCTGGGGTTGTGTGGATGACTTCAGGCATACTGCTAGATGTGTTTCAACTGGCTTTGCCTAATTTAGTTCAAGTTTTAGGAATTTCCATAGTGTTCCACCTCCCCCCACGTGTTGCTTTATTTCAGAGGCCAAATGTAAGCTTCTGTCAAAAGTATTTAGATAAAAGAAGAACAAGCATCAGGCTGTAGAGCAAGCCAGCATTAACTTCAATTCAGCCTGTTCAACAATGGAGTATTAAAAAGTTATAAAAGTTACAAAACTAACACTTCTTCAAGACTTAACTAAATTCTAATTAGCATTCAAAACAAAGTAACTAAGTTTGCTACAGTTATCTAACTTCAGAGCTAGCTCAGGCCCTTTCCTTTTAAAAAAACAGGACCAAACAGTTTGAAGGGTTAAAGACACACTATCCTTTCCCCACCCGGTGTATCCTTAAGATGCCTCTTCCAAGATGTCGACCTGAGGAAAAACTAGTTTCCATGGTTTTCTCGTTGCAAGGAATTTGCCACTTTGCTAGAACAGTTATTACCTCCAGTCAGATAACGGCCACTGAACCGATCTTCCGTTACAAAAGGATAGTGTATCTTTAACATTTAAAGACAAACCTGCTCCAACACACGCCCACAGAAACTGGTCCCTGGAGGATCAGCCAAATCAGTTAAAATCTGCAATACTGGCCAATATTCTTTTAGCAAACAGGAGACCGCAGCTTTAAAGGGGAAAATGCAGATGTTGGATAAATACAGTAAGAAATAGTCATTTTTCATCATAGGTTGCGTCTCATACAATATTTTTTTTTATTAAAACCAAGCCATTAATCTCTCAATAAAACATTTGCTCTGTAAAAAAAATAAAAAGGTTCTCTGTAGAAAGCCCTTCGGTATTAATTTCCCTAAATCAGTAACCAAAAAAAGCACTGCTCAAGAAAAAAAAAGCCAAAGTAACTAACAATGTGCCCCGTTAGGATTCACTTGGTTCAAGCTTTTAATAGTCTAAGAACTACCCAACACCCCGGCTAAGTGCTACAATAAAGTAACATGCACCATGTGCTGATCCCGAGGTACATTACCATGAGCCTAAGAAGACACAGCTCCTTCTTCTTCCGGAGACTTGGGAGGGCTCTTAGATCGGGATCTAGAGTTGGATTCCCTCTTTGAGGCAGGGGGAGGGCTTCTAGATCTGGATCGGGATCTTGACCTGGACCGCGATCTGGAGACAGACGAAGACTTTGACTTGGATCTCCTGGCAGACCTGGACTTCGAGGTGGAGCGAGACCGAGAGCGTGTGCGAGAACGGGATTTAGATCGACTGTAGCGGGACCGACTGCGGGATCTAGAGCGGCTCCTGCTTCTGGATCGGCTGCGACGGCGTCTTCTCGGGCTAAAACACAACAAAAAGCAAAAGGAAAGCGCGTTACAAGTTGAACACGGGTTCAGCGACTACTTCGGGACAGGGAGGGCGGAATGGGACCCACGTGGGCACGAAAATAAGTGTTGAGAGGGCGCCATTGTTCAGAGTGAGTGGCCGGGGGCTAAAACTACTACAGTGCGAGCAACCCTGGCGCGCCGAGGGCACTCCACGTGTCTTCGCTACTAAACCGCAACTCCTTTCTCCCAACCCCGACACGAAACTCGCTCAGAAAAGGAAACGAAACCATGCGGCCACCCCCGGACGGGCGCACGCCTAAACCCCGTCTCTCCGCCTCGCGACTGAAGCTCCCCCCGTGCCCCCGTCCAGGAGCTCACCTGCGGCTGCGGCGACCGTAGCCGCTGCTCCCGTAGCGACGAGGCGGCGGCCCACGCCGGCTGTGGTGCGAGTCGGGCGGGCGGCCGTAGCGGGCCATCTGCACACGGAGCTCACGGCCATCCAGCACGGCCCCGTCCATGGCGTCCATTGCGTCCTCGGCATCGCGTTTGTCGTGGAAACGGACGAAAGCGAAACCACGGCTCTCCTTGGTGTAGCGGTCCCGGGGGATGTAGACGTCGCCTACGCGCCCGTACTTCTCGAAGACTCTCCGGAGCGTGTCCGGGGACGTACGGTAGGTCAGGTTGTCCACCTTGAGGGACGTCATGCCCTCCACGTCTGGCGGAGGGCGCCCGTAACTCATGGCGGGCAAGAGCCCCCGAGGGGCAGCGGCGGCTAAAGAGAATAAGCCCAAAGGAAGGAGAACGAGGTGAGAGACGGCGCGGCCCCAAGTGGGAAGCGCCTCACACCGGAGGGGGAGCGCCGGAGCGGCGGCCCAAGAAAGTCCAGAAAGGAGGAGAGCTACAGGGCATAAGGAAGCGCCGCGGGGTCCTCAGTAGAAAGAGATGAGTAGGCACCCACCTCTAGGGCCGGGGAGGAAAGGGGGCTAAGGCCAGAGCGGAGCCGAAGCGCCAGCAGAAGCCAGCCCTGCCCGCCGCTGCGAGGAAATGAGCGGGGCGCCGCCCGCGCGCGCCTACTTAACGCCACAAAATGGCCGACGGCGACCCGGAAGTGAAAGCTCCGCCCCGCGCCCTGCAGCCTTCTCCCCGAGACCGGCGCCGTCTTGTTCTGGTGTTTTCTTTTTGTATTTTTTTTTTCTCCTTAGCGGCCGCGGATCCTAGAAGTAGCTTTGGAGGAAAGCCGGAAAATAATAATCTAAATGAATAAATCGCTTGCTATTGAAAATGACCGTCAAGGCGGCTCCGCCGTGACCTGGAAGGACTCGGCGGAGGCGGGGAAATTTTGAACAATGTGTGCAGAAAACGGTGAAAAAACGGAAATAAGGCGCGGCTTGGTTCTTCTACGGGGAAGAGGGGTGGGAAGACCCCGCCACACGGAAAATAAATAAAAAAAAAAACCCAATAAATAAACCAAACCCATAAGACCGTTAGCGAAGAGAGTCCTCTCCCGCGCGGGCAGGGAGGTGACGGTGTAAAATGGCGGCCGCGGAAGGGAGCGCTCTCTGAGGGGAGGCTCAGGCTACCCTGAGGGCGTTTCTACCCTGGCAGCTACTGTGGGAATTCTGTGCCCTGCTTGCTCCCACTGCAGCCGGGTGTGTGCTCCGGTCACCACTGTGAGGGGACCACGCGGGCCGGTGCGGGCCTATTTGCAGGCTCTCCTTTCTCTCCTGCCGTTAGCGCTGCCTGGTGAAGCTGCCTCGGTCCGTGGCGCGATGGATACGTGCTGTGGTGGGGTGCAAAGCCGTGTAGGTAGCCCTCAGGCCGCACACTGCTGTGAGGTGATCTCCATTGGCTTCGCTGGTAGAGTGAGACCTGGGAAACGTCAGAAATCCTCCTTTACACACAGCGCTCCCTGCAAGTTCGTGCTTTGGCAGCATGCGTGGTAAAAATGAAGCAGGGGAGAAGATAAGCACAGCGATGACAAGTAGATTCCCTGAGTTTTGTCGAGGGAATTAGGTGAAAGCTGCTTCCTCAAATGAGAAGTTGTTGCTGTGTCACTTCAGGCACAGTAAATTGCCCAAGATTTAAGCATGAACTCGGCTTAAAATGATGAACGTTTTTATCCATCTGTTTCCCAGTGCCATGTGAAGAACCAAAACCTAAGAGGCAGTTACCTGCTGATTTGTTTACTGTAACAATATCAAAATGAGAAAGTAAATTCAGTATTAGAAATTAAATCCTTATTCTTACTCCAATTGTTTAATGTTTTTTGCACTGAAGAAGTATAAAAATAAGCAGTGACAGGAATACAAACCCAGAAGCAACAGTTTGTTTCCTGCCACAAAAGCATTAAGAAGTCAAACGAGTACTGCACATTTTGTACTGCTTCATGCTATATTGTTTCTTGTTTTTTTTTTCTCCCAGAGAATTTTGATTAGAACAATTCTAATTAATCTGCTGAAACCCTTTCTCTAGTTTTACTTTTACAGTAAGTTCCCTAAAATGTCAAAGAGAGATTCCTGTGTCCCTCACTAGTTTAACTCACTTAGATACCAGCTGCTTCTGTTGCCAAAGGAATCAGTCCAACACACCAGTCCTGTTGCCCTGTAGCTAGGTGAAGGCTTATCCTGCACAAGGGGACAAAGGCATGAGTGGGGCACTGCCTAGAGGATTTAGAAAAGCTATTGCTATAAATTCATAGGATAAAAAAAGACCTTAGCTCATGTTAAAAACAACCCACCTTCATATTCCAACTGGTTCTTTGTAAAGCAGCCTCTGAATATTCATATTGACTTTCTTCCACATGTAATAAAATCAACAGTTTTGAACAAAAAGTCAAATTTTAGAAAATATAACTTGGGTATTAAAAAGAGCATTAAATTGTAACGATAGCTGGGATGTGGAGTTTATTTATGTCCTTTACTGCAATAGAAGAGGTAAAATCTAGTGATCTGTGTAATTACAGGTCAGTCCTGGATTTCCTTCCCTTCCTCTTTGGCCAGCAGTTAGTTGGAGCTGGTTTAGCTGAATGCTCCAGTCCTGGTTTGGAGGCCCAACAGAACAGAGAGAAGATAGCAGGAATAAAAAGCAGCTGTTCAGTCCACATGTGATCCTCTTTCAGCGTGCTCTTTCAGATCCTCTCAGTTCTAACAAGAGATCTTGAGGCCCCATCCCTGGAGACATTCAAGGTGAAGCTCAACAGGGCTCTGGGCAGCCTGATCTAGTTGAGGACACTCCTGCTGACTGCAGGAGGGGGTTGGACTGAATGACCTTTGGAGGTCCCCTCCAACCCAAACCATTCTATGATTCTGTGAATTTAAAGATTAAATTATCTTAAATGTATTGGTTAAAAATGCTGCCAAGTAAAATCTTAAGGCTATGCAATTGCTAAAAATTAATGGTGCTCCCTGAGACAAAGCAGTGAAAGATTATGAAGAGTCCTCTCCTGAATCCCTGATGGCAATGGAAGCCAGAAGCACTGTGCAGAGCTTGTGTGCTGGTGGCACTGAGCTATGTGGTTTCTCCAAGGTAGGAATCATTTTCCTCTTGAATTACTAGTTGTATGTTTGAATTCAGGAAATTAGGCAGCTTTTTTAGATGACTGTCTTTGGTGTTGTGGTTTTTTTTTTTTTTTTTAATCTTGCTGGGGATTATTTTGTGGGTAGAGATAATACTTCTTACAAACTAGTATAAATCTTGTGAGGATTAGGAGATCCCTAGAAACATTCCATGTCAGGTTGTTTGGGTCTCCCAGCAACCTGATCTAGTTGAAGATATCCCTGCTGATTGCAGTGGGATTGACTAGATGACCTTTAAACGTCCCTTTCAACTCAAATCACTCTGTGATTCTACGATTTCCACCTTTTTCAGAAGCAAAAGAGGGTTTCCTGAAAACTGCATTTCCCATAGTGCCCAAGGGCTGCCGGGGCTGGGTCAGCTGATGCAGGTTGTGAAATGTTCCTTATTTCCTGTCCAACATGCATGGAAACGGTTCGTGTGTAGCTGTGTCTCATCTTTCCCTCGTCAGGTGATTGAAAGGCAGTGGGCCAGAATTCTGATTTAGAGCAATGGCAAGGAACTCATCTGTTTAACTAGCTCGAAACTGCTTTGTTTGGAGGGAAAATGATATCATGAAGAAGTAACACGCTGCAGCCTGCTCTGTTAGCTTCATGGGAAAAGGTAAAGAGATTCTTGAGCTTCATGAACTTTACCTTCTGTACCACACCTTTCTATTTTTCTTCTTTTTTTTTTTATGCCCCCCAATTTACTGATTTTGCTCTACATTTGCTAAGAGAGTGAACAGATTACTTGATTAGTTAGCTGCTGCTAAGTACCTCTAAGTAATCGTTTTGGAAGCTTGCTTTTTGGGGTCTGTTTTGGGGGGTTTATCGATTTGTGCTTGTGAGGTTTTTTTATTTTGTGTGTGTGTGTTACCCTTTGAAGGGGCAACTTCAAATCCTGACTGCAAAGACTGAAAGCAAAATAAATGACCATTGGATACAAAAAGAAAATACTGAAAAGGTCTCTATAATTCATTGGATTGCTAATGGGCGTATAGATCTTACCATTGTGTTTTGCCTTTTTTTTCTTGTTTTGTTTGTCTTTTTGGGGGTTGGTTTGTTTGATTCTTTTTGTTTGTTTTTCTTAACAGGGATTAAGAAAAAGAAAGTAAAAGAAAACCAAGGGGTTTTTTTCCAGACCAAAGTGAGGACTTGGGAAGAAAAAAAAACAAAACAAAACACATAATGTCTCCTGCATCAAAAAAACTTTTCAACATCATTATTTTGGGACTCTCCTTTATGTTTATATTCACTGCTTTCCAGACATGTGGAAACATTGCGGTAGGTGTGAATTTCAACACTTGCCACGTTTCTATCACAGCTATTCATCCTTTCTTCCTTTGTTTCTTTGTTTATGTGTTGGGTTTTTTTTTTGTATGAGTTGTTTTATTTGGGATTCTTTTTTATGTATGAGTTGCTTTATTTGGGATTTTTTTTTAATGTGCCAGCCTCCTTTTGGTTTAGTGTTAGCTTAAGTTGGTTAGCTGGATAAGGAAGCAGTTTATTTCTTTAGGATGATATAGCTGCATTTATAACTGTGCCTGATTTCTTAGAAAGCTGATCAATCTCACCAAATATATGAACTTTAAAATAGTGTCTGTTGTGATACTTGCAACATTTAACTATTACATTGGACCTTCTGATTATTTTTCACAGCCCCTTTCAAAATATTTACCCTAATTGTTATTATTAACCATGCCCCTAGTTTTTCCTAGAGTGTTTTGCCTACTCTAACATATTTTTCTGTTCCAACAAACTATCCATTGAGGGGGAGTGTTGAGGATAGCATCTGACAAGTAGTCAGACTTCCACAATTGCTAGAACTGCCAAGTCACCTTCCATCTGAATAAGTAATTTCCTGCTTTAGAATCGTGTTGCTCTTTGCCTGCTGAAGAAAAATAGAGTATAACATAGTCCAAACCAAATTTACTGTTAGAAGCAGATTTCAGTCTTAATATTTGAATTTTTAGAATCCTACTACTGTCACACTTAGCCCAGATCCTCTAACTTGTGACATTGCTTCAGCATTAGTTACATGCCTGAAGGACAGTTAGATTTCAACATACCTCCTGAGCCTGCAGGTCTTATAGCTTCTCTTTGCTTGCATGCAAGAATGCTTTCTAGTTTCAGACATCTAAATGTCCTTCACTGTGCTGCAGAAATAGCTACTTAAGGTGGTTTTTGTATAGGTTGTAGGGTAGCATGTCCATGAGCACATGAGTTGTGCTTTGATTCGAACCACCTCACTGAAGTAGACCCAGTGCTCATGTAATTTATTGGCATTAAAGTCATTACAAGTGACTTTCCATCAGATCTGCTTGCCAGTCCAACTAACTACATGGTCTCATGATCACTAAAGCTGATTCAAGGGAGAAAAAAAAGGAAGACAAATAACGGGAAGCCAGAAAAGAATAGAAACTCTTAGCAGAAACTCATAGTTAGGTCAAATTAAGAGTATTTTGACACTTGTCCTTTCTTCCTTCACTTTTTAAGCTAAGATTGTCATACATAGGAGAGGTGTTTAGTCAAACAAACATTTTTGTGAAATATTTTAAGGTCTGTGATGAAATCATTTTATTATCCTAAAGTACTAATTACTGCTTCAAACACAGATACTTCCCTGCCCACTGTCTCCTCCACCTTCATTGTGGAGGTGGTGTGAGTTTTGTAATGAACACTTTACATTATTTTAAGTACTTTGTGGAGTCTGTCAACGATTGATTCTGATGTTTGATACTGACTTCAAACTGATGCAAGCCCTGGGATGTATTCTAACATGCCACAATGTGTGCTCTTCTCCTCACAGCAAACTGTTATCACCAATCTAAACAGCACAGATTTTCATGGCAGTGGCTACACGAGGTAATTTACACAGATGTTGTTACTTTGCTCCCTGCAGGGTGAAGCTGGTTATAATTCTCTCTCCCCAGAGATTGTAGTGTTCTGCTGATTTCATGATTTAGTAACAAAGTTAAAGCAGTTTAAAAACAGTCTTCTCCCATTCACTCTACTTCTACTCAATTATTCCTGGCTGAGCTGCCTATCTGTTTTACATGTTTTCTTTGTAGGGAGGAAAAAAAAATCCTCAAACCATACAGTCATCACATTTTATCTTAGGAGATGAAAAATGTGGAAGTTTTAAAACAAAACTGCTAACTAAGGCCTTGCTTGTTTGCCCTTGTGCACCTCTGTGTGGTTGTGTAGGGTAGGTGGTGTGGATCAGTTTCTTCCAGGAAATACTGCAGCAGAACTGTGAAAGGAGCAGTCAGAAAGATGAGAAGCAAACCACAAAAAGCCATCCTGTTGGTTAATTGCACTGGCAAAGCCAAACTTGCCAAGCATGATCAGGGATCTTTTGTATGCCAAAGGAATCTGTCATGTAGGAAAACCTGCTTGCTGCTTTGATGGGTTTACTGTCTTAATTCAAACTAAAAATACAACTGGCATAGAATCTCTCTATAACATTTCTCTAGTGTAGTTGTCATAAGATGAAAATCTGCCTGATAGATGAGGATTTGGAGCAATCTCCTCTATGAGTACTGGGCATGGAAGAGAATAATTATTTTCAAAGCAGTTTGACAAGTGCATGTTACAAGACCTTCTTGTCTGCAGTAGTTTGGGACTCTGTTCAGCAATGCAGGAGACACTCTATACTCCTGCACCCCCATGGGTGAAGGAAACAGAAGAGAGGAAGGAAGTGTTTGACCATGCAAGTTATGCAGCCACTTGTGTCTGTACTTGATGTTTTGGAATAGACTGAACATTCTTAATCAGTTGCACTTATGTCCTGTCTTTTAAGTACTTAATCTCCTCCTTGTTGTTTATTTGTGTAGCATGTCCATTATTTATGGAGTATTCTCTGCATCAAATCTTATCTCACCTTCAGTGGTAGCAATAGTAGGACCTCAGCTCTCCATGGTTGTTAGTGGTGTCTTTTATAGGTAAGTATTAATTTTGAATTTTTTTCCCCTTGAAATCTTAATTTCATTTTTCTTTTCATACCTACGGCTACCACACCATACATGAAAGAGTGCTGGCTAAGGAAGGCATCTTGCAGAGGTACTGCCTCTATCAGTACATGTGTAACTGCAGAGTACTTCAACCTCTGAAAGTGTGTTTTTGCCACAGCATTTCCAGACTCTGCTGACTGTGGTGTTCAGGTTGTGGTCTCCTATTAATGATTGTGGCCAGCAGATCAGGAGAGGTGATTCTTCACCTTTACTCTGCTCTTGTGAGACCCCCACCTTGAATACTGCATCCAGTTCTGGTGTCCCCATCATAAGAAGGACAAAGTTGTTGGTCTGAAGTCCAGAGGAGGGCCACAAAGATGATCCAAGGGCTCTGCTGTGAGGATGGGCTGAGGGACCTGGGGATGTTCATCCTAGAGAAAAGAAGATTCCTGAGGGCACCTTCTAGCTGCCTTCCAGTACCTGAAGGGATCCTGCAGGAAGGCTGCAGAGGGACTTTTCATGAGGGTGTCTAGCAGTAGGGCAAGAGGGAATGGTTTGAAGCTGAAGGAGAGCAGGGTTAGACTGGATCTTAGGAAGATGCTGGAACATGCTGCCCAGGAAGGTTGTGGATGCTTCCTCCCTGGTGGGTGTTCAGGGTCAGGCTGGATGAGACCTTGAGCAGCTGAGTCTAGCTGAGAGGTGTCCTTGCCCATGGTGGAAAGGTTGCAGTAGATGATCTCTGAGGCCCTTTCCAATCTAAGCCATTCTCTGATACATCCATAATGAAGTAAAAAGATTCTCTTTTTTTTTCACCTGCAATCTAAACTATTTTCCAATATCACTTAGGAGAGAGTGGCAGATTTGGCAGATGCTAAGTGAGGGATCTGATAAAGAACATCATCTGCTTTCAATAAACTCCTCTGTTTTATTCTAGCCTATACATTGCAGTTTTTATCCAACCTGCTACGTGGGCTTTCTACACTGCTTCTGTTTTTATTGGCATTGCAGCTGCTGGTAAGAATTGTTCTTGCCCTGTTTCCTAATCTTTACTGTATTTCAGTATGTCTCTAAACTATTATTTCCTGAGGAATATATTCCCTATATTTCAGTGCTCTGGACAGCCCAGGGAAATTGCTTGACTGTAAATTCTGATGAAAACACCATTGGAAGGAACAGTGGAGTATTTTGGGCACTCCTGCAGTCCAGGTGGGCTTTATTTGTTAATCTTTTCTTGGCTGTTTTACATATTCTGCTTTTTACATTTGTCAATGAGTGGGGAACTGTGTCAGGAAGTACTCCCCTGCTGCCTTGCAGTGAAGTGAGAGGGAGAGCTGAAAGCAACATTTCTATTGCCTAGTTCTAGTTTAGAATCTTATTTTATTCTAGTATAGAACAGGGAATGGAAGATGCACATTGCAAGCCTCTGCTCTGGACACAAGATAGCTTCTGTTGGGGAGCATTTGTAACAGAAATCTTGTCGATTGTGGAGGGCTGTGCTAATTTGTGTCAGGATTCTGAGTGCCCTGATGGTCCTGAGCAGCCTCACCTGACACCTCCACCACACCCTTCCCATCTGCCTATGGGCCCAGGAGCCCCATTTAAACTCAGCTCTGGGCTTCTGCTTTTACTGGAGGAGTGATGGTTTCCTGGTCTGCTTCAGCTATGCCTGTGTGTGGCTATGGAGCCTGGTGGTCTACAGAATGACTTCCCTTCTTAGCTCTGTTCTGCCTTGTCACTGAGGGTCTGTGTGGCAGTTACCAGACCTGACTCTGACCTGAACTAACTTCCTGGTTTGATCTCAGACCTGCCTCATTGACAGAAGTTTGTATGATGGTCTGGACTCTTGGCTGACCCTGTCTGCAGCCTTTAGGTCTGCCCTGTGTGCCTTGTCTAAGTATCGTGGGGCTGGACTCTAGCTGATGAGACACCTTCTCTGCTGGATGTTGCCCTCTGACTCTTAGCCTCTCTTCCCTGAGGGAGCACCCAGACCTTGCTGCTCACTGACAACTTGATGTGAAGATACTGAAGTTGGACCTGGGGCTAGATGTCAGAAAAGACATTTCCTTGTTAATGTTCTCTTGACTTAAGCTTTGAGTGCTGCCTCAACTGAAACTGTCATCAGGAGGCTTGGCATCAAGAAAGGAAGTGAGGACAAGGTAGTGGAAGTTGTGTTGCTGCCACTGAGTATTATGTGCAGGTGTGGTTTGTGCCTCTCAGGAGAGTGTCACACAGCTAGGATAATGGCAGACTTAACACCAGTGCACAAGAAGATAAGAGCTGCTGCCTTGAAGAGAGACTAAAAAGGCAGGGACTTTCCTTTGGAGGAAGTGTTTGAGGAGATAAAACTGATGGGTTATAAACCACAAAGGCAGCAGGTGAGCTGAGTGTAGAGCTGTTGTTCACCACATGCTGCTGTGCTAGAACTTGAGTCACTTAGTGAAACTAGAAGAGGGTTGCTTTGAAACAGAGGCAGTCTGTGCAATGGGTGATTCAACGTCTGAAACTTGTTGCCACAGGAGTTGGGATACTGTCAGCAAGATCAGAAAGGGATCAAATAAATTATTTGCAACAGGTCCATACCTTTTACCACCCCTAGTATAGCAGCACTGGCTACTGGGGGATAATGAGAGGAATGGGTTGCTGAAGGTGCTTAGACTGGTGAGCCTGCAGTAGATGGCATTGCTGATGCTGCTGTGGGAACAGAATGCTCTGTGAATAGGAAGGACATCAGTCTGAGCCAGTAGCATCCTTCTTGTGTTCCTTAACGTATCAGTGTGTTATTGGAGTAGCAATTTCCACAAACCCAGCTAATTGTGTGTTTCACAGTGAGCAGAGTGCATGCAAATGAGGAAACCTGACTGCAAGGCTGCTTCGAATCAGTATTCATTCAAAACTGCTGTGCTGTAGGAAGCTGGAGGTAGGAGCACAGAGATTCCCTTGAGTAGTTAACAAGCAATTTAGTGTTGCTGGGTCAGTACTCCAGGCAAGATATGTGACTCTTCTAAGGGTGTATTACAAAATCATCTCTATAAATGTCAGCTCTCTAACCTATTCCCTCCCAAAATTATATATCTAGAGAGAGGCAACTTAGATACAGATTTCCTCATTTTTGCTACCACCTTGTGTTTTGATTCTTGAAAAGCTCGTGGGGAAGAAACTCAAACATTGTGTTTGAGTAAGCAGTTTGCCTGGAGAGTGACTGGTCTTTATTTCTTCCCCAATTGCACAGTGCTAGTTCTTGCACAGAAGGTTACTCTTAAGATGCTGCAGCCTTAACCTTATGACAAAGAAGTGCTCCTCACCTGTCTTGTTCTTTTTATTTGCAGCTTGTTTTTTGGAAACCTTTACATATACTTTGCTTGGCAAGGGAAAACTCACATATCAGGTGAGTATTGCTTGTTTGTATGAAAAGCCAGCCTTTGAAGTGTGGGAGCATGAATAAAAAAAAGGTGGAATGATGGATTGGGAAGTGGCAAGAAACTTGTGCAATAGCAGACAGCTCTTTTTTTTTTGTTTGGTTTTTTTTTTTTTGCAATTTATTGGTAGATAGACTCTACTTCTGGAGTATAGTTTTGATTGTGTTCCATGGTACTCCCAGCCCTTGTGTTCTGTTGTTCTCCTGTGTGCAATGCATTTTGAGTACCTACTTTTAGGATATTGTCTCAAAAGCTAGTATAGAAGAAAGTTTCCCACAAGAGGCTACTCTGGGATTTTTCCCTGTGCAAAGTTCTGCCAAAGTAGGCATGCTTTGGGGAGAAGGCATTCTGGAATGGCTGTTCTGTTCCAAAGTCAGTTACTGCTGTAGCCTATCCTTCTAAATCAGGTTGGAGACTGATTAACTCTTGAAAGAAAGAACATCCCAGTTCACTTCATGGAGCAAGGCACAGGTTAACCAGGGCAGCTGGGCTGAGAGTGGGCAGCTGCTGCTGCTTCAGATGGCAGCAGTGCCAGAAGAGTGTGCAAAGAACTCAGTCTTCCTTTCTTGGCATAGTTAATGAAGACAACTTCCTGATGGGATTGTAATTACTGCTACAGGTTTTTTTTTTTCCTCCTCATTTGACATCATGCTAGACTGGTAAAGAGCAAGAGGTAGGGAGCAGTGAGCTTTATTAATATTCCTAAGAAGCTGGAGTGTGGTTGAGACTCAGTGGTTTTAAAACAGCTTTTTGGCAGCTGTTTAAGGCAAGGTGGGTGGGAGATCAACTAAGAAGTAGAGCAAAATGTAAGATTTTAATAGTCAAAAGCAGGCATTGCTTGAAAAGCAACATTTTTATAAACAAATAGAGTTGATTTTCCTGTTCTCTAGTGACTGAGTTGTCCTTATTGTAGTCTTAGAGTAAAACACTTATTGGAATGGTAAATTCTCTTAATGTTTAAAAGATGAGGCTGCTTCTGGTGGAGTCAATCAGGAATAAGATGCTGACTTTTAAATTATAATTATTTGGCCTCAGAAATACTGCCCTGTTGAGATGAATAGTGCACTTCATGTCTCTGTTAGATCCATCCTTTCAGGTTCTCCATGGACACAGGCTTGTTAGCTCAGCACAGGTTAATTTTTAAAGGTCAGCTCCCACATTCCTTCACCTTGAGCACAAAGGATTACATGTTATTAAAAGCACTGGAGACAGTGGGAACCTGGTGGGCCTGAAATTCTGTGCCTTCTAAGCTTCATTGCTCTTGCTCACCAAGGAATAGAGCAATTAACTGTGAGGGAGTTCTGTTGTTACATTTCCCCCATCTCTAAATGCCTTGAGACTCCTCTTTATTAACAAGTGTTGATATTGGAAGATTTAACAGCATTTAAAAATCAATTCCTCCTTCCTTTTACTACCTAGATAAAAATATGAGAGGCAGTTCAAGGTGAAGCACATCATCTCTTTTTGATCTCTAATCACACAAAGGTTATTTTTAATTCACATGGACCAATTTTACATTTGCCTTTAAGCTAAAGGGGAAATAAATCTGAGTGCAGGAAATATCTTCAGTATCATTCACTTGTTCAACCACAACTATTAGCTGCTTCTTGGATTTTTTTTTTTTTTTTGCCTGCTTAATATCCATAAATGGGAATGACTTTTGTAGTACAGACTTGGCCTTGCCAAACAAATTGCTCAGTGCAGCAGAGCTGGTGTTGGGGCAGAGATGATCTTCCTCCAGCTGCACTTTCTGTGCTGTCCCTTTTCCCTTTAAGACCTTTGTAGTTGTCAAGCCTCCCAGTTTGTGATGTTAGGGCAGTAATATTTCTGATGCTTCTTAAGAGCTGCTTTTAGTAATTTGAAGGGGCTTTTGGGGTACTTGGCTGTGTCCACTCAATTATATAAGTCTTGAAAGATGTCCTTTCTTCTGCTAATAATTTATACTTCCTTTGTTAATTGGCTCCTCCTTGGTCATAGCCTTTGCATGGCAGAAAATGCGAGTGGCGCTTTAATGTGCTGATATTTTATTGGCATGATAAAACTGAGACAGGAATTTGCCAGCAGCTGGGTACCTTTTGATCCATCTGGAAGGTAAGCTAGCAAATCAGTGTTATGTAGTATGTCTGTACTAGTTCTTTTGAAGGTAGCTGAGTTGGTTTGAATTGTTTTTTTGCACGTCTAGTTATGGCTCTTCTTTGTTTTCCCACAGAGAGCGATCGCAGAACTGTCTTCATTGCTCTGACTGTTATCAGTCTTGTGGGCACAGTTCTGTTCTTTCTGATTAGGAAACAAGAGGACACAAAAGCTCCAGGGGAGGAAGATTCTGCTAATGAAATCCTGGAGGACAGCTCGTAAGTGCTTATGGCAATAACATGTTGTCACTTACTTCTTGTGCTCCTGCTCTTCAATGCACAGTTGTGGGTTTGCTTTCCCCTCTCTCCACTGAAAACATAAAAGTTATGAACAACCTGTTCTGTAGAATTTACAGAGCTAACGGAGAAGTGTTGCTGCTGTAACAAGTGAGAACTAATGTTCTTCACATGACATATTTTCAAGGGTTGCATGCAGTGCTCCACATTAAGCTTTGCCACTAATAAGTGCCTTTGGAAAGACAACTTGGACCTCTTTTTTCTCTAGATTAAGACATTCACCATTTATAGTCTGCCTTGCCCTCATCAACACAGCTAAAAGTCTGGAATAAACAAATTATTCCCTCTTTTATAGCTTTATCTGTTACAAATTGAAACATCTTTTCACATCTTCTCTAAATGTATATTACATACATACACCAGCCTGATAAATACATTAGTAATGCATAGGTACACAGATGGGTAGATTCAGTACAACTGATGCCTGAAGCATCAGTTTAAATATTTTTGCTTTGTTTAAAGAACACTGAAAATAGTAGAAAAACATCATTGAATATGTCAGGGAAAAAAAAAAGACATCAAAGATAAAATTGACAGGAGAAAGCTTCTGTCAAGCAGGTTAATTTTTGAATGGCATTCACTAGTGCAGAAAGCAAATCTTGTAGTTAGTAGTTTAGATTCTCAAAGCTTTTAATAATGTATTAGCATATTGCAGTGAGTGCTGGGCTAGAAATTATACAGAAAGCTTGAAAAATAAAGCTGCCTTCCAGCTTAGTGCTCTGCTGTGGTTACCCTTTTTCCATTTTGACCAAGTCATTTATTTACCCAGGTCTGCACAAAACAGACTGACGAGAGCAGTGGCTGCCTTCAGTAAGTAGCTCTATGGAAGAGTTGCTTCAGAAAGTACTGATGTCTCCTTTCCAGCTCTCCATGATTCTGCTGATACTGTGGTCATGTACAAACCACTTAGAACCACCATTTGTGAAGAAATAAGGTTTTAAGAATGCATTTCAGTTATTCCACTTGGAATATAGACCTTCAGAGTGGCCTGCTTGGAAAAATGACTGCCAGATGGCAGTCAGACCCCCATGAGGGTAGTGGAACACTGAAACAGGTTGCCCAGGGAGGTGGTTGGGGAACCATCCCTGGAGATATTCAAGGTGAGGCTTGACAGGTTTCTGGGGAATCTGATCTAGTTGAGGATGCCCCTGCTGACTGCAGAGGGGGTTGGACTGGATGACCTTTGGAGGTCCCTTCCAACCCAGACTATTCTATGATTCTATACTCAGAGACAATTCAGTAAATTTTCACCCTGATAGGAATTCAGTTGTTTGGGCATTTTATTTATTTAGCCTAACCAAAATGGAGTTTGCAACTGGAAAAGCTTGGGAACCACTGAACTCACATGTGGCCAAATTACTGTTGCTGTGTGATTGATGTGAGCTGGCTGGCTGCACTTCAGAAGTGCTCCCTTCACTTTACAATACCAGACAAACAGAGTTTGACTGCAAGCAAAGAAAGTGAAGTAGGCTTCACTTCAATTACACACTGGTATGGCCCAGGAGAAATTTGGAGGGTTACTTCCTTCATGTAGTTTTCAGATCCAAGCTATTTTACAACAGCTTTCTGTATCTAGATGAGCTCAAAACAAAGAGGTCACCACTTGGGAAAGTTAGTGCATGAAAGTTTAAAAAAACAAACCCAGTTCACTAACATAAGTTAACAAAGTATTGATGTGGTGGTTTATTTTGTCAGCAAATGATCCCAGTTAAGGCCAACAATTTTGAACTGGAGTATCTGCAGTTTCCACTGAAGCTGGATGTGGTCTGCCTGTGACTGTTAAATTTGTTTTGAGAACATGGGGGTCTTCACTGAGAATTTGCTTATCTTTGTAGGAGACAATCAGCATGAACTGAAAGGGAGGACAAAAAAAAACAAACCAAGGAGCAGAAAATTGCCTGCTAATTGAAAGCTCTGTATCTCCTCTTTAATTTCAGATAACAACATTTCCTTCAAGGGCGAGTCAGGGTTGGTTTGTTTAGCACTGCAATAAACTCATAGTTTGCAGAATTTTAACCTCTTTTTGGAAAGAGCAAAAGGAAGTGTAAAATGTCTTAATGATGTTATCACTTATTTTCCTTCTCACGTCTTTACAGAGAAATCTATAAAGCTGAGCTTCACCAAAGAGATTCTGCTCCTCAGTGTTACAACAGCCTACACAGGTATGAAGCAAGCAGAGTGTGTAAGCAGTGTCAGGGCATAGCTTGGAATTTTAATCCCAGAGCAAGACTGCAATTCCACCTCTCTGCAAACAGGACCTGGAGATTTCATTTAACTTGGAATAAGTTACTACTGACACTTACGTTCTGGAAAATGGTTTCTGTATTGGAGGGAGGGTGTGCCTATAGCTGCAAGTTGTAGCAGATGTAGTAATGCTTGGTCAGTTGTGAGTCACCCACAGTGAGGGTTAGGCAGGATTTACTTAGCTGTTTTCTGTGTGCTTACTCTATCAGTAGATTCTAGATTGTTCAGTGCAATTGCATTGCATTTGAATCAAAAGTGTTTTTTGGGGACTCCTTCCAGTGTCCTCTTCACTGAGGCCTGGGAGATTACTTAGTGTTCATTTTAGTCTTGGTCCTGTTGGGGAAAAGTTTAGCTATTTTCAACTATTTTTGTCAGTAGTATTTGCTGTGGCAAGAGCTCTCTTTAGCAGCTGTAATTGAACTTGGTCTGCCATTGTTAGACATTTATTTTTGCTGTACACTAAAGAGATTCTTCCACAAAAACATTATAAAATGTTCAAAATGTTACTGGGATCCTTTAAGGAATTTTTTGGGGGTGGTTTCTTGCTCCTTAATTGACTTCAGCTGTAGATCTGTTCGTGGTCAAATGAAGTTTTAGGAGGAACAGATGCATTGGAGAATAAGTCTTATGAGGAGCAACTGAAGGGGCTGGGGCTGTTCAGTTTGGAGAAGAGGAGGCTGAGAGGAGACCTCATTGCTCTCTACAACTACATGGAAAGATGTTGTAGAGAGGCTGGTGCTGGTCTCTTCTCACAGGTAATTGGTGATAGAACAAGAGGGTAATGGCCTCAAGCTATGACTGAGTAGGTTTGGACTGGACATTAGGAAAAAAATTTTCCCAGCAAGAGTGGTCAGGGATTGGAATGTGCTGCCCAGGGAGGTGGTGGAGTCACCAACCCCTGGATGTGTTTAAAGGTGGCTTGAATGTGGTGTTTGGGGATATGGTTTAGGGGTGGACCTTGTAGAGTAGGGTTCTGGGTTGGACTTGATGATCCTGAGGGTCTTTTCCAACCTGAATACTTTTGTGGTTCTGTGATTTTAAGACCCTCAGCTCTGAGTAACTCTTTGGAAGAATTGTCTTCTCACCCACAAGAGCTAACAACAGTCTGTAACAGTGCTGTAACACTTGCTGTGGCTTGCAGTCAGCTTCTGGTAGAGAAATAACAACAGTAGCTGTGAAGCCAGCTTGTGCCAGCCACTAATCTGAGTTACAAGTCACTTCACAGTGTTGTGTTAACACAAATTGACTAACTCCAACGCCTCCTGGATGTTTAGTGCAAGCAGAACGTGAAGCAAGGTAAGAAGGGAAGGGAGTCAGTCAGGTTTTGCCTGATTGATCTGGAATTTGGTCTTGTAGGTAGCAGGAAAAAAAATCAATCAATCCAGCTTGCTGGATTGCTGCCATCTGGTGGCTTTGGCCAATATTGCTGCTTGATGTGGGAGAACAAAATCCCATGAGGCCAGCAAAAGCTTTTCTTTCCAAAACTGATGGTGGAATTAAGACTGCTCAAAGCTCATCCCTTCTATGAGGCTCTACAGTTACCATGTCAGGTAACCTACTCTGTGTAGATCAGGGGTACAGTATTTTTGCAGCATCAAAAGGCAAAGAAGGTAAATTGGAAAAAAAAAAAAGTATTTTTCTAAGAGTTTTTCTTTGAGCATCACACTTTGCATTGATTTAAATACATTTTTTGTTAAAGAGTTGGCAGTTTTACACTGATGGTTGGTTGTAATCACTCTGCTTGACACAGCTGACTCTCCTCATGGTAATGGCAGTAGAAAGAAGAGTTTTGAACTAACAGCAGTTGCTCTTTCTCACTTTTTAGTTCATTATCTGTAGCAAAGTTGCAGGCCATTGCAGCAATCTTAGCTCTTTTGGTATTTGGGGATGCAGGAAGGCTCTCTTAAGAATGCCATGGGATGGTTTGGGTTGGAAGGCAACCCTAAAGATCATCTAGTTCTAACTCACTTGCCATAGACAGGGACACCTTCTACTAGACCAGGTTGTTCAAGCCTTATTCCAACCTGGCCTTGAACACTGCCAGGCTTGGGAACCTCCACAGCTTTTCTGGTCAACCCATTCCAGTGCCTCACCACCCTCATGGGTAAGGATTTCTTCCTAATGTCTGATCTAAATCCAATTTCTTCCAGTTTGAAGCCATTACCCTTCATCCTGTCACTCCTTGCTTTTGTAAGCAGTCCCTCTCCAGCTCTCCTGTAGCCCTCTTAGATACTGAAAGGCTGCAATAAGATCTCTCTGGAGTCTTCTCCAAGCTGAACAACCTCATAATGTGAGGAGAACAGAAGAATTTAGATGTGAAATCCCAAAGTGCCTGAAAAGCAGACATATAAACTGTATGTAGGGACTGTCAAGAGAAGCAGGACTGCACCCACGTGCATGTGACACTCTTCAGTGGCACTTTAATATAGCTTTTGTCAACTGGCATAGGAGAATGATCATAATTACAGAGTTTAAAATCCCTTAATTGCTCCTATTACACATACCTGATTTCAATATATGCTTTGAGAAGGTACTTTAGGGGAAAGAAAAACCAAACCAGCCTTTAGACACAGCTTTTTAATAACTTTGATCTCATCTATCCATTTTGTTTGGTTTCTTGCAAGGTTTGGAATTAACCTTCTTTTCTGGAGTGTATGGAACATGCATTGGTGCTGTGAATAGGTTTGGCAGTGAGGAGAAAAGCCTCATTGGGCTCTCTGGCATTTTTACTGGTGTTGGAGAAATTTTAGGTGAGTCTTCAAATTTACTACCTTCTAGTCAAAAAAAAGGGATTCAGGTGATGTAGTTATTTCAAATGGTTTTATTTCACTCTATAGTGTTTTTTCAAGCTTCCAGCAATGATTATGTGAACAAAAAAAAAAAAAGAAATAAAATTGTCAGTGTGGTTCCTTACTGCACTGTGAGTTATGTTACACCCTAGAAAGTGAATGTGGGCCAGGATGTGAAATAGTGGGGACCATGAATCCTATGATTTTGTGTTCTTTTGGGGTTAGTACAAAGACATAAATAAGACTTAGGGTACAGTGTTGTTAGGGAGCTTTCAGCATTTTGATATTCTGTTTTTAAATAGCAGCTGCTTTGGTTTTCATTAGTCCTGAAGTGGTGTAACACACTTATTAAGTATTACACTAAAGATTTCTTTAAAAAAAAGTTAGCTAGTGTTAAATGAGAGCTGAGAGTTGAATAAAATTGAATGCAAGGAATGTTCATTAAGTAAATTATTCTGGTTTTGTGCTTAAACTCAAGCGCTGCAGTGTTTAGGGACACCCCAGACCCCACTGCCTTTAGGGACACCCCAGACCCCACTGCCTTTAGGGACACCCCAGACCCCACTGCCTTTAGGGACACCCCAGACCCCACTGCCTTTGCTCACTGGCAGCTTGGATCCATAGAGATGCATTTTTATTTTTGTGTTAGCAAATAAGAGCTAAGCACCAGGCCATCCATTTTCACTGAGTACTGTTGCAGTGCTGGAGGAAACAGTGGCTGCTGGGATGAATATTGCAGAAAGGTTAAGTGTCTTCATCTGCAATCATCTGATAAATCTCTTGCCCACGTTTCCCAGGTGTCTCTGGCAACCCAAAGGTTGTGCCAGCTGGCAGATGGGGCTGGTAGGTCAGGCAGACTCCTTGGGGCTGTTTTCCTCTCTCTCAGCCTTTCATTTAGCCACTATGGGGCTTATAATCTAAGTTTATAATCTCTCATCATTTTTATTGCAGTGTTTTAAGTTTGGTTCTTTTCTTGACATCTTCAGCTCTGATGTAATTATCCAATCTTGTCCACTTGCACAGGTGGAGGAATCTTTGGTTTGCTGAGCAAGAGTAATCGTTTTGGCAGGAACCCCATTGTGATGCTGGGCATCCTTGTCCATTTCATAGCCTTTTATTTAATCTTTTTCAACATGCCAAATGATGCCCCCATTGCTCCTATGGAAGGAACAGATGATGTTGCTTACATGATTCCCAGGTATGTAAATGCTTTCCTTCAGTTGTAGCAGCCAAAGATGTGCATAAAGAACATGTCCAACACCCCTGGAAGCTGCTTTTCCATGTAGTGACTAATGCCACAGAAAAGGCTTTCAGGAATCCTCTTTGCTAAAGGTAGACATTCTACCAGTGTGCACCCCAATTAGGAGCTTTAAATGGCATAAGAATAAAAAGCTTGAATCATAAAAGGTTAGGGGTTGGAAAGGACTGCTGGAGATCGAGCCCAACCCCCCTGCCAAAGCAGGATCACCTAGGGCAAGCTGCACAGGAATGCATCCAGGAAGGTTTTGAAACTCTCCAGAGAAGGAGACTCCACAACCTCTCTGGGCAGCCTGCTCCAGTGCTGTGTCACACTTAAAGAATTTTTTCCTCATGTTGAGGTTCCAGCTTGTACCCATTGTTCCTTGTCCTATCACTGAGCACCACTGAAAAGAGCCTGGAATCTTCATCTTGACACCCACCCCTTAGATATTAACAAGATCCCCTCTCATCCTTCTCTCTCCAGACTTAACAGCCCCAGTTCTCTCAGTCTGTCTTCATAGGAGAGTTGTTCAAGTCCTTTTATCATCCTTGTAGCTCCCTGTTGGACTCTCTCCAGCAGCTCTCTGACTTTCTTGAAGTGTGCCCAAAACTGGACACAATATTGTGGTCTGACCAGGGTGGGGAGGAGGGGGAGGAGAACCTCCCTAGACATTCTAGACCCTTTTCTTGATGCACCCCAGGATAAGTTGGTAGCAATTCTCTTGCTGAGAACTGAGATTCTTAGTATCTAGTACAATGGTGAGAGCAGCAACTGTTGTGTACTGGATGGCAGGAGCTCAGTTTCCTTTAAACCAACATTGGGCTCCAGTTTTACTCCAGCTGGGAGCACTTTGCACTATTGTACTGCTTTCCAAAGTCACTGAATGCTGGTTGTCCAAGTCTACCTGGAGCTAGGCTGTGCTTGTCTCCCTCAGGCCTAGGGGAAGACTGTAGGGAGCTTTGTCTCATCGTTGCAACTTAACTTTTTGGGAGTGTATTTGTCCAGTTTGTCTGCAATTACACTTTTGTCAGTTTGTGCAGCCAGCTCTAAGCATTTGTGCCTGTGCTGGTGACACTTCTTTATCTGGAGTATTTTGCTGCCAAAGTCAATTGGTATTTCTGTAACGTTCCTGCAGTTTCTGTGAACTCCCCATGTGTTCCATCACTGCCTTGTAGAGTTTGTGGCTCCAGGCACCAAAATGAACTCTTCTAGTGGATCTAATTCACTGACTGCAGGTCACAGTCACAGAAGTCTTGGCACTCAAGAAATTAAAACGTGATGTAGCGATGCCTTTTGCCAAGCCAAATGTTCCCAATTATTTACAGTGAAATTTAAAAGTTTGGTAAATTTCATCCCTTCTTGCTGCCTTCCAATACCAGAAGGGATCCTGCAGGAAGGCTGCGAAGGGATATTTGGTGAGGGTGTATAGCAACAGGACAAGGGGGGAAGGGTTTTAAGCTGATGGGGAGAGCGGGGTTAGACTGGATCTTAGGAAGAATTTCTCCAGTATGAGGGTGGTGAGACTCTGGAATAGGCTGCCCAAGGAGGTTGTGGATGCCTCCTCCCTGGGGGTGTTCAAGGCCAGATTTGATGAGGCCTTGAGCAGCTGTGTCTAGTTGAGGTGTCCTTGCCCACAGCAGGGAGGTTGGAGTAGATGATCTCTAAGGTCCTTTCCAGCCTCAGCCATTCTGTGATTCCCTTGTCACTTTCCAAATAAGCCTGCCAGAAATAGTTCCTACATGTGTAAGCTGTTTGAACATGCACCTTCTAAAATTGATTCACTTTCTCCTCCAGCAAAGAGGTGGCCATCTTCTGCAGCTTCCTGCTGGGCCTGGGGGACAGCTGCTTCAACACCCAGCTCCTCAGTATCTTAGGATTCCTGTATTCAGAAGACAGTGCTCCTGCCTTTGCCATCTTCAAGTTTGTTCAGGTATTACAGCACACAGCCTTTTGAAAGTCTGACTGTTGGTTTGGTATTGAAATACTGATCTTGTTTCATTAAGGGGCTAAGGACAATTAGGTTTCTGCAAAGGATTTCAGCTTGTTTTTATCTTTCACAAGATTTTAGGTAGGAGTGGCTTGACTGTAGAGCTTGGTGTGATTACATAATGAAGCTGCTATTACTTAAAGGTTTGGAGGGAGCTTAGTGGTGGGAATTGCAAAGTCAAAAGTCTAGTCCAGCTAACTAGATTGATTTTATTTAAATCATCCTTGACTGGATTTATTTACTCAAGTCTTTGTCAGAAGGGTGTGAATTAAAAGGAGATGAGTTGTGTAAACAGTGGTTAAAGTGTTTATGGATGTTTTATCTTGTCCCTGAGAGTTTCCAAGTAGGTATGTAGACCCAAGAAGAATTAAATCATGTTTAGCTGTCCTTAGTTGTCTGAATGCCAAATTAAGTGTATCTATGGTAGCTCAATGAAAAGTTTTCTTACAAGATGAACACAGCTGCTGTGTCAGCTTGTGTTAATCTTGTTTGCTAACTGAACTTTCCAGGTCAAGCTCTGTGTTGACCAGAGATATTGGCAGAAAAATGGTGGTGCAAAGCTCTGTGTGTGCATGGTCACACCAGCAGCAAGCTGGTGCTGGGAGCAGAGCTCAGCCTAGGTCTAGTTCAAAAGATGACAGCTGCTTGCTTCAGAAAGCTCTTTTCTTTTCCCTTGTGCACAACTCTGGTGATATTCTCAGTGATATTATGAGGATAGGCTGAGGGAGCTGGGGGTGTTCAGCCTGGAGAAGAGAAGACTCTTGGGGGGACCTTACAGCTGCTACATGAAGGGATCCTACAGGAAGGCTGCAGAGGGACTTTTCATAAGGGTGTCTAGAGACAGGACAAGGGAGAATGGTTTGAAGTTGAGGGAGAGTAGGGTTAGACTGGATCTTAGGAAGATGTTCCTCAGTATGAGGGTGGTGAGACTCTGAAATAGGTTATTCAAGGATGTTGTGGATGCCTCCTCCCTGGGGGTGTTCAAGACCAGGCTGGAGGAGGCCTTGAGCAGCTGTGTCTAGTTGAGAGGTGTCCTTGCCCACAGCAGGGAGGTTGGAGTAGATGATCTCTGAGGTGCCTTCCAACCTAGGGCCATTCTATGATGATTGTATGATATGTCAGAATCTGAGATAGACATGGGATACAGAGATTCTTTAAATGAGTTCTAATGACAGTTTTAATTTCAAAAATAGATTGCAGGTAAGACCCTCTGCTTTTCAAAACCTCCAGCTGCTTTGCTCTGCAATAGTTTGTGATGCTGTGAAACTGCAGACAGCTTTCTGGGTTGTGTCTTGAAGCCTTCCCTGGCAGTGTTGTTTCCACACAAACTGTCTTCAAATACCAGAGAACTGCACTTGAGATGCTACAAACACTTCTGTGTTCTCTTTCTGCAGTGAACACTGTTCAAATAAGAAGTAAAAACTACATCTGTTGCATATCAAAACATATGTTGAGGTTTTAAGATCCTTTATCTCCTGGAAGCATGCTGCTGAGAGTTGCATATTGAGCTGTGTATGTCAGTTTGGTAATCCTTGGGTAGTAATACTCATGGAAATCTCCACTAATAATCTTTTTTTCTGTGTTTTCTCTTAGTCCATCTGTGCTGCAGTTGCATATTTCTACAGCAACTACTTCCTTCTGCAGTGGCAGCTCCTGATCATGGTGGTTGTGGGCTTCTTTGGAACAATTACCTTCTTCCTAGTGGAGTGGGAAGCAGCAACAGTTCTTGCTGCCCGTGGCTCAGACTACAGCAGCATCTGATCCAGACACTGTGCCTGGTCCTGTGTAAGGAAAAATACTTCCTGTGAAGTGATGAGAGGAGGTGAAAAGACCAAGCTGCAGCAGAGGTTAAGATGGAGGAAGCTCCTACTAAATCACCATCAGTCTGACAATGTGAAGCATGGGAGGAAAAAAAAAAAAAGCCAGATTGGAAAGGCTTTCTTTTTACCCTGCTTTAATCAACTGAGCTTGGTGTGCATGTTCTTAAAACTGTGCTATTAGAAGTGGAAGCAAATGCAGAGATCTGAGTATTGAACAGTTCTGTTCTGAGATGTACCTTTCAGAATGTAATTGCCTAATTTCACTCCACCAGACACTACAGAATTAGTTTCTTCTTTTTTTTTTTTTTTTTTTTTTTTCCCCTCCCTTAAATTATTTTTCCTATATTCTCATTCTGCAAACACTTCATCTCTGGTATGGAACGAGTGATAATTTTTTATCAGATACGTTATATCCCAGAGTGTGTCTGCACAACAGAAATCAATTTAGGTCATTGGCTTTTTCAACAATTAGATATGTGGAAGTATTTCTGTGGGAAGTGTTGCTGCCTTATTCTGTACCACCCAGCTCCTGCTTCATGTTCTTGCATTTCATCAGATGCAAGGGGTTGGTTTGGTTGGTTGTTGGCTTTTTTTGGGGTGGGGTGGATTTTTTTATTTGATTTTTTTTTTTTGTTTGGTTTGTTTTTTTTTAAGAAAGGGAATGAGGCTGTAGTGTGTCAGGAAAGGTTTTAGAAGAATTTAAGGAATTCAGGATGAGATCCTGGTGTCTGTGAAATACTGGTAGTTGAAAACAGCCTCTTGGTTCAGCATCTCAGGATTGCACTGTTGGGATGGCTGCTGGAACTCTCTCAGGGCAGTGCTATATGAAGGACCCCAAGGCATGGCTTCCCTCCCAAATATTATAGAATTGTTTTGGTTGGAAAAGACCTCTGAGATGATTGAGTCCAATCATTGACCTAACATTGTTATTGCCATTAAACCACAGCCCCAAGTGCCATGTCCACAGGTTTCTTGAACACCTCCAAGGACAGTGACTCCACTACCTCCCTGGGTAATTTATTCTAATGGCTGACCACTCTTTCCTTAAAGAAATTTTTCCTAATATCCAATATAAACCTGCCCTTGCAAAATTTCAGGTCATTTCCTCTTGTCCTAGAGGAAGACGCTTTCCAAAAGGACCTTTCTACAATGTCCTTTTGATTTCAAGGAAATCTTCCTCCTGATCTGTGATGGGAACATTGTCTGAGTACAAGTGAAGTACAAACCAGCTTCAGAATGTGAACTGCAAGGAAATAACTTTGCAGTGTTTATTTTACTGCCTAGTCTGAAAACACCTGAAAGGCTTGGTGCCAATGTTTTCATTCAGTGTATTTTGGGAAGCCTGTGCTGTAATCTTATGCTGCCAAATTGCACAGTAACCAGATTTTAATCCAAAAACTCTTAAGAGATGATGTCACTCAGGCAGCAAATGCAACTCACCTTCATTTTGATGTCTGCATGACTCTGCAGCACTTGCAGCTTTGTTTCTGTCTAGTGGGCAAACAAGATGTGACTGAGAGCAGTGGGGACCACAAGAAGATGCTTTAGAGACTCCATGTAGGAGAAGTTACCACTCCCCAACCTTTTTTTTTTTTTTTTTTTTTGGTGCACAGTCAGGATGCTGATGTCTTATCTTTAAAGACAAGTTAATAAAAGTGGACTCAGTGTGTATCAGTATCTCTTGCATGTCAGAGCTACATAGGTGTGCCCAAGGTTAAACTTGATGAGGGACTACAGTATCTCCTGTGACATTTGCTGTCACTTCTGCTCTCACAGGACATGGAACACAGCTCCCAGGAAGCACAGCAGCCAACCAGCAGAGGGGGATTACCTTACAGCCTTATGGAAGGAGATCTTTAAATTCACTGCAGGTTTTTGCTGTGAGATCAGTAAGGTGTTAATGGGAGGATGAGAGAGCACCTGAACACTTGGCAGGCAAAGAAATCCGTGAGGCCAGCCAGGAGAAGAGAGCCTTTGTGTATTCCCAGGAGATAGAATGAATGATGTAAAAGAGAATGAGAGAGAACATGCATTTATCCAGGGGTTACCTAAGCCACTCCAATTTGTCAGGCAAACTGAAAAGGCATTCAGGATTCAATCAATATATATTCAATTAATGTGACTAGCAGCACTCTAATGTCTCTCAGCCACTCCTGGTAGCCTCTAATTTGAAGTGTACTGTAAAAAGTGTAGCTGCTGGGATGCTGCCAGTAGTTAGAATTCTCTTGCAGCTACACATTTGTATTTTCTCCCCAGTACCAGAAGGGCTAAAGGGATTTTTTTTTTTTTAATTTTCTATATCTTTTAAGGTAAGCCATTGCTGACTTTTGTCTCCAAACTTAACTTCCTGGGCCCTGTTTTCCCTTATGTATCAGTGAGAGAAGGAAGACTTGAAAGTTCACAAGGGACAATTGTGTCTTGCAGTACAGAAAAATGATTCTTTGGGTCTTGTGGTGGTGAGGAACTTAGAAATACCTTTAAAACAAAGCCATTTATTGGAGCTAGGTTACAGCTCTTCAGGAGGCTGCTTTTTAAATTGGTCACCCTTAATGATGAACTTCTGTGGTGTTCCTATGCCATGGTGTCAACTCTTTCATTAAGAATTAAATTGCTAAGTTTTTGTGGTTTCAGCAAGCCTTTTGAGACTGACTCTCAGGGATCCTAAGGAACTAGGACTTGTGGATTTTCAGTACCTCTGTGAATCTGATGCTTTTGCTTTTTCTCTTTGTTCTGCTTGGTCTGACTATCAGATAATGTTAGAAGGCTGTTCAGAGCTATTTATTGGGTTGTTCAAGTGAAGTCTTACTGCTCTGTGACAAATCTTGCAAGAAATCATGAAATTCTCAGAACTGCATCATGGATAACCAATTTGTTTTACTATTAACTATGTAAGTAGTGCTTTGACATCTGATCTGGAGAGATAGTTCTCAGGTAATCAAGCTGGGAGATGCTCATGATTGCTTTTCACTTCCATTTCTTTGATTTGACAGGAGGTGAAGAACCCACCCAGCTACACACAACTGTTTGGTCATAACCAATGCTGACATCCATTTAGGATTCCATCTCTTAATCTTTTTATCAGCATTTACCAGCCCTGAGCCTGCATCCTGTTCATTTTACCCCCCTGGCCTTTGGGCAATCCCATGTTAATCTGAACTGAGAGCTTACTGTTAAATTAAGTGGGATTTGAGAAGAGGCTTTGGCAATATTTGTGACATTGTGGGTTTGGTTTATATTGAGGATTTTTATCTTCATAAGCACAATTGCACACTAAGTTGCTTGGGTTTCTTGAAACGAAGTCTTTGTTTTGTTGTGGTTCTTCTTTAATCCTTTTAGGTTGTTAAGGTTTGATCTATCCCATCCCAAGTTTTTCATGCAGATACTAAAGAAGAAATGAAAATTGGGTACTTGTCAGCATTTGAGTGCCAAAGAAGCTGTTAGGCATTTAAAGGCTAATTTCTATCTTACTTCAATCTTGCCAGTTGGTGTTCATCTTGATATGAGTGTTTGGAAAGAGGAAACTTCTGCAGCTGTAGAAGCTGCTCATAATTAAGGGATGGGCTTTTAACTTGTGTTAATTTCACAGATTCATAGAATGGTTTGAGTTGGAAGGGACCTTGAAGATCATCTAGTTCCAACCCCCCTGCCACGGGCAGAGACACCTTCCAGTAGACCAGGCTGCTCAAGACCACATCCAAGCTGGCCTTGAACATCTCCAGGGTACAATCTCTTGTTAGCAAGTTGGGATGGGCACCACTTAGAACATTTATTTGTAAATAAATCTAATCTGTACAGCTGAACTCAAGTTAAACAAGAAGGCTTCTGCTGGTGTAGTTCTTTTAGTTGGGACCATTTTAAACTCTACTGGGGAAAAAAAAACTTCCTGGTGGAGTTTGCTGGTATAACTTGATGAGAAAATTATCCAAGTGTAGAAAACCATAACTTCAGGACTGTGTCAGTTAACCACCCAGAGAAAGCTCTGCTTGACTTTCAGCTCCACAAATTTGCTTAAGCTGGGGAATGTGGTTCCCTGGACACCAACTGAGGTGCCAGTAATTAATTGCTGCAGAGGTTGCCTAGCAGCTTTGCCTCTGCTTTTGAAGAGTAGGTGGGTGTGAAGAGAACCTCCAAGATTGTTTTCTAGGGTGATGATTAATTGTTTGCTGTCAGTATAAGTAGGAAACACTGTGGTGAGCACGATGCCAGCAGACACAACACTCCAGTTGTACAGGTATGCTAATTAAGACAGGACCTTACAGTCAGGAGTGTTTGGTTTTTTCCTGGGAAAATGTATTTTCAAAGGCTTCCTTCCCATCTCTTACTTTCCTTGGAAGTCTTGTAGCTCCACTTGTGCTAATTGAATGGCAGCAGTGGTTCATGCCATGTTTTCCTTGGTTCCTGGTAGGTGCTGGCAGAAATATGAAATGGGAATGTTTAAAGCTGAGGATGAAGTTGAAGTTTAGCTGCTTAACAAGGTGCTTGCTGCTCTGAGACAGCCACTCTGGTTCAGAGGCAGGGTTGAGATTGTTTCTAGCAGTTGTCATGGCTAAACTCAGAATGAGGCTTTTAATAAGTTTAACTTCAGTGTTGGTACCACAGAGAAGCACTAAGGATGTTTGTTCCACTCTCTTTAAAGCACAATAGAGAGCGGATCTGGGACTGAGAAAATTCTCCATGGGGATGTGAAGAGCTCCTGCTGCTGTTGACTCAATTTCTGTTTCTTTTCTTTTGGTGCTCTCTTGGTTATTTCAGCTGCTGGCCTGTCCTCTGCCAAGCTATCCTTTCTTTCTTGGACTCACTGCTGAAGTCCATTTTTTAGAAACTTTTTTTTTTTTTACCTTAATAAAAGATGTCTTTGGAGTTAGAATTGGTGATAATTGAGAAGAGGCTCCTGGTGATTATCCTAATGAAAATGCTGATTTCCAGTGAGTGCACCAACTCCTTGCTGTATTTCTTTTCTTGGGCACAGGCATGCAAATTAAAAAGGAATCACAAGCAAACAAAGGTTGTGTTGCTCTGGTCGTTGTCAGAGTTCTCTTGGCATTGTTTTCCAAGGCTCCTGGTGTGACTGTGGGAGGGAGGCACGTTCCTAACTGATGGGACTCAGAAATGCTTTGCTGCACCTGCTTAGGAAAGTGGAAATGTTTGGTTTAATGCTGAGCAGCCCTTTTCAACTACCTAATTGTGGTGGTGATGAGGGGAATGTCTTGGAAGGGTGCTCTGGGAGGGGGAGAAGAGGGAAGGGGAAGGGTGCTCTGGGAGGGGGAGAAGAGGGAAGGGGAAGGGTGCTCTGGGAGGGGGAGAAGAGGGAAGGGGAAGGGTGCTCTGGGAGGGGGAGAAGAGGGGAGGGGAAGGGTGCTCTGGGAGGGGGAGAAGAGGGGAGGGGAAGGGTGCTCTGGGAGGGGGGAGGAGAAGAGGGGAGGGGGAAGGGTGCTCTGGGAGGGGGAGAAGAGGGGAGGGGAAGGGTGCTCTGGGAGGGGGAGAAGAGGGGAGGGGAAGGGTGCTCTGGGAGGGGGAGAAGAGGGGAGGGGAAGGGTGCTCTGGGAGGGGGAGAAGAGGGGAGGGGAAGGGTGCTCTGGGAGGGGGAGAAGAGGGGAGGGGAAGGGTGCTCTGGGAGGGGGAGAAGAGGGGAGGGGAAGGGTGCTCTGGGAGGGGGAGAAGAGGGGAGGGGAAGGGTGCTCTGGGAGGGGGAGAAGAGGGGAGGGGAAGGGTGCTCTGGGAGGGGGAGAAGAGGGGAGGGGAAGGGTGCTCTGGGAGGGGGAGAAGAGGGGAGGGGAGGGGAAGGGTGCTCTGGGAGGGGGAGAAGAGGGGAGGGGAGGGGAAGGGTGCTCTGGGAGGGGGAGAAGAGGGGAGGGGAGGGGAAGGGTGCTCTGGGAGGACTTTCAGTATCTTTCTCCTAACTCCAATGTTACATTCCTGAAAGGCTCCCCAAAGGTTACTCAGAATTGTGGACTGTTTGGGTCCTGTTTAGCTCAAAAGAAAGGTATGAACAGAAGGCTACTGTCCAGTCCAAGCTGCATGGCTAAAAGGTAGGATTCAGTCCTGGCTTCACACTGTGATTAAAGAGCAGGGAGTGGCAGGGAACAGCTTTGGTGATCATTTGCCTGGATTTTACATGGAAATGTGGCTGGAGATGCTGAGAGAAGGTAAGGAGTGCTTCATGCATTGTGGCCAGCACAGGCACATTTTCCCTTCTGCATTTTTCTTTCCCCTTGAGGTTCAGTAATTTGCAGTTTCATCAAAATCCAGTGTGGTTCCAGTGTGTGATCTCTGCATGGCCTTGGTGTTCCCATTCCTGAGAGACACAATCTGCATTGGATAGCTGCCTGTAAAATCCTTTATGGGAACAAATAGAAAAGAACCTGGCAGGATAGCTGTTGCTGTGCACAGCCCTTTGAATCTCAGGATGAAAGGAGTTTGCACTTCAAAGTTGGATTGTGAAGGGGGAAGGGAAAAAAAAATAGGTTTGTGCCTTAAATAGAAAAAAAAAATTCCAATCATTAATTCTGTCATATTAAAAGGAAATTGTGATTTGTTAAGGTCACTTAGTGAAATTAGCTTCAATTAACCACCCTCACTAAATGCAGTGGTGGCTGCTTACTGTCAGAGCCACTCATCTTGTGGTAATGCCTGACCTGCAGAGTTTGTTATGATTATTAATCTTGGTAAAAACCCAATTACACAGATAATGGCCTGTTTAAAGGAGCCTCACCACCACACTGTATTTGTTTCATGTTCACAGAAGCCTGGCTGTGGTACACAGCATTTGTTCCACAGCTCCTGTGCTGCAGGATTGTGCTGGGGAGGGAAAGGATTTCCTCCATAGCAATAAGACACTCGGGAGGCTGCCTGAGGCTGGGGGCCATGGGGGGAGGGTGGCCCAGAGCTGTGGGCTCTGTTCCTTTGCCATGGGACTGAGTGGTTGAGTGATAAAGCAGGAGGCAGAGAGTCAGAAGCTGCCAGAGTGTCTCTGCCCTGCTCAAGCATCATGGTTTGGTGGAGGAAGAGGCAGGTGGAGGATAGCAGTGAGTCCCCAACCTGTTCCCTTGCTGAAGTATCTCCAACTCAAAGAATCATTTCACTTGGGAAAGACCTTCCATGTTGAGTCCATCTAACTCTGCCAGGCCTGGTGCTAAGCCATGTCCCTCAGCACCACATCTCTGTATCTTTTAAACACCTCCAGGAATGTGGTGGTGCTGCTCTGGTGGTGGGGTTGGACTAGATGATCTCTGGAGGTCTCTTCCCTCCCCTACCATTCTGTGGTTCTCAATGGTCCCTGGTGACAGGACAAGGGGTAGTGGGCACAAACTGGAACAGAAGAAGTTCCAACTTAAGCTGAGAAGGAACTTCTTTACTTTGAGGCTGGCAGAGCAGTGGAGCCAGGCTGCCCAGAGAGGTGGTGGAGTCTCCATCTCTGGAGACTTCCAAGACCTGCCTGGATGTGCTCCTGTGTGACCTGCTTTAGGTGATCCTGCTCTGGCAAGGGGGGGTGGGTTGGATTTAATCTTCACAAGTCCTTTCCAACCCCCACCATCCTGTGATTCACATTCACATGCCATCCTTACCTCAGTGCAGAGTAAAGGAGAGCAGCAATCACAGGCAGCTCTCAGTGACATTTATGAGTAATTATAATAATTATACATGGGAAGAGCTTAATTCTGCAAAGGCTCAGACGTGTGGGGAAGACACAAAGTGCTGCCCTTTCACAGCCAGGGGCAGAGGATGGGTCTCAGTGCCCTTGTGGGGGGTTGATTAGAGCCAGCTTGCCCCAGCCTGTGCCTACACCCAGTGCCAGTGCTGCTGGGATTTGATAGCCACACCACAAGTGGCTCTAGGGGAAGGGAAGGGCGTTCTGCATGCTGGGTTTCATGTCATGCAGACAGCAATTGGATCTAGACATTTGCTAGCTGGTATTGATGTTCTGCAGCAAACAAACAAAGCACCAGACTGAGGGCTTTGGGAGGGTGGCTTGAGAAGTTGCAGTAGTTGGAGCTTCATCTTCAGGAGTGAGACAACTTTGTACTGCAGCAGAGCTCACACAGGAAGGACATTGAGGTGCTGGAGAGTGTCCAGAGAAGGGCAACAGAACTGATGAAAGGTCTGGAGAACAGGGTTGGTGAGGAGCAGCTGAGGGACCTGGGGTTGATTATCCTGGAGGAGAGGAGGCTGAGGGAAGGCTTCATTGCTCTCTACAACTCCCTGAAAGGAGGTTGGAGCCCAGTGGGGGTTGGTCTCTTCTCCTTAGTGTCAGGTGGCAAAATGAGAGGAAATGGCCTCAAGTTGCACCAGGGGAGTTTAGGCTGGATAGTAGGAAAAATTTAATTGCTGCAAGAGTGGTCAGACATTGGAACAGGCTGCCCAGGGAGGTGGCAAGCTGAGAGTGTCATCAGCAGCAAGGACACAGGTCCACGGTATCCAGACTAGTCCAGTGACAGTAGCCAGGGTTAGCCACAGCCAGCAATCACTAGACAAGCCAAAACTGAGGCTAAGAGTCACATCAGTAAGACCTGGACAGCATTAGCACAGCCAGAGACCAGCCATGGACATGCATCCACTTTGTAGCTTAAACAAGGACCAACAGCAACGCCCTGAGCTCAAACACAGCTCCAGAGGGGAGCACAGGGGATTAAAGCAGCCACCTGCAGGTGTGCTCATAGGTAGTGCACAGGGCAGAAAGTCCCTGTGAACATCTCAGGGCTATCTACACTCTCTGGCTCTTCTCCACTGGAGTCTGCCAGGCTCTGTCCTTCACTAACAGCGTTACACAACGTTTGGTTGGGAAAGACCTCTAAGATCTTTGAGTCCAGCTGCCATACCCAACACCAGCATGGCCATTAAACCATGCCCCCATGTGCCATGTCCACACAGTTTTTGAACACCTCCCTGGGCAGCCTGTTCCAGTGCCTGACCACTCTTTCAGGAAAAAAGTTTTTCCTAATATCCAACCTAAACCTCCCCTGGAGCAACTTGAAGCCATTTGCTCTTCTCTGATCACTTGCTGCTTAGGAGGAGAGGCTGGCCCCCACCTCACTCCAACCTTTCAAGGAGTTGTAGGGAGTGGAGGAGGTCTCCCCCCAACCTCCTTATCTCCAGACAAAATGATGTTTGTTGAGAAGTAGCAATGAGAAGGGATCAGCTGAGCTGAGGTTCTGCTTGTCCACGAAGCTGAACCTGTGAGCCAGGTTTGTGCAGAGCACAGGAGGAGCTCTCTGGTGCCTGCTTTCAGTGGCTTCTCAACTCACAGCCCTCCGTGCTGTGCTTTGGGTTTACTCTGTGTGTTTGCCTACCCTGCCTCTTTCTTTTGAGAGGAAGGAAGGGTCAGGTTGCACCATTAAAAATTAAATTTTCAGGTGGTGATGAAGCCTTAAGGTGCCAGCTGCTTAGGCTGCAGAGGAGAGGGAGCAGAAACAGCCTGGTAAATCCTGAGCAGCTGAAAACAGAGCTTTGATAGTCAATATTTTCATGAGAAGCTATATTTAGCAAGAATGATAATGTCCCTGGGTCACTGGCTGAAACTCTCAAATGAACTCCTTTGGTCTCTGGTGGAATCAAAGGCTTAGGACATCGATAATGCTGAGACATGGAGACTGCTCAATAGCTTCTGCTGCAAAGTACTGCTGGGAAAGACTTAATTTTCTTTTTTTTTTTTTTTTTTTTCCCTCTGCTAATAAATTCCTCCCCCAAAAAGGCTTTGTGCAGGAGATAAATATTGCAAACCAGGAGAATTTTGGAGCAGAAGATGAAGTGGTATGCCCAAGGCAACAGGCATCCTCCGTGGTGGAGCTGGGATTAGCAGTTGGTTGCTCCCAGCTAATCCAGTTTGCAAATCCTCTGTCAGCACTGCTGTCCTGGGAGCTGCTTGTAGCTGTGAACTGCTTTTCTTCCTCCAGGGTGTAAAATAGAGTCCAAAACCTTCACACCACTGTTCCTGTGGGAGGTGGGAAGGGTTACATCTTTATGGGGTGATAAGCAGAGACAGATTGTGAGGTGCTCAAGGGACTTGCTGGGTTTGTGAAGCTGTTGGAAGACCTGCAGCAGCAGAACCTGGGGGACACAGCAGCTCATCCCTGGCTGGCTCTCATCCTGCTTTTGCTGACCCCACTGCTGGTGAAAATCATGAGCCTGAGTGGAGGAGCTGTGTGGTTCAGGGGAGCAGAGGAATGCTGTGTCTGCAGCCTGCAGGAAAACCTCCATGGTGAAACGCCTTGAAACTGGCTTCTGCGTGCAGGTGCTGTGAGACAGACCCTTGGGTCTTGCTGCCTTGACAGAGGTGCTCTCGATGCTGGGTCCCTGTGTGAGTGCTGTGCTGCCCCTGGCTGTGCCCCCTGAAGGCTTGCTGGGTGCATGCTGAGTGCAGAGCAAAGCTGGATCCCATTTACCAGGCAGGAGCTGAGGGAAGCAGAGGTGTGGTGCTGAGGAGCTGGGCATGGCCCCGGACTTGGAGGTGTTAGGTCGTGGTTGGACTCGATGATGTTGAAGGTCTTTGCCAAGTGAAATGAGTCTACAATTCCTTGTTTCTAAGCAGCCAAGGACTCTCCAAACCCAGACCTGAGGAACTCAGACTGTCCAAACCAAGGGCCTGGCTCTCCTCAGTGGAGCTGCAGAGGGTGCTCTCTGCTTGCATGGCTCCTGTCCTCCTGCCCACTCTGCACCAAGCCTCACACGGTGCCCTTTCCCTTCTGGCTCCCCCAGCCAGCAGCTGCCTTTCAATTAAACCCAGCTCAGGTCAGCTCTTGACAAGCAGCCTCCCTTGTAACTCCAGGAGGTTACCAGCCAGCAGATTCTTGAAATGCATCTTAAAAAGAGAAAAGGTTGGGCTGGGAGCCAAGATTATTTTATTGTGCTTCCCTCTGTAACCACTCTTTCTGCAGAGCTGAGGCTCAGAGGGGAGAGGTGACAGGGCATGCAGAGTGGTTAATTAGTTGTTGTACCTTCAGATGATAGACCCAGTTATAATTAATGACCACAGAAATAGCAGACGAGCTCTTAGACCTTGTGCTGGGAGATTTAAGCCGTTTTCTAACTCTTAGAAACCAGGAAGAGGCTTGAATGAGGACTTGAGGTTGTCCCCTGTGTTTGTGAAGGGTTCCTTGCAGCCTCCTGAAGCAGTCAGAACATGGTGCTCTGGGATTCAGGGTGTAGGATACAGCTGCTCTGGACTCTTCTCCCAAGCAAGTAGTGATAGGATGAGAGGAAATGGCCTCAGGTTGCACCAGGGAAGGTTTAAGGTTGGATATTAAGAAAAAATTCTTCCCTGCAAGAGTGGTCAGGCACTGGCACAGGCTGCCCAGCGAGGTGGTGGAGTCACCATCCCTGGAGGGGTTCAAGAAACCTGTGGCCATGGCACTTTGGGCCATGGTTTAGTGGCCATGGTGGTGTTGGGTTGGTGGTTGGACTTGATGACCTTAGAGGTCTTTTCCACCTGGAATGATTTTATGGTTATAAACCACACTGATGGTGCTTCTGCATTCCACCTCTGTGTCACAATGACCCTTCATCAACTGGAGGTGCTCAGTGCTGCAGAGCAGAGATGGAAGATGCTGGCTTTGTGTTCCTAACTGAGGCCTCTGGGGGGGGGGTGTTTTGTACACAGCAAAAGGAAAGGAGTGGAGTGGAGGTGTCTGCTCTGAGGCACCATTCTCCTGCTGTCACAAGGCATAAAGCAGGAACTGCTGATGGGATGGGAGAAGAGTTCCAGCTGAGAGTCAGCAGCAGCTGCTGCCCCCGCTCCAGTGTCTGCAGGCCTTGGGTTTGAAGTCAGCATGGCTTGGAAACCAGTGCTCCAGAGGAACTGAGAGAGGTGTGGGGCTGACCTCCTTCTCCTCTGGGAAAGACTGGACTTTGGAGCAAGTCCTAGATGGGGAAGAAAGAGGTTTGGAGATGGGGGAAGCATAAGAGGGACACAGGAAAGGATGGGGAGATGTGGTACTGGTGGGAAACTGGTTGACAGGATGCTGATCTGGATGTGAATTTGAGGATAAGTTTGATCCCAGAAACTTTGCCAGCAATTTGTGGACTGGCAGCTTCACCCTGTTGGTTCAGGAAGGTGAGACCCTTGGAGTGTTGCCTTCCAGGATACTGTCTGGAATGGGAAGCACTTTGTGATGCTTCTGCATTTCATGGGGTTCATCAGAAGCCTGGCTGGGGGCCTTCAGTGTGTGACCTTGGTAGTACTGAGCCAACAGGCTCAGAGAACAGCAGCTGCAGGGTCCGTGCTGAGCCTCAGGTGCAGGAGGACAGATCCCAGCTCCCTGCTTTGGGGTGGGGATGAGTCACAGCTACACAGCAGCTATCAGTCCTGGCCCCGTGTCTCTGCCTCTGCAGAGTGCCTGACCCTTGCAAAGCACCCGCAGACGTGTGGGTGGAAATAAACAGGTGCAAAGAGCCCAGGGGGAGCAGAGGAAGCCTCTTGTAGCTGGCTACAGCTGGCAATAAAGTCCTGGAAGTGGCAGCATCTCCCCTCCCCGAGGCATTGTTATTCCACCCACCGAGCTGGACCTGGGGCTGGGGCAGCCCCTGGGCAGGGTTAGCTGAGCACACAGCACTTGGGGCATCCCCTGGGAAGGGTTAGCTGAGCACACAGCACTTGGGGCAGCCCCTGGGCAGGGTTAGCTGAGCACACAGCACTTGGGGCAGTCCCTGGGCAGGGTTAGCTGGGCACACAGCACTTGGGGCATCCCCTGGGAAGGGTTAGCTGGGCACACAGCACTTGGGGCAGCCCCTGGGCAGGGTTAGCTGGGCACACAGCACTTGGGGCATCCCCTGGGCAGGATTAGCTGAGCACACAGCACTTGGGGCAGCCCCTGGGAAGGGTTAGCTGAGCACACAGCACTTGGGGCAGTCCCTGGGCAGGGTTAGCTGAGCACACAGCACTTGGGGCAGCCAGTGGGCAGGGTTAGCTGGGCACACAGCACTTGGGGCAGTCCCTGGGCAGGGTTAGCTGGGCACACAGCACTTGGGGCAGTCCCTGGGCAGGGTTAGCTGGGCACACAGCACTTGGGGCATCCCCTGGCAGGGTTAGCTGAGCACACAGCACTTGGGACGTCCCCTGCCAGGGCTGGTTTGCAGCATCACCCCCCGGCAGAGTTTCCTGCTCTGCTGGGCACGTAAAGCTGCTGACCTGCCTTTGGCTTCCCTTTATCTGGTGGAGAGGCAATTCCAGCCTCTGTAATTAATGATTCTTTCCTGCCAGGGTCTTGGGTGAAGCATCAGCACAGGAAATTGGCTGGGCTAAGCGGTGTCTGTGCTTGGGTCCTGCCTGCAAAGGCAGACCTGAGCCAGCTGAGATGGATTGTAGCTTGGCTGCTGAATTCATTTTTCATCCTGAAGCCTGAAGGCAGAGATGGGAATAGCTCCTGTGTAATCTGAGCTGCACACTTACCATGCTCCTCCCCTGCCTGGAGCCTCATCTGTGGCAAATACCCCACAGGCTCCTTGGTCTGTGTCCCTGGGGGTTACCTGTGCTTGGGTTTTGTGATGCCATTTGGGGACCAGGTGGTCCAACACTGCTCCCCAGGGAGATGACAGGGTGTGGAGGTAATACACACAGAGCAAGAAGGCTGCTAGAAGGCCACACAACTGCTCTGGTCTGACCTGGGGTTTGGTTAATGTCCCCAGCTCATCCTGGCCATTGGTTTGGGGATGCTGTCAGGCTCCCAGGCAGTGCTGGTGTGCACCATGGTCATTGCTTCAGGAAAAAAGCCAATTTATTTAGCCTGTAGTGAAGCATGAGATGAAACATGCAGCAGGCTCTTTATTGTTTAAGGGATACTCCTGTTTCTGAGCCTCTGTGCTCACCTACTGCACCCTTTTGCAGGAATCTGGGTCCTGGCTGAATCCTCACCACTGCCATTGGGGTCAAGCCCTTCTCTGGGGCTGGCTGCTGCTGTTGCAGGAGGAGCAGGGAGCTGAGTAAATGACTGCTGAGCTGAGTTGCTAATTCTCTGGAGCTGTGTCTGCACAACCTGGCTCTGGCTCTCCAAACGCTGTTGCAATGCAAGTCATAGAATAAGAGAAAGGTTTGTGTTGGAAGGGACCTTAAAGATCATCTAGTTTCAACCCCTCTGCCATGAGCAGGGACATCTTCCATTAGCTGAGTAGTGTGAAAGGGCAGGTCCTGGAGTGCAGAGCAGCAGGGGGTGGTTTTGCTGTGGAAAATGATTGTGTGCTTTGGCTTTGCATCACTCAGAGGTGTTCGTGGACTGTGCAGGTGGGGGAGTTCTGCTCTCTCCTCAGCCAAGGGTTTGCAGATCAGCAGCAAGCTCCAAAAGCATGGAGAAACTTCAGCTGATGGGAACTGCTGGCAAAGAAATTCCAGAATCCATCCAGGTATGGTGTCTGCTTTCTTTTCTTCCAATGTGTTTGCTTTGGAAGGGAGTAGTGGTAAAAATGTGCTGGCCAGGATGGGACACACTGGGTGCTAGGATGCAGCTCAGGACAAGCTTTTAGAGCAGACATGTGGCCAATGCCTCATCCCCTTCCTGCTGCTTCTCCAGGAGCTTCTCTGGGAGATGCTGAAAGGCTGGGAGAAAGGGTAGGGCAGGTTTTGACCTGCTTTTTATTCTCCCCAGAGCCAAATACTCTCCAAATTGCCATGCACAGTCCAGCCTGGTCTGGCTGGCAGCTTAGGTCCTGTGGGGCTGCACTGCTCCACTTGAGAGTGCCCCCAACACAGCAGCTCTGTTCTCTGTGCCTGCAGACAGAACAAGCAAAACCTCCCAAGGTGGACTTGGAGTGATGAAGGTGTGGGTTTCCTCCCTGCTTTCCTCTCTCTCTGTTACTTTCTCTGCTGCTCATCTGCTTCCCCCATCACCTTATTTCTTTTTTCCTTGCTCTGTCCTTCCCCTATAGCTACTGCTTGGTAGGTAGCTGTGCTCCTATCTATCTCAAAGGTTCATCAGTGTCACCTCCTGCCATGGCCATGTGTGGTACAGATAAGGCAGTCTGATGAGCTGAGCTTTGAGCTCTGATTTTCTAAGCCTGGCTCCTTTGCTGGCCTTAAGCAGGTGCCTTAGAGCAGGGCTTGGCTTCCTCACTCACAGGCTGAGACCCTTGCTAAAACAGCTCACAAGGAGTGCCTGGTGGATCAAGTTCAAGGGAAAACAGTTGAAAATTAATTATTCAGACTTGCTGGCCAGCAACAAGCTGCTGGAAGCACTTGGTTATCTCTTGAGGCTCCATAAGGTAAGTGGAGAGCATCCCCTTTCTCTGCAGAAGCCAGCCAGCCCCAGCTCCCAACAAGCTGGGGCATTAAAACCAACCCTGGGGCATTAAAACCAACCCTTCAGCTTACCAGGACAGCTGTGGAGGTGCTGCCTGTTCCCCAGCCCTGGGAAGAGATGGGCTTCTACATCCTGCTGTGAGAGCAGTTTGACCCTGTGATGGTGCTGGGGACACCAGGGACAAGCCACCTCTACCTCCAGTTCCTTCTGCCCTTGGTGCCTCACTTTTAAGGTGCTTCCATTTGCTGTTGTTGGCAGAGAAGGGCATTTTGGAGGCTAGATAAGGAGCTTCCCTTTGCATGGATGAACCTCTGCCAGCCCACTGTGAAGGAAGGAGCAGATCTGCTCAGGTCCCCCCGAGGAGGAAAGATGCTGACTGCCTTCAAACAGGGTTTGAGGCTCTGCCTGTGTGAGGGGCAAAGGGTGTGCTGCAGAAGTAGCTTTTCCTGGCATTGCAGCTCATCTCCTTCATAAATCTCTTGTAACATCTCCCCACAGAGAGGCCCTGAAGAAATTGGCTAACCAGGAGAAAGTCAAGCCCAAAGATAAGCCTCCTAATCCATTATCAGCAGATGCAATCAGACTCTCCATCTGCTGTCAAAAGGCTCCTGCAACAGACAACTGGGAGCCAGCCACCCGCTGCCTGCCTGCACAGATGCTTGGTCACTGCTCTGCCTTCACTGCCTCCTGCTAGATTCAGCCTGGTGTCACCTTAGATTAGCTGGGCTCGTGTTCAAAGCCTGAGCCTCCTCTTGGAACCAGCCAGGTAGAGCTGATGGGCACCTTGGCTGCAGAACAAGCACCAAGTGGTTTGCAGAGCTACATCCAATCAAGTGCTGTGAGCTCTGCTATGGAAATGAGAGCCCTTGCTCAGCCAGGGCTGCTGTTGAGTGTCTGCAGGAGGAGGTGGAGAGCAGCTCTGGTGATTGGTGTTTGTCAGTGACATGGGTGATTCCCTCTCCCCTCTCTGTGTTTGAGCCAAGGGGCTCGGGGGGGGGGGTGAGCCCCAGCAGCCTGGCAGTGCCTGGGCAGTGCTGGGGTGTGTGGCTCCAGCATGTCACCTCTCAGTGGATGCTCACCTGCCTTGGAGCATTTGGTGGTCTAAGCTGAGGAGCCTGTTTTGCAGGTAGGGATCAAAGGTGTTCCCCAGCTTCTTGAAATGGCCTCAAATTGTGCCAGGGGAGGTTCAGGTTGGATATCAGGGAACAGTTCTTCACAGAAAGGGTTACCAAGCACTGGAACAGGCTGCCCAGGGCAGCAGTGGAGTCACCATCCCTGCAGGCATTTAAAAGATGTGTGGATGTGGTGCTGAGGGCTGTGGCTTAGTGGCAGTGGGTCAGCAGCAGTGGTGGCATTGTGAGCTCTAGGTGAGCAGCTGGACTTGATGAGCTCAAAGGTCTCCTCCAGCCTCAGCAGTTATTCTGTGATGGTGTCTGAGCATGGAGCTGAGATTTGCAGGCAAGGCTGTGGTGTGCAGTCACCTTTCCTACAAGACCAGCATTCCTGCACTCCTGCTCCTTGGGTTGGTCACCACAGAATCCCAGATTCCTGAGGTTGGAAGGGACCTCTGGAGGGAAAACCTCCTGCTGAAGTAGGGCCACCCACAGCAGGCTGCCCAGGACTATGCCCAGCTGGCTTTTGGATATCTTCAAAGATACTCCCCTACCTCTGCCATCCTCAGATGATCAGCATAGTTTATGGCTGACTCCAACAGCCTGGGAATCTCTCCTTGGGAGGCTGATCCAGCTGAAGGTGTCCCTGCTGCGTGCAGGTGGGTTAGCCTAGATGACCTTTGGAGGTTCTTTTCAATCATTCTGTGATTCTATGGACCCTTGTACCCAAGCTACAGAAGCTTTGCCTCTGTTAGTGGCCCTCATTTGTCTTGGTAGTGGTGATGGAGATCTGGAGTGGTGGAGTCACTGGAGCAAGTGCAGAGGAGGGCAGCAAAGCTGTGAAGGGCCTGGAGAGTAAATCTTATGAGGAGCAACTGAAGGAGATGAGGATGGTTAGTTTGGAAAAGAGGAGGCTGAGGGCAGACCTCCTGGCTCTCTACCTGAAAGGACATTGTAGAGAGGCTGCTGCTGGCCTCTTCCCACAGGTAGTGATAGAACAAGAGGAAATGGCCTCAAGCTATGACTGGGTAGGTTTAGACTGGACATTAGGAAAAAAAAAAATCCCAGCAAGAGTGGTCAGGGATTGGAATGTGCTGCCCAGGGAGGTGGTGGAGTCACCAACCCCTGGATGTGCTTAAAGGTGGTTTAGATGTGGTGCTTGGGGATATGGTTTAGGGGTGAACCTTGTAGGGTAGGGTTCTGGGTTGGACTTGGTGATCCTGAGGGGCTTTTCCAACCTGAATGGTCCCTGTGATTCTGTGAGTTGCTGGAGATCTGTCATCAGTGCACCAGGTGTCCAACATGGGCAGAGTTTGGTCTGTTCCAACCACATCATCCTTTCCCCATCAGCTGCATATCGAAGCTGGGAGACCCCACAACGTTTTCTACTTCTTCTTTCCTTCCTTTTTTCCTTGTTCAGAGCAAAAAGCTGCCCCAGGTAATTTCAGGATCCTACTTGCTGCACAAATTGAGCTAAAGAGTGAAACTAACAGCAGGGAGAGAATGGTTTAATTTAGGAACTGGTTTTCTATAAAGTAATTATTCCTTTAAAAACCTGGGATTTGCTACAAAGTAGCACAATTACTTTGTTTTCCCCATTATGGCTACAGAATGGAGCACTCCTTTAATTAGTAAACATTTGGCCTGCCTTTAAATAGGCTTTTAATTACCATTAAAAGGACACTGTCAAGGTGCCTTTCATCATTTGGAATAGACCTGGATGGGTTTTTTACCCCTCGCTGTCAAATGCGACTCTTTGGGTTTGATTGGCTGCTCCAGACAAAAAACTGGAGAAGCTGTTTCCCTAAAATAGGCTGGTTTGGAAGTTTGGAGCTGAGCTGTGCTCTCCAAGCCTCCTCTCTCCTGCAGCTGGTTGGCAGGGGGGGCTCCTGGCTGCTTTGCCTCGCACTGCTGAGCTGTGGGGTGGTGGAGGTGTCCTTCCCCCTGAGTATTGCCACCCCCAGCTCATCACCTGAGGACACTTTGGGCTTGGTGGCAGCTGTCCTGACCCAGCCAGCCCTCAGGGTCACCCCGTGCTGGACACCCTGTGCTAACCCAGCCACTTTTGCCCCATAAATCACCTCCTGGTGATCAGGACCCTCCCTGGTGCAGCAGATGCCTGCACTACATTTTTACAGCTCCCAGCTGCTCCGAGGAGCAGCTCTCCTAATAAATCACTGGAGCTCTAACTGAGCTTGATGTGAGCTCCAGGAGGAGATCCAGCTCTGGGCTAGTCCCCAGGCTGCTGCCTGCCTTTAGACATGCAGACTGCTCCTGCCCCAGGCTGCCAGATGCTGTTGGCAGAGGCCAAACTCGATTAACCCCAGGCAGTGCTGGAGTGCTGCTGGTCCCCCCCCACCCCGCCCCAGCCCTGTCTGGTGTGAGGGAGGTTGGGCATGACCACGGTGTTGGGAGATGATAAATGAGGCTCTGAGCAGCAGTCCCAAGTGTGGCACAGGCTTTTTTTTCTGCTTTCCCCTGCTCTGCCTCGTAGGAGCTGAGCTCTTTGCCCCCCTTTCAGGAGAAGGTTCTTTAATTGAAATAGATGGAAGCTGCTGCAGGCAGAGGCAGCCTGGCTTGAGCAGAGGCTTCCTGGGATGTCCCTAAAGGGAAAGAAATGACAGAAAACCCCAGAGCATGGGGCAGCAGTGCCAGTGGCAGCTCCCAGGGATGTGACATAGAGGGGGGTCACAGAGGACACGTGCTGGCCCTTTCTGCTGAGGCTCTGCTCCCCAGGCCCCTCACAGGCTGAACAAGCACACTGAGATGCCTCTGGTTTAATTTCTGTTTGTGTTTCAGACATCATTGCTGCTCTCTGAGGAGCAGGAACTGCAAGGAATTAGAACACCCAGTGCCCTTTGCTTTAATATTGCTGACTTTGCTTTGCTGGGTGTGAGCAGGCTTCCCTGCCTCATCCTCCTCCAGCCACCTCTTAGGTTCCTCAGGTTTTCTCCTTACTGTCATCTTTCTTTTCTCCTCCATCCCACCCTCTGCTTGCCCTTTTCTCCTCCTGCTTGCTCTCAGCTCCCTACAAAGTCCTTTGCTTCCCCTGCAGTGACTGTCACCCTGCTATGTGACCTGAGGCAAGGTTTGAGTTTTCCTGTCCCCAAAGCAGAGGGAGATGTGCAGTGATGGGGAGGTGTGGGGATGGCTCCTGCTGGTTCACAGCCTCAACAAGCCAAGCTGCACAGCAGCCATGGCCTTCCATCCACCTCCTTGGTGGGAGCAGTTGCTGCACAGCTCATCCATCCACCTTTCCTGAAGGGAAGTGATGCCCTGTCCTGCCTCCCACCTCGGCACTGGCTCCAGTTTCCAGGGAGACAGCTGCTGGGAAAGCAGTGGAAGCTCTGGAGCTGGCAGGATTGCACAGCTCAGCGTCAGGCAGTGGCTGTCCAGGGGTCCCCTCTGCCCAGCCTGTATCCCACCTGTTGGGGGGGCAGAGGGACCCACTCCCCTGGGAGCAGCTCCTGCCTGTTTGTCCTGCTCAGTGAGGCTGTGTGACAGCTCCCTGGGCAGAGGGGACAGTGATGTAGGAGCTGACCTTTTCCTGGGTCCCTCCTTGGGGCCATGGAGCCTCTTTGCTATGCAGGATCAAAGGTTGGAGAGGGCTGTGATGGGAGCAGGGCAGTTGTGCTGTGTCCATGACTGTGTCCCCTGGAGGTATGGATGCTGGGATGGAAGGGTAAAGCCCTGGGAATGGGGCTGCCCTGATGCTGCTCCTTGCCCTGTCTGCAGTGCAATGGGAGCCAAGGTGGTGATGAGACAGGTCTCCTGGGCTCCCCACCTTGCTTTGGACTCAGCAGCTCCTTCCAGACCACCACAGTCTCACAGTATATCAGAGGCTGGAAGGGACCTCAAGAGATCATCCAGTCCAACCCCCCTGCCACAGCAGGATCACTCAGGGTAGTCTGCACAGGAATGCATCCAGGTGGGGTTTGGAAAGTCTCCAGAGAAGGAGACTCCACAACCCCCCTGGGCAGCCTGTTCCAGTGCTCTGTCACCCTCACTGTAAAGAAGTTTCTCCTTCTGTTGAGCTGAAATCTTCTATGTTCAAGCTTGAACCTGTTGTTCCTTGGCTTATCACTGTGCACCACCCAAAAGAGCCTGGCCCCCTCCCCTTGACACCCACCCCTCACATATTGATAGACATTGATCAGATCCCTCCCAGTCTTCTCTTCTCCACACTAAACAGCCCCAGGGCTCTCAGTCTCTCTTCCCAGGGGAGATGCTCAAGTCCCTAATCATCCTCTTGGCTCTCTGTTGGATTCTCTCCAGCAGGTCTCTGTCTCTCTTGAACTGGGGAGCCCCAAACTGGACACAGTATTCCAGGTGTGGTCTCAGCAGGGCAGAGCAGAGAGGGAGAAGAACCTCCCTAGACCTGCTGGACACACCTTGCTTGATGCATCCCATGTTCACTGCCTGGGGAAGGGGACAGCTGGCTGTGGGGCCAAGGTGCTGGCTGTCCCTAAATCATGGCAACCTCCTGGCACCTCTGCCCATTGGACATCCTGGGGAGGGAGAGGGTGGAGAGGATGCTGCCCTCCAGAAGGAGCATTTCCCTTCTCCCCTCCTTGCCATCAGGTTTTATTAATGCCTGGCTCAGTGAAGTCTCCATTAATAGTGGCTCCAGGATCTGGCTGGTAAGCTGGGTAATGAGATGCTCCACCTGCTGTTCCTGTGCTGCTGTGATTGTGTTTGGAGGACAAAATTCTGTGTGGATTAATTAAAGTGAAAAGCAAAAAGGGGGAAGAAAAAAACCCCAAAACAAACCAAAACAACCAAAAAAAAAAAAAAAAACCCAAACCACCAAACCAAACAAAAAGGGGTGGGGGAGAGAGTATTTGAATTCTTTACTGGTTTCCAGGAGACAAAGCAGTAATTGCAAGTGTCTGGTTGCAGGTGTTTGGAGAGGGGATGCTCCCTCCTCTGGGCAAGGAGCAAAGTCTGGTTATTTGCTGGTGTTGGAGGAGATTTATCAACCCTCAGGAGCACCAAGTGCAGCTCCAATTGCTCCTGGGTGTGCTGATTCCCATTTTCTCCTCTCGGATCTGGAAATTCAGAAGAGCCTGGTGGCTCCCAGCCAGCTTTGACATGGGCCAGTGTGGGAGCAGGGGGTGCCTGCAGTGTGCTCTCCCCTCGTGTGGCAGTAAATCTAAAGGGGCAAACCCCCCAACCTTCGTGCCCTGAGGAACTGCCTGTTCTTGGCCAGCTTCCCACCCCTGCCAGAGCCCCCCTGGGTCACACAAATGCCACTGTGGGTTCCTCCTGCTCCCTGTTTCTGGGTGTCCATCATACTGGGGGATCCTGAGCCTGAAGCCAGGGGAATCCCCCTGGCATAGCGACAAGTGCCCTCAGATTTTGTTCCTGATGGACACATGTGGGTCTCCAACCCCAAGAACAAGTCACCATGTGCCATGTCCCAGCCATCCCACTGTGCTGGATGTGGCACTTTGGTGGCATGGTTTAGCTGATGTCCTGGTGTTAGGTCATAGGCTGGACTTGCTGATCTCAGAGGTCTTTTCCAGCCTCCACTAATTCTGTGATGATTCTGTGTTGGGGTTTGGTGGCCAGGGTGGCTTGGGCAACGTGACCCAGCCATGCTCTTCCAGTGTGGGAATGAAGGATTGGTCTAAAATCAGGTGCTGAGATCCTGGCTTCTTTCACAGACTCTCTTAGCTGATGGATCAGCAGCATTTTAGGGAATTGCTCTGTGCTTTTCCTGCTCCTTTAACTCAGCTGCTTCTCCCCCTGATTGCCTCTGTCCATCTGCTTTCAACCAAGGTCCTTGAGAGCTGCCTAACTGACTTCAAAGGGAGCAGGACTTGCTTGAAATTAAGTTTTGCATTCCTCTCAGCCTCTGTGAGTGAGTGCCTGGTGACCACAGCTCCAGCTCCTGCAGCAGTTCACATTCTCTGGTTTGTGTATAGGAGAAGAAAGCAAGCAGAAGGAAGAAAGGAAAGAGAGGAGAGGAAGGAAGGAAAAAGAAGAAAAGAAAATGGTGCAGAAAAAAGCCCATTTAGTAATATCTAGTGTGATCAATATTCCTCTGTCTTCATATTCAAATTGTGAATCCTTCTGAGGAGACACAAGTGGAGGTGTCTGGCTGGAGAGAAGTTCATCTCTAAAGCTAATAAAGATTTAGGAGAGTGTAACTGCTTCAAGATTTGATGCTTCAGACTAGGCAAACTTTGAATTTTTAACCCAAGGACCTAGATCCTTGGCACTGGAGATGAATGAGGATGAGGAGGGTTGACACCTTGACATCCTGGAGAGACCTTCCAGTGATGCTGTGTGGGGAATTCCTGGGATGTGGCTCATGCCAGCGGTGTTGCTCTTGGCTTGGTGGTGGTGGAGGACACCAGGGAGGGACATGTTAGACCTGGATTCTGTCTGTCCCCAAAAGCATGAGCAGGGAGTGGAGACAGTGAAGAAGAGTAGGATGGGAAAGAATATATGAGGAGGTGAAGGAAAATGCACAACCTGCAGGATTTGGCTGGTTGTTGGTGCTCTTGAGGGTGGATTTTGGCAGGCCCAGGCTGTGGCTGTGGTGCAGATCTGCCTGGCTTTAGGAGCTCCTCTTTGCCTCTCTCCTAAGCAGGGATGCTGCCCACCCACTGCCCTGTGCATCTGCTCCTGCTGAGCACCCCCTGTCCTGGACCCTGGCTGGTGGGGCATGGCTGGTCCTCTCCTCTCACAGCCTCTGTTGGCTTGGCCAGATCCATCCTGTGGCATGAGGCTGGAGGAGGCAGCAATACCTTTCTCTGCTGGCCATTTTCTCCTTTCTCTGCTGCCCCTGCTGGGGTGGAGGGGCAGGAAGCCATCCTGAAGACAAGGCACCACCAGAGCAAAGCAAACAAAGCAGCTAACTGCTGCTGCTTATTCACCAGGTTGGTTACTGAGTGGGAGCTGGAGGAGGAGGCTGCAATCCTCCATGGGCCTCACATACAGGCAAGGAGTGGGCCCCTCAGTGTCAGGGACTGGGAAGCATCCCAGGGGATTAGATATTCTCTTCCCAACTAGAGCTGTGCCTGGGAAGCACGAGCCCTGCCAGGCTTCTGCCTGTGGTCCAGGCAGCAGAAGCAGCCCAGGGTGGGGTGACAGTCACTCTGTTTTCAGCCCAGACTAAAGCACCCTGCTGCAGATGGGAACCACACAGAATCACACAGAATGGTCTGGGCCAGAAGGGACCTCCAAAGGTCATCCAGTCCAACCCCCTCTGCAGTCAGCAGGGACATCCTCAACGAGATCAGGCTGCCCAGAGCCCTGTCGAGCCTCACCTTGAATATCTCCAGGGATGGGGCCCAAACCACCTCCCTGGGCAACCTGTTCCAGTGTTCCACCACCCTTGTGATGCAGAACCTGTGGAGGATGGGATCTTGCTCCAGGCACTCTGAAGGAGAAGGTGGCCCAGCCTGAATGAAGGTGAGCAAAGCACAGCACCCCCTTTCCCCCCCTTTCCCCCCTTTTTTCCCCCCTTTTTTCCCCCCCTTTTTTCCCCCCTTTTTTCCCCCCTTTTTTCCCCCCTTTTTTCCCCCTTTTTCCCCCCCTTTTTTTTCCCCCCTTTTTTTCCCCCCTTTTTCCCCCCTTTTTTTCCCCCCTTTTTTTTCCCCCCTTTTTCCCCCCTTTTTTCCCCCCTTTTTTCCCCCCTTTTTTTTCCCCCCTTTTTTTCCCCCCTTTTTTCCCCCCTTTTTTCCCCCCTTTTTTCCCCCCTTTTTTCCCCCCTTTTTTTTCCCCCCTTTTTTTTTCCCCCCCCCTTTTTTCCCCCCCTTTTTTTCCCCCCTTTTTTTCCCCCCTTTTTTTTCCCCCCTTTTTTTCCCCCCTTTTTTTTTCCCCCCCTTTTTTTCCCCCCTTTTTTTTTCCCCCCTTTTTTTCCCCCCTCTTTTTTTCCCCCCTTTTTTTCCCCCCTTTTTTTTCCCCCCTTTTTTTTCCCCCCTTTTTTTTCCCCCCTTTTTTTTCCCCCCTTTTTTTTTCCCCCCTTTTTTTTCCCCCCTTTTTTTCCCCCCTTTTTTTCCCCCCTTTTTTTCCCCCTTTTTTTTTCCCCCCTTTTTTCCCCCCTTTTTTCCCCCCCTTTTTTTCCCCCCTTTTTTCCCCCTTTTTTCCCCCCTTTTTTCCCCCCTTTTTTCCCCCCTTTTTCCCCCCCCTTTTTTCCCCCCCCTTTTTTCCCCCCCCTTTTTTCCCCCCCCTTTTTTCCCCCCCCTTTTTTCCCCCCTTTTTTCCCCCCCTTTTTTTCCCCCCCTTTTTTCCCCCCTTTTTCCCCCCCTTTTTCCCCCCCTTTTTTCCCCCCTTTTTTTTCCCCCCTTTTTTCCCCCTTTTTTCCCCCCTTTTTTCCCCCCTTTTTTTCCCCCTTTTTTCCCCCCCTTTTTTCCCCCCTTTTTTCCCCCCTTTTTTCCCCCCCTTTTTCCCCCCCTTTTTCCCCCCTTTTTTCCCCCCCTTTTTCCCCCCCTTTTTTCCCCCCTTTTTTCCCCCCTTTTTTCCCCCCTTTTTTCCCCCCTTTTTTCCCCCTTTTTTCCCCCTTTTTTCCCCCTTTTTTCTCCCCCTTTTTTTCTCCCCTTTTTTCTCCCCTTTTTTCCCCCCTTTTTTCCCCCCTTTTTTCCCCCCTTTTTTCCCCCCTTTTTTCCCCCCTTTTTTCCCCCCTTTTTTCCCCCCTTATTTCCCCCCTTTTTTCCCCCCTTTTTTCCCCCCTTTTTCCCCCCTTTTTTCCCCCCCTTTTTTCCCCCCTTTTTTCCCCCCCTTTTTTCCCCCCCTTTTTTCCCCCCTTTTTTTCCCCCCCTTTTTTCCCCCCCTTTTTTCCCCCCCTTTTTTCCCCCATTTTTTCCCCCATTTTTTCCCCCCTTTCCCCCTTTTCCCCCTTTTCCCCTTTCCCGCTGGGAGGGACAGAACTCAGAGAACCACAGAATGGCTTGAGTTGGAGGTGACCTTCAAGATCATTTCGTTCCAACCCCCCTGCCATGGCCAAGGACACCTCCCACCCATGGGCAGGGACACCTCCCACCCACTCGACCAGCTTGCTCAAAGCCTCATCCAGCCTGGTTTTAAACACTTCCAAGGATGAGGAATTAAATCCCAATCTTTTCTGCTGCTGTGGTTTCACAGTGTTTATATGGGAAGGGAGCACATCAGTGAGGAGGTAAATCATTATGTGCTTATTTTATCAGCAGTAAAGCAAGGCTGCTTTTAATTCCACCATTGTCTGATACATTTCTCTATGATTTTTTTCTTTTCATCCAGACTTTTTTCTTTTTTTCCTTTTTTTTCCCTTTCCCCTAGGTTTCCACTAAAGGAATTGCTTTGTTGTTAAACTCAATTTCACTCTTGACTGGATTGAAATATGCTTATTTCCCTTCTGAAATAATAACAATAACAATACTAGAAATAGAAAAGGATTTGCACTGGTTGTATATGAAAAGTGAGGGTGTTTTGTTGTTTTGTTTTGGTTTTTTTTTTTGTCTTCATGTAGCCTATCAGGTTGAAATGTCTGAGGGTTTCAGAGGTTTATTTTGTAATGCTCTAATTGCAGGATCTCAGCCCACAGCTTGGGGACTTTCCAATTGTTGCTCCAGAGAAGAGCCATGAGGATGATCAGAGGGCTGAAGCTCCTCTCCGATGAGGACAGGCTGAGAGAGTTGGGGTTGTTCAGTCTGGAGAAGAGAAGGCTCCAAGGAGAACTCACTGTGGTTTTCCAGTGTCTGAAGGGGGCTACAAGAAAGCTGGGGAGGGACTTTTTAGGCTGTCAGGGAGTGATAGGACTGCAGGGAATGGAGTAAAACTAGAAATGGGTAGATTCAAATGGGATGCTAGGAAGAAATTCTTCCCCATGAGGGTGGTGAGAGACTGGCACAGGTTGCCCAGGGAGGTGGTGGAAGCCTCATCCCTGGAGGTTTTTGCAGCCAGGCTGGATGTGGCTGTGAGCAACCTGCTGTAGTGTGAGGTGTCCCTGCCCATGGCAGGGGGTTGGAACTGGCTGAGCCTTGGGGTCCCTTCCAACCCTGACAATTCTGTGATTCTGTGATTTATGCATTTGGATACCTCAGGGCAATATTTGATTTCTTGGGTGATTTTTGAAGTCTCTTGTGTGTGGTGATGCCACCAGGTCAGTGAGCTCCTCTTCTCCAGGCTGAGCAGCCCCAACTCTCTCAGCCTGTCCTCACAGGAGAGGTGCTCCAGCCCTCTGATCATCTTGGTGGCCCCCTCTGGACCCTCTCCAACAGATCCACGATGCTCTTTCCCTTGGGAGCTGTGGTTCAACATCCCCTCCTCATTCTCCTCTGATGCTCTCATTTACCCTGGCCTTGGTCCCCTCTTTGTTTCCTCTTCCCTGCCTGGGCTGGAGCTGGGCAGGGCTGCCCACTGTGTTCCCTGAGGAGTCAGGAGTCCTTCCCAGGGGAACTGCAGCCCTGTTAGTGCACTGCAGCAATTCAAACACACCTCCCTAGCCCTCTGCACAGCTCTCCCTCTCTCTTTAATTTTTAATTGCTGCTCTTGTTTCCCCTGACATCTCCCTTTGCAGCAGGGCAGCCAGGGAACCTTTCTGACCAATAAAGCTGGTTCAGGCTTTCCTTTTAGCTTCTGTGTTTTCCTCTTGCTGAAGGCAGGGACATTGCTGGTTTTAACTAACACAGTAAGAAAAATAATCTAATTTCTGTTTCCAGGTGGAGAAAGGGAAATTCACCCTCTGCTCTCAAAGCACACAATCCTGCTGGGAGCTGTGGAGAGATTCTTACCTCTATTATTTTCCTTTGCTGTAAGTGAATTAGCAGCTAATGGGAGTGGAAATGCAAGGTGCTGACAGGCTCCCAAGGACAGGAGCTTCCCAAATTCCCTGTGCAAGGCCATGCTGACAGTGATCTGTGCTAATTTGAGCTGTAGAATCCCATGTCCTACACCTGACCTGGCTGTGCCACTCCAGCATGTACCCAGGAGCAGTGTCCTGAGCTGTGCTACCAGCAGAGCTGGGCTCCAAGCTGCTATCCCAGGGGAGGAGTGGGCAGAGATCAGCATCTCCAATGAGGACAGGCTGAAAGAGCTGGGGCTGTTCAGTCTGGAGAAGAGAAGGCTCCAAGAAGGCCTTACTGTGGCCTTCCAGTATCTGAAGGGGGCTACAAGAAAGCTGGGGAGGGACTTTTTAGGGTGTCAGGTAATGGTAGGACTGGGGGGAATGGAGCAAAACTAGAAATGGGTAGATTCAGATTGGGTGTTAGGAAGAAATTCTTCCCCAGGAGGGTGGTGAGACACTGGCACAGGTTGCCCAGGGAGGTGGTGGAAGCCTCATCCCTGGAGGTTTTTGCAGCCAGGCTGGATGTGGCTGTGAGCAACCTGCTGTAGTGTGAGGTGTCCCTGCCCATGGCAGGGGGGTTGGAACTGGATGATCCCTTCCAGCCCTAACAATTCTATGATCTGTCTGGCCTTATGCTGCAGCCCACTGAGCCCTCAGCCATGCAGACAGCCCCAAGGAGCAGAGACTGGCCCAAGGGGCCATCATGGTAGGGCAAACAGCCACTGGGGTAGTGCCAGGTGCCCTCTTGGAGCTGTCTTCTAGCTGGGCAGCACTCATCTTCTGGAGGCTGTAGTCATAAACCAGGGGAGGAGTCTTCAACATCTGCAGCTTCAGCACTCTGGCAGCAGCAAGACCATCTGTGCCACTTGCTGCTGGAGCTGGCCCATCAGCCACAGTGCCTCCCACTTCCTCTAGGTCCTTTTCATCAATCTTGGAGATGCATGTGGCTCCTGGGCTCCCTGTGTGCGGGGAGGGACACTGCTGTCCCCTCCCTTCTCTTTACCTGGTGCCCTCTCCAAACACAACATATGAGCAAATTCAGGGCTGGGTTTGCCACCCCTGGGCAGCAGGGCTGCCTGCATGGGCATGGCAGCCCCAGTGTGGTGGCACAGGCAGCTCTGTGCCAGTGGAGCAGTTGGTGATGCTTGCTGGCACGAGAGATTGGGACCAGGCTCAAAGCCTTCCTGCCCTGTTGCTACTGAGATGGACAGAGGCAGGAACACAGTAACTGAGGCTGAGCCAGAGATGGAGCTAAGCTGTTTTATATCAATAAAGAGCAGCCTGTACCCAGCAGTGCTGCTGGAGGGGGACAGAGAAGCTGCTGTGACTAAGTGATCTTCTGCCCAAAGATTTTGGGCATGGCAGCTCCTGCAATCAAATTGTGTTTCTTATCTCAAGGGCAAAACTGTGTGTGAGGAGAACTTGAGAAAGTAGCTTGTCAGAGCACATTACAACTGGGTGCTTTGCTGTGATTCTCCTCCTCTGTCATCATTACTTCTCCAGGAAATGCAGGAGCTTGAGGCTCAAGAGGAGGCTCCAAGACAAAACATGGGCAGAGTCTGAGCCCCAGGCTTTGGAAAGCATTGAGGGGAAGGGTCCTGAGCTGGTGTGAAGGCTCCTCCCTGGTCCCTTCTTCTCCTTAATGACCCTCACCCCTAAGTCTTACAAAATTAACATGCTGTGCCTTGCCCTTTCCTGCCTTTTTCCTGCTGGGAATCTGCTACCACTGGCCTCAGGCAAGAACTGCTGTTTGGTATGGCCCAGAACTTGTGGGATGCACAGAGGGACTTCAGCCCTTTCCTTACAAAGGGGGCAGGGTGTCCCACCCCAAGGCAAAATTCACCCCATGCTGGAACTCTTGTTCCTCTGCACTCTGTGCTTCATTATGGGATGCTCTGCTTTCCTCCCAGCCTCTTGGGAAGGCACAGCCTGCTCCTGGCATGTGGGAGGCAGTGATTTGGCTGCTCCATTGACCACTTCATGCTGTTTATGTGCATTGGGAAGGGAGCTGCTCTCAGAACAAAAGGCTCTGCCTCTGGCTGCTTTTGAGAGCAGCAAGTGGGGAAACATCAGGCTTTAAGGTGGCTTCACAGCTCGGGTGGGGAGTAAGGGTCTCCTGGAAGAGGAGCTGGGAATGGAGGGAGCAGGCACGAGCAAGGAGAGCCCAGGTGGCAGGATCCCCACAGCACCTTCATTAGACTGCTGCTTCCCTCCTTGCCCAAAGGCCAAGCTAAGAACACCAGGTGGCTTTGCCAGAGGAAGGAAGAAACACCAGAAAACTCCTAGCTGCAAGCACTTAGCACCCCAGCTGGAGCTGTCTGTCTGTCCAGCCCTGTGGTCATGCCCACAAGGTCCCCAAGGGACGAGCTTTGGGGAGGGCTGTCCTTGCCAGGGTGTTAGGCTGCCTGTGTTGAGGATCAGAGAGAGGTGACCTGAGGGTTTGAATGTGGTTTGATGGCTGCTTCTGAGCCACACTTTCCGCACACCCTCATCCTCTGTGTCCACCTGCCTCAGCCTCATGTAGCAACGACTCCTGCCCAAGACATGTGTAGCTGAACACAAAATCCTTTTGTTTATGAAGACCTCAAGGCCATGGGCTTTCTTCTCCCTTCTCCTTGGCAAAAAGAAAAAAAAAAAAAAAAAAGGTGCTGTTTCATGGCCAGAAAGTGCTGTTTTGTGGAAAATTTCCAGCTGTCTTTGGTCTCTCAGCTCTCCTGTGGTTGATGCTGTTGCAGCATATGCTACCTGGAGCTCTGCTGACCAAAGCTACACCTGGTTTACATCAGGGAGGAGGAAGAAGAGTGAGTTGCATGGGATCCCTATGGAAATGGGAATTATACTATCACAACAGCCACATTATGGCATTTGCTCTTCATCAGCCTCATGGGAAAGCTCTGGGATTAGTTTATAATGGGGGCTGGTTGGCTGCTTGGTGCTGGGAGGGTGATGTCATTGCACAGCACCTGTGGAGCAGGTGGTTGAGTCATGCCTCACCTGGGAAGCAATCAGGATGTGGAGAAGGGTTGGGAAAGATCATGGGAAGAGAGTGTCCCCAAGAGGGGGAAGGCAAAGGGGCAGCTTTCCCCCAGGGTTACCCTTTGCTTTATGGTGACCATGGTGGCATCAGGTGCAGAGAGGGATGGTCAGGCATGGATCCAGCATGGCATGAAGGAGCCTTGTTTGCACCACAGCCCCACAGACCAGAGCCCAGGGATGACAGACTCCTTCCAGCTCTGTAGTTTTGGGCTCACCCCATGGGCATCGAATCCCCTCCCTCACCACTGGTGGGGTGTACCCATGCCAGCTGGGCACCCTCAAGCTGGAGACAGGGTGCTCCTGGGTTCTGTGCACATTCAGTTCCTTTAAGTGCCAAGCTTTGAGAGGCTTTTTGTGCCTGTCCCCTTTCACACTGAGCTGGAAATACCTCTGCTGAGCTCAGCAGCTGCTCCTCCTGCCTCAGCTCTCATGGACCCTTTCTGTCTTCCCAAGGACACTTCCCTGCCTCCCTGCCCCTGCACGCCACTCTGGTCCTCTCGGCAGCAGCCAGGGGTGCCTGAGGATGTGGTGGGCTGTGACTATGACCCCTCCCTGCCGAGAGACAGCTGGCTGATGGGGAAGGAAAGCAGGCTGGTGCTGCCAGAGCCAGACTGCAGACCTCACCTTTTCCCTGGAAGCCAGGTTTGTCCCGCTCTTCACACCTCGCCAAAGCACACAGCACCCTCGGGGGTGCTGGAGGGGTTGCAGAGTGATTTGACCCTCTCCATTTTCCCAACCAAGGACCACCTCAGCTCCTAAAGTGCCCAGTCCAGGAGCTGTCCTCCACTCCGGGATGCAGCCACCCTCCCAGCCGCAAAACATCCATCCCGCCCCCAAAATACCTCCGTTCCCCTGGGATCTGCCAGCACACCCTCACGCAGGGGAATGCCCCCAGGAGTCCCCCTCCCCTATTTCCGAGCCGTGCTGCCGCTAGATGGCACGAAGCGCCCGGCGCAGGCTCCGCGGGGCCGTGCGGGGCGGAGCTGCCATCCGCGGGGCTGCGCGGAGCTGAACGGAGCGGGGAGCCCCGCACCGGGCTGCGCGGGAGCGGAGCTGAGCCGGCAATGGGCTGGGCAGGCAGCGGGTAGGGCCAGGGCGGGCGGGGAGGTGCGGAGCAACCCGCACCCCGCTCCGCTCCGCACCCCACCATGAGCCCCCGCTGAGCCCCGCTCGCTGCCTCGCTCGCTGGGTCGGAGGGTGGGTGGGGGGGTGTGTGCGGGGGTCGCCCTCTCCCCGCTCCCCCCCTGGCAACTTTGAACGATGCTCACAGTCAACGCGGATGGGAAGATAATGGTCAGAAGATGCCTCGTCACCTTGAGACCCTTTAGGTAAAGTTGGTGATGTCTTGGCCCTGCTCCCACTGCCCCCTGCCCTGCGCTGGTCCTGCAGGGTGGGAAGCCGTTGTCGGAGCAGATTTTGCGTGGGGGACTGAGGGTTCGCTGTGAGGAGGGGGGTTGAGTGCCGATAAGGATGTCAGGGAGCCAGGCAAGTTTTGTCCGCAGGTCAGTACTGGTCCTGCAGCACTGGCTGACTGGGGGCTCCCAGCTCACTCCCCACGCTGGGAGCTTCTGGGGGTTCGTTCGCTGTTGGCTATTTGATATCTTTCTCGGAGATGGTGGTGCTCGGGGGGTGGGGGGAATCAATTCCTCTGCTTTAAATCTACTGGTGCTGGTGGGCATTTGAAATCGTCCCTGAGCTGGCATCAGGGCTGGGGCTGATACCTGAGCCTGAAAGCCCGCGGTTCCAGCACCCCCTGCCTACCTTCTGCTCCTTTTTTTTTTTTTTCCTTCCCAACTCTCCCCATTTTGACCCCCGTGCATTAGCTTCCCTTCTCCAGCCCTTGCTCTCCGGCTTCCTCATCTCACCGGAGATGTGCTTTGGTTGCTCCCGGGCTGGAGACACATGGGAGATGCCGGCGATTGCTTGGTTGGTCTATAGGGAGAGGGATCGAAAACCCGCGGAAGGCGAAGGTGTCGGATGGTGAAGCATAGGGTGAGGTGAGCCCAGCCCAGCGGTTGCCAGAGCTCCTCGCTGTGTTTGGGAGCCAGGGATCACCGCAGGGATCTACCCGTTGCCTTTTTGCTTAACCCAGGCAACCACAGCTGGGGGGAAGGACGGGTTGTGCTTCCCTCGGCTTCGGGGATGTCGTCTGCTTCTCCCCGGGAGCTGTCTGGCTCTGCACTGCTGCCCTGGAGGGATTCCCGCTGCTGGATCCCGCGGCGGTGCCTATGGGCTGAAGAACGTGGTCAAGGGGCTGTCGGTGGAGCAGAGGTGTGAGCGTCCCCACGGCTCGGGCTTGCTCTTGAACGTAGGGTGGAGATGGCTGTGAGAGAAATGGGAAGGACACAGGCACCCCGGGGTATGCTCTTTGCTTGGCTATTTGCTTTCTTAAGGGGGTTTGAAGTCCGTAGTAAGGAGGTGACTGACCTGAGCATCCCTGTGCATCACCCCTGGGGCAGGGGAAGCTCATCTTTAGCAGTGACATGGGATTGGGCTGGAGGAGAACAGGGAGTGAGTCACAGATGAGGAGGATGTGTGTGGATGAGGGGTCTGTGATGGCAGAGGAGCACCAGGCTGGAGGGTCCCTGGTGCTGGGAGCAGAGCACCTGCTCTTGTCTGCATGCACTGGGCCGGCTTCTGCTCTCAAACCTGTGCAGACCAGCATGGGTGTCACTGGAACCAGTGGGGTTACCCAGTTGTTAACCAGTCAGGTTTTCCCTAAGAGGAGCAATTCTTGAGGTGCTCTCTGTTGTCCCACAGTGTCCAGCTCTGCACCTCCTCCATATTTGGTGTCATGCAGAGTGTGACCCTTCCAGTCATGATCCTGTGTCACCTTGCTCCTAGTCCAGCATGGACAAGTGCCCACTGCCCTGTTCCAGTCATAACCTGGTGCACGGAAGTACTGCTCCCCTAAAATCAGCACCCCACATTCTTAGCTGATATGAATCAAGGGTGACCTATAGGAGAGGGAGAAGATCCTGGCAGTCAGGATGGGTCCTGTAAACCAGGTGCTGGTTGCTGGCTGGGCAAAGCCTCTCTGCCCTTGGGCAGCCCATGGTGTGATTCCCTGCCTGATGCAGGCTCCCAGCAGTGGTGCCATCAGCAAACAGCCACCAGGAAACCTGGCCCCTCGCACCAAAACATTTCATTAGCCACACTCCAGGCGTGCTGAGCAGAGCAGTGCAAAGCCCTCAGCTGGGAAAGTGCCTGCAGCAACTGGAAAGGGAAGGGAGAGAAAATCAGTGGGGCAACCATTTGTCGAATTGTCCGAGGATGGCTCTGACTTCATCTCAAAAGGGAAGGATGTTTGTGACAGTGCTGGATTTGGGCAAGGATTCACCGTGGAGTCCTGGCCCAGCTCACCCAGCTCTTGGCTTTGTAGAACATGGGAGTTCAGGCAAGTTTGCCAGCTGGAAACCAGAGCCTGGCTTTGTGTGTGTCTGTCTCATTGGCCAGTAAGAGAATTCCCTCTGGTCCCCTCTGTGGAGGACGATTCCTGCGGCTGAGCATCATTTCGGCAGCGCTGTGACGGTGTCAGGCTCTGAGCAGAACAAGGCTTGCAGGAGAGGGAGCATATTTTATTAGCCTGACTGCTGCTCTGTTAGAAACCATGGCTGAGCTTTGGAGCTCAGGAGGCTTGAGTCCTGGAAACTTGCTACCTGTCTCTGCAGCCCCTGGTTTCCTTCTGCACCTGTGTAATGTTCTCCCTCTGGGTCCCAGCTGGGTGATGCAGCACTGTGGGCAGAGAGTCCCAATGGCACAGCCCTGTCCCTTGGATGCTGCTGGACTTCCTCCCCCTCTTACCTCCAAACCCAGACCCTCCTGGCAGCATCCAGCTTTCAGTCCCATGGGCCAAAATCTGCAATACTGGGGTGTCACTTTCAATTTTCACTCAAGACTCAGAAAAATTGGCTTCCCTCTCTTTTGGGCACCAAGCCAGAACCCAGAACTGTGAACATTTTAGTTTGAGGAGGGTGTGGAGAGTGACTTGGCACCAGAACAGTGGCTGGGTGATGAGTTGAACGTGATGTAGGGTGACAGGCAAAGCCAGCATGCAGAGTGGATGTTACTTGGGCGTTAAAGCTCCATGGTCTTGCTAGACTTAATTTTGGGGGTAGAGGACCCAGTGCATTTGGTGGGCAGCTTTGAAGATTTGGCATCTGGTATGTTTTACCTGCTCCACACTATTTTCTGCATAAGGAGTTTCTGCTCAGTTAAGGCTGGGCCAAGCGTTTTTATTCACCTGGACAAGATCAGCACAACATAAAAGGAGATGAGGTGCTCAGGCTGAGAGTTCATCCCTGAAGCCTCCAAGCACCCTGGTGCACAGCTGCTGGGCTGGATTCACTTCTCTCTTAAGCACAGCAATTCCAATTAGGCTCTGATCCCACCCCTCCCGACCCCCCTTTTTTTTTTTTTTTTTTTTTAAGAGAAAAAGTATCCTGCATCTCTCTGCTCTCTCTGTAATCTAGTCAAAATGAAACAGATCTTGTCTCCTAAGGAGATCTTTCCTTCCTCCTTTTTTTCTCTTTCCTTCCTCCTTTTTTTCTCTTTCCTTCCTCCTTTTTTTCTCTTTCCTTCCTCCTTTTTTTCTCTTTCCTTCCTCCTTTTTTTCTCTTTCCTTCCTCCTTTTTTTCTCTTTCCTTCCTCCTTTTTTTCTCTTTCCTTCCTCCTTTTTTTCTCTTTCCTTCCTCCTTTTTTTCTCTTTCCTTCCTCCTTTTTTTCTCTTTCCTTCCTCCTTTTTTTCTCTTTCCTTCCTCCTTTTTTTCTCTTTCCTTCCTCCTTTTTTTCTCTTTCCTTCCTCCTTTTTTTCTTTCCTTCCTCCTTTTTTTCTCTTTCCTTCCTCCTTTTTTTCTCTTTCCTTCCTCCTTTTTTTCTCTTTCCTTCCTCCTTTTTTTCTCTTTCCTTCCTCCTTTTTTCTCTTTCCTTCCTCCTTTTTTTCTCTTTCCTTCCTCCTTTTTTTCTCTTTCCTTCCTCCTTTTTTTCTCTTTCCTTCCTCCTTTTTTTCTCTTTCCTTCCTCCTTTTTTTCTCTTTCCTTCCTCCTTTTTTTCTCTTTCCTTCCTCCTTTTTTTCTCTTTCCTTCCTCCTTTTTTCTCTTTCCTTCCTCCTTTTTTTCTCTTTCCTTCCTCCTTTTTTCTCTTTCCTTCCTCCTTTTTTTCTCTTTCCTTCCTCCTTTTTTTCTCTTTCCTTCCTCCTTTTTTTCTTTTCCTCTCTCCCTCCCTTCCTCCTTTCCTCTCTCCCTCCCTTCCTCTCTCCCTCCCTTCTTCCTTTCCTCTCTCCCTCCCTTCCTCCTTCCCTCCCTTCTCTTTGCTTCCTTCATCCTTTTTCTCTTTCTGCTGGGTGTTTAACCATCCCTGCTTGCCAGAGTATAATTATGAAGATTAAATTGCATAAACAAGGTCTTGCATAATGATAAAGATGTTGTCAATAGGAAGGGTGAGAACCAAGAGCAGGATCAGGCCTGATTATTTCATTAGGTGATGCTTTGATAAGGTGCCCCTTGGGGAAGGGGGCAGCTGGCAGCAGGATGGGTTTTGTACCATGACATGCTCCCTGGGCATGGGACTTGGCTTGCCTTTGACCTTCTCCTCCTTTGGCTTGTGCCTTCTCCACTGTGCTGTTGTCCTCTCCTGTCAGGGAGGTGCCACAGCAGACAGTGTGCCCCTCCTCCTGCTCTAAGGACAAATTCAGCCCTCTAAGGCCAAGCTGGGTGCTGCAGTCCCCTCTGCTGTGCTCCTGAGAGCCTCTTCCAGACCCAGTGCTGTGTGGCTGGGCACAGGGTGTGATAATAGGAATGGATTAATGTCCCCAGATCACCCTCTCCCCAAGCAGCTTATTGGGACATCACATCGCTTCACAGCATCAGGGATGCTCTGCTGCCTCTGCAATCACCTCCCTGCTGGAGCTGGACCACAGCTCTCTGGAAACCCTTTCTCCAAGCTCTGCTTTGGGAGGGAGGCTGAGGTCTGTAGTCATCTCTGTGCAAGTGCTGCAGCTCGACGATCGTCGGCGTCTGCTGGGAGGGGATGGCTGTGCCCCACCGGCAGCTGCTTGTAGGACGCGGCAGCCTGTAGGCAGGCCTTCAGGGATGGGAGTCTGGAGTAGCTGAGTGCACGACGCTATTTATAGCTTGTGTGACTGCTCTGCAGCCCCTCAGGGCAGGCTCATTCAGAAAGAAAAGGGACTTGAGCTGCTTCACTCCCCTGAGTGCCTGCAGAGGGAGGGTGGGCAGTTTTATGATGCAGTTGAGCATCCCCTCTCATGGGTGAGTCAGCTCTCAGCTGGGGGTCTCCAGAAGGGTCAGTGCTGATGTTGAATGTGCTGCTGGCAGAGTTAGTTAATGCTAACGACTCCAGGGGCTGGCCTTTTCCTCTTCATTGGGTGGGAGGTGAGAAAGGGAGGGGGAGCTGCACTGTGCTGCCCTCCCAGAGCCCCTGGCCAGGTGATCCTGATCAGGAGCCAACTGGGGATGGGGCAGGGCTGATCTGTGGGAGTAGCAAGGGTGGATGGGAGCAGATGTCCAGCTGCAGTGAGCAGAGCTGATCCTCCTCAAAGCAGGTAGAGGAAACCCTCTGCTCCTGAGCTTCCCAATGCTGAGAGCAAAGCTGCCCTTGGCTGTGTGAGAGCAGTGCTGGAGCTGGTGGGATGGAGGTAAGGAACTTGCTATGTCTTGCCTAGGAGCCCCTCTTGCATGGCAAGCCTAGCCATGCTGGGAAGATGAAAAACCTGCCCTGGGAGCAACTCCAGTAGATCTCCCTGGGGAGGCTCAGTCCTTCTGAAGCTGCTTGACACTGCACTTCAGCTCTCCACAACATCTCCTGTACCTAATGAGTGCTTGGAAGTGAGTTTCTTTATTTGCCAGCCCTTTCCAGCAACAGATAATTGCAATGCTGGCACCGTGTAGCCCAGACTTAATGTCTGGCTCCTCATCTTTTTGCCTTTCAACTACACAGTAATGATTAGATGGTAGGGCTGTGGTGTTCCTTCCCCTTGGAGAAGCTGGGTCTTGATGTCAGGTGGCTGTGCTGTGTTTCTGTGTGCAGCTCCTGAGCCCTGTAGGTAATGCTGTGAACCTGTAAAGGGGAGTTACTGGTTCCTGTCCTTGGTGGCTTGCCCCTCTTTGGCTTGGGGGTGCTGAGAGGCAGCAATGCCAGTGGGCACAGAACCACAGAAGTGTTTTGGTTGGAGAAGTCCTCTAAGATCATTGACTCCAACCATCGACTTAACCACCACCATAGTTATTAAAGTATGTCCCCAAGTGCCATGTCTACAGGTTTCTTGAACACCTCCAGGGATGGTGACCCCTCCTCCTCCCTGGACAGCCTGTTCCAATGCCTGACCACTCTTTCAGGAAATAATCTTTTCCTAATATCCTAATATCCAACCCAAACCTCCCCTGGGGCAGCTTGAGGCTGTTTCCTCTTGTCCTGTTGGTTGTTCCCTAGGAGAAGAGACCAACCCCTTTCAGGGGGTTGTAGGGAGCAATGAGGTCTCCCTCCCCTCAGTCTCCTCCAGACTAATCAGTTCCCTCAGCTGCTCCTCATAAGACTTATTCTCTACACCCTTCACCAGCATCCCAAGGGCTTGCTCAGCTCCCTGCCCCACACAGAGTTTGTCTGTTTGAAATCCAAGCTGTTGTTTCACCAGGCTGGCTGGCAGCTGTCTTTTCTCCTTCTCCTCTTTGAAATCTTCCCTGGCTTTGGCTGGCTGACCTGTCCAGTACAGCCACAGCTCTAGGAGCTGTCATCAGTAGTGCCTGGCAGTGGCTTTGCCTGTGTATGTGTTGGAGGATGCTGCACCTCCACCGAGTGTCTCTGAGCAGTGGAAGGATGCCAGGTGTCCATCCCTCAGTGCAGCACACTCTGCTTGCACACCAGGCAGAGGGCAAGGCTTGGCTTTATGCTCCCTGGTGCAACACAACCCTCCTGCTTGCACAGAGCTCCTCACTTCAGTCTTTTCACCACCCAAAAACGTTGCTGGTCTGAATAGCAGCAGTGCTAAGAACCCCTGCCTCTCTCACAGCTGGAGATGCCCAGGAGCTCAGCCAGGAGCTATGTTTGGGTTGGCATCCTGCCTGGCATGTCCTACCAGCCCAGAAGAACAAAGTGGTGATAGGATGGTCCCAGGCTACCATGTGTGCCACCAGCAGTGGTCTTATCTTCACCCTGCCATGCACAGGGCTGCCTGCGCCGTGCAGGTGATGCTGGACACAACAGCAAATACTGGTGGCCTAGTTACAGGGGGAACAAAAGACTTATGTAAGTCTTATTTAATATTTATTTAAGAGCCTTTGGGAGGAAGGGAAGGTACAAGGTGTCTCTTTTCTCTGGACTCTCCCAGGAGGAAAATGAGTGTTGTTTATTGTAGTGGTTCCTGTGGTCTGGGTCACTGGGCTGCATCTTGTGGAGCACTGTAAGAGCAATGTGGCCTGGCTCAGCTTTCCCACTGCAGGTGCAAGTCCTCTGCTCCCTCCCAAGGTCTGCCCATCAGGTTTTGGAGGGTGTTCTTAAGCAAAAGCTGCCTGCTCAGTGCCAGGCTGTGGGCAGAAACACCTTGAGGCTCTTCTTGAAGTGCATGCGGGTCTGGCCTGTGGCTGGGGTGAGGTACTGGGGTGCTCTTGGGCTGAGGCTGCAGACATGCTCCTTGTCCAGGCTGGCTGAGGTGAGCCACGGGGATGGAGCAGTTGGGAAGGAAGCAAAAATCGAACCAGCTGCCTCGTCTAGACAGCCCCAATGTGGCTTCTACCTGGGGGCGGGGGGTGTGGGGGGGTTGTCCCCTCCTCACACCTTGCTGTATAGCTCTGCTTTCCCTCCCGCAGGATATTCGTGCTGGGCATCGGATTCTTCACGCTGTGCTTCCTGATGACGTCGCTGGGGGGACAGTTCTCAGCCAAGCGCCTGGGGGACTCGCCCTTCACCATCAGGACCGAAGGTAGCTCCGCTCCGGGCCCGTCCCCGTCCCGCAGCCTGCTCCGTGAGCGCCCCCCGTCCCCCAGCAGCAGCCGAGCTGCGGAGCCCCAGGCTGTGTCAGGGCTATGCTGCCAGCTCCTGCCTTGCTGGCCCGGGACAGACGACCAGTGCCCGGCTCTGAGGGGCTGGGGCTGGGAACAGCTGGTTGGTTTCACTTTAAAGAGGGGGGTGAAAAAAAAAGATGAGCTAGGTCCTGTCGTTTTACAAGCTTTTGGTCTCTTAGGTTTGTAAATGGCTGGGGCAAGTCCTGCTTTGTTGGAAAGCTCAGGAATTCGGTGTGGAACCATTCATTTGTCCTTTGTTGGATGGGTTTGCTGGGTGAGGTGCTGCTTCCAGATGAATTGCTGCTGCTGTGGCTCTCCTTGGGGAAGAGCTGGCTCATTCAGGGTTTCATACCTCGTTTTGAAACATCCTCTTTCCTGTCTCTGGAGGAAGGGTGCCAGTTTGGAAGAAGGCTCTTCTTCTTTGTACCTAGGACTTGGCAGGCACAACCTGAGAGGCTTTTCCCAGCTCCTGAATGTTGGGTTCAGGTGGTTGGGGTTCAGCCTTTCCTGTGATGATGGTGTGTAGGGTCTGGCTGCTCCACATGGGGATGTAGCTGGCCCTAAGCAGGGCTCCCTGCACACAGCTACATGAGGTGAGGAAACCTTGGGAGCAGGGCAGGACCAAGACTCCAGGGCAATGTACAAGACTGGAGCTGGACCAGAGCCTGACAGTATCACCTCAGAGCCCTCTCAGTCACCTCTGAGAGATTTTGGCTGTTGGAAGAGCCTCTTAATGTTGGAAAAACTCCCTTGGAAAAAGGCAGGAGGGACCATGTGCACTGTGCAAACTCACTGGTGCCCCTGGGAAATGGAAAGTCAAAGCCTCTGGGAAGCTGGTGAGATGGGAAAACTGCAGCTTTGGAGGGTTTCAAAACACATCTGGCTGACAGGAGGCTGTGGGCAGCTCAGTCTTGCCCCCAAGACTGCTCTTCTTGGAGCAGGAGGTCGAGGAATGGAACTTCAGATGTCCCTCTTGGAGCTCGCACGGAGGAACACTGACCTCACCTTGGAGCTGGGGCAGGTTGGTGGGAAGAGGACTGGAAATGCTCCTTATTTGTGCTGCAGAGTCTCAATAGGTCTGTTTGAATAACAAACTGACATTTAATTAGCATGCCTTAAGAATCCCAAGGAAACCCAAGAAATATTGCTGGCTGTTGTCGTTGCTGTTGCATGCAGAGTGCTGGGCTGGAGATGAGCTCAAAGGAGCAGCTTAATTTTGCTGGGCTAATGAGCTGTTGGTGTGAGTGATGGTGGGAATTGGGCCACTCTTCACACAGTCCTGCACAGCTTCAGAGTGGTTGGCTTTGGCTTTGAAGGAGTTGTTGGCTGTGTGGCCTCTGGTTGAAGCCCAGGCTTGAATGTCTCCCAGGAGCAGGTTCCCACTTGAAGCCCTCTATGGTGCTTGGTGGTCCAGCCTGGGGAGGGAGCCTGGTGCCTGCTGCTGCTCTCCTCTCCACATGGGCTCAGCCAAGTGTTGGGTTTGATGTGCCCTTCTGAGCATTATTCAGGAATTGATTAATTTTGCATGGCAAGCTGGCAGCATCCCCTCCCCAAGCTCTGGGTGTGGGCTGCTGCACCAGCACAGCTGGTGGGTTCAGTCAGGTATGTTTGTGACTGTCTGCTGCAGTCCTTACTGGGGTGATCCTGGCTCTCTGCTCTGGCTCTTCTTTCCAGGTGCTGAACAGTGATGAGGTGCAGTTCAAGCTGCCCATGTGCTCAAATACTGCAGGGTTGGCTACAGAGAGGTGGGGTCCAAGCCCAGCAATTAAAAAACCATTTGCAATGGAGAAATCCTGTTGGGTTGTGGATGAAGTTCATGGTTCAGTCTAGGCTGGGGCTGTTGCTATATCTCCATGGCTGTCCTGACCAGCCCAGCACTGAACCTGATACTGCAATCCAAGAGAAAATGGCCCAGACTTGCCCAGAGCTTTCTTGGTTTCTGAGCTGTGCAAGCAGCTGATCAAAACCAAAATGAAGAGAGAGTGAGGCAGGAGCATGAAAAGGAGAAATGGATAATGTCACAGTCCAGAAGCTAATCCCTTTCACTTTTAAATTTTTCTATGTGAATCCCCTTCTCAGAGGCTTTCTCCAAAAAGCCACATTTCTTGGTGTGTGCCAGAAACCAACCCTCAGCTGGATTCTCTGCCTGGTGCCTGGCTGCAGCAGAGCCTTTGCATCTTAACAATAGACACAACCACCTTCAGGAATGCACCTTATTGTACCCTCATCTGCTGCTGTCAATCCAGCACTGACAGAGGTTCCTTTGTTTTGAAATGGCCACTGAGAGAATTTGTTCTACAATCAAAGACCTAGATAGAAAAAAAAATCAATAAATAAAAATAAAAGAGAGAAGAGACAAGTCTATAAATTTTAAATGTGCAGATGCTTTGGGAAGGACTCTAGGCTTGAAGGATTGAGTTTTCTGTGCCCTTTTCTCCTCCTCTCTAGAATGCAAAATGTTTGGGATGGTGTGTTGGGTTGGGTTTGGTGTTGGGTTGGGTTTGGTGTTGGGTTGGGTTTGGTGTTGGGTTGGGTTTGGTGTTGGGTTGGGTTTGGTGTTGGGTTGGGTTTGGTGTTGGGTTGGGTTTGGTGTTGGGTTGGGTTTGGTGTTGGGTTGGGTTTGGTGTTGGGTTGGGTTTGGTGTTGGGTTGGGTTTGGTGTTGGGTTGGGTTTGGTGTTGGGTTGGGTTTGGTGTTGGGTTGGGTTTGGTGTTGGGTTGGGTTTGGTGTTGGGTTGGGTTTGGTTTTGTTTTTCCCAAGCAATTTCTTTTCCATTTTTTTTCCCCTCCCTGTCTTGGGACAGGAGCCTGACCCCTGGAAAAACCCCACCAGCTGTAATTGTGGTGCTTGTGGTGTGGCTTTGCTGGGGGTGTTTTGGCCACAGTGCCTCTGCCCATGGCTGTGCCCCTGTCTGGTTTTGCTGGTGATGTACATCCCCACTGGTGGAGCTCGTTGGCTGCAGAGGGTTAGTGGAGGAAAACAGGCTGTGAAGTGTTAAACCCTGGTTAGATGTGGCTGCAGTCTCAAAAATGGAAAGACTTCTGCTTTCTCCTGCTGTGGGAGGGTGTGAAGTGCTGGAGGACCTGTTGGAGCAGGTCCAGCAGAGGCCACAAACGTGGTGTGAGGGCTTGTGATGGTTTGAAACTGTCTCTTGAATTTTTCTTCTCAAAGTTCAAGCGGAGAAAGTGAAAGGGTGTAAAAAAAAAAAAAAAAAAAAAAGGCAAAATACTGATTGGTCTAAACACTTCCATTGGATAGATAGAAATGTTTAAGAACTGCTCAAAACAAAGTGGGGCAGTCTGCAGTCAGGGCAACTTGCTGGGCTGTCTGGCTGCTGTTTCTTCTTCTCTTCTGGCTGAAGGTAACACACTGACCTTGGGGAGCTAAGGGAGCTTGGTTGTGCTTTTCTGTTGATTGTATAGATTTGTAAATGTTGTGAATTTTGTGTCTGTTTGCACATATTCATTGCATTTCGTCACAGACTGTAGATCTGCTTGTGAATATAGCTTGCACTGGCTTCCAGACTGAGCTAGCCTGGTTGTTGTCGGTGTGGGGGGAATTTCAGCTCACCCTGACACAGGGCTGGAAGCCCTCTGCTGTGAGGACAGGCTTGAGGGAGTTGGGGTTGTTCAGCCTGGAGAAAAGAAGGCTCCAGGGAGACCTTCTGGTGGCCTTTCAGTGCTTAAAGGGACTGATGAGAAAGATTGCAACAGGCTTTGGAGCAGGGCCTGCTGTGACAGGACAAGGGGTGATGGTTTGAAACTAACAGAGGGAGATTCAGACTGCACAGGAGGAAGGAAATTTTTACAGTGAGGGTGGTGGGACCCTGGCCCAGGTTGCCCAGAGAGGCAGTAGGTGGCCCATCCTTGGAACCATTGCAGGTCAGGTTGTCTGGGGCTCTGGGTGCACCTGTCCCTGCTGACTGCAGCAGAGTTGGACTGGCTGACCTTGAAAGTTCCCTTCTGACCCAAACCTTCTGTGATTCCATGGATTTGTTGCAGGAGCAGGGAATGTGTAGGGCAGGTCCTGATGGCCCAAAATGCTGAGCTCTGCCCTAGTCTGCTAGTCTGGAGGTGTCAATGTGGGAGGGGAATTTCAGCCCCCTACACCACAACACTTGTGAGAAGACTCTGAATGAGCCTCAGCTGACCTTGGTGGTACTTTGATCCAAGTGCTTTGAGTGGTTCTTACAGCTGCCTTGGGGTCTGTGTGCTGCACCAGCAGTTCTCCTGCTGAAGTCCTTGAATCTTGATGCCTCTGGGAGGTGGTGGTTGCTGAGCACTGGGGCTGGGTGTTTGCTGTTTCCATAACTGTCTTTTCAACCCATTTTCAAAGTGTTTCCTGCCTGGGTTGGTGCTCAGCTTGAGAGCTCAACACCTGCCTTTTTCCACCCCAAAACAATCTCTCAGAAGCATTTCCAGCTGGTTTCCTGTTGATGACCACAGTCAGGCTCCAGTGGTGTTTCCTCAAGCACTTGGGAAACAGTGGGGATGGGATGGAGGAAGGTGAAGGGTGGGGGAGAGCTGCTTTTAGAGCTCAAGCTGGAGGATGCTGGTAAGCAGGGGTGAAGCTCAGCCTCTGCAAGGTTGTTGTACATTGTCTTAGATTGCTGAGATGTGTTTTGGACTCCTCAGGGCTGCAGAATATTGACTGTAATTGGATATTACAGAGCTTGTAGACTGGGGCTGGGGACTTCCCAGTCCTGTGTTACTGGGAACATGAAACCAGTCAGGAGGTGGGCAGAGCACCAGTGCCTGTGGGGACTTGCCTTTGCCTGTGGTATAGTAGAAGGACAGATTGCCAGAGTCCAGCTTCTGCTCCAAAAGCCTCTGAGATGTGGTTGTTCACTTTTAATTTTGCAGAGAAAGAAAAATAAATGTGGCAAAATTATGGAGCAAGGCTGCTGGGGAAGCCTTCCTTGCTGGCTTGGGGCATCTTCTCCTGGATGTAGGCTGTGGATGAAAGTGAGCAATGCTGCTTCCTTAGGGCATCAGAATGGCTCTGGTTTGCCCTGCTGGGGCACAGGGGGTCCAGCAGAAAACAGCCAAGGCATGCTGCACTGGAAATAATCATAGACTCCTAGAATGGCTTGAGTTGGAAGGGAGCTTAAAGACCATCTAGTTCCAACCCCCCTGCCATGGGCAGGGACACCTCCCACTAGAGCAGGTTGCTCAGAGCCTCATCCAGCCTGGTCCTAAACACTTCCAGGAATGAGACATCCACAACCTCTCTGGGCAATCTGTTCCAGTGTCTCACCACCCCCACAGTGAAGAACTTCTTCTTGATGTTCAATCTAATTCTTCCCTGCTCTAGTTTCAAACCATCACCCCTTGTCCTGTCACCCCAAGCCCTTACCAAGTCTCCTTCCCCAGCTTTCCTGTTGGCCTCTTTCAATACTGGATGATGCTTAGCACCCCCTGGCAGGACTCTTGCCCTGCTCTCCTCAGGGCCAGCACCCTCCTGTGTTCCAGCTACTGGAGTGCTCTCTGCCATGGCTGTTGCTTACTCCAGTTCCTGGAGTCTCACCTGCTTAAAGCAATCTCTTCCATGCATGCACACAGGAGAAGGAGAGGGCTTGGCTGGGGCTCTGCAGCACAGCTGAATGCTTTGGTGCTTCTCTGCAGAGCAGAGGGGGGTGGGATGATGGGAATTGTGCTGCAGGTAATAATGCTGCAGGGTGCTCAGGGTTTTGTAGGGCATCTTCACCCTTCCAGAGTCAAGGCAGTGTGAAGCAGTGGGATCCTGAGTCATTTCAGGCCCTGGAATTGCTCCCTGAGGAGCAGTGCAGAGGCCAAACAGCAGTGTGAGAACCTACCTGATCTCCTTGGAGGGGTCCTTTGCTCCTGCTCCTCTCTCTGCTGGTTTTCCTTCTGCTTCAGCAGCATCCCAGCCAGATCAGCAGGGCCAGGTACCATCACTATTTGTTCTCACACAAGATGCAGAAAGGTCAAGCTGGGATTTGCTTGCAATCAGAGTGAGCTTGAATAACTCTGTTGTCCTCCCTTGCAGCCCACTGGTGCTGGGGGATGAGAAGGAGGTCTGTGTGCATGATCCTGACCCTCTGTGTGCAGCTCGTTGTGAGGGAGGACAGCAGGGGGAGGGGGGGGATGGTTTGGTTCAGCTCTGCTTGGGAGGTCCTGGCTGCAGTGAGATGCTGCTCAGCCTGAAGGAGCTTCAAAGCAAAGCACAGATGTGTTCATCCTCACATCCCAGTTGCCTCTCTCTTGGAAAAGGGAATTTCTGGACCCATTTGCAGACTTGGGCTGGTGCCACCTGTGACAGATCCCAATCTGCTCCTCAGTTATTTCTTCTCAGCAGAGCACATAGTTCTGACAGGATCTTGAGCTGGGCAAAATACCCAGGAGTTGCTGTGTGGCTCTGACAACCTCTTTCCCTGTCTGACATCACTGCAGAGAGCACCCAGGGATGAGGGCTTGGGCTGCCACTTCCCTGTGACATGATGCACAGACAGGAGGATCCAGGAATGGTGGAGTTGTTGGGGTTGGAAGAGGTCTTCAAGCTCATCAGCTCCAACCATTAATGCAGCACCGCCAGGTCACCACTAAACCATGTCCCTTAGCACCACATCTGCAGGGCTTAACAATGCCTTCAGGGCTGGGGACTCCACCACTGCTCAGGGCAGCCTGTTCCAGGCCTTGACAACCCTTTTGGGGAAGAACTTGTGCCTAATACCCAACCTAAGCCTCCCCTGGTGCAACTTGAGGCCATTTCCTCTTGTCTTACCACTTGTTCTTGGAAGTGTGCTCATGTTCTCTTTGCTTTCAAAAGCCACCTGAGTCCCATGCAAAAGCTGAGTCCCAGCTTGTTTGCTGCCTTTAATGCATGGGGCAGGTGCCAGCAGAGCCAGCTGCCAGAGCCCTGTGACCAAATGATAGTGACAGCATGGCTAGGGTGAAGGAGGGAGCTGGGCAGCCCCTGCTGTGCTAGCTCAGCACTAATTATTCCCAGTTTCTTCCTGAGTGGGTACTAACCTCCTCCCAGGCTGCTTGTGGCCTGTTTGGATGTTGTCTGCTGAGCAGCTCTGGGTAGCTGTCTGCAGCAGCTTGTCACAGGCAGCAGCCAGGCTGCTCAGCCAGGTGGAGGGCTGAGGCTGCTCTTGGGAGCTGAATCCAGAATTCCTGATCCAAACCCCTCTAAACGGCAGTGGGAGGCTCCCCTCGCTGATCCCCACTTCCTGCAGGGCCTTGGGGCTGTTAGCTGGGAGTGTTTCCTCAGGTCCCCATGGAGAGGGTGGGGGGGAGTTGGGTGCATGTCACCTCCCTGGCACCATCTGGGACACACAGATCCTGCAAGTCCCCAAAGCTTAGGTTGTTTTTCTGCTACATCCTGAGCTGGATTAGAGTCTTCTGGAGCCTGTGAACCACTGGAAACATTCCAGCCAGGGAAGACCCATGGGGAGGAGTGTGTTGTGCAGCTCTTCAGTGCCTATAGCTCCTTGCCAGCCTTGCTGCATCCATCCCATCCAAAGCTTCTCCAAGCAGCCTGAGGGGCTGGAGCAGCCAGCTGATGCTGTCAGAAGCTGCCTGCTTGATGCCAAGCCCAGCTGGTTGGTACTGGGAGCACCTCCTTGGTGAGGAGCTGTGCTGGGGAAGATGGGCTTTGAATTTTTCCTCCTCTAGAAAAATGCTGAGGTGTGGTGGAGCTGCCTGCCTCTCCAGCTGGCTCTGAGATGCTGTGCTCTGGCAGCTCCCACTGGTGGGGATCATTCTCTTGATCCCATGTGGGAAGAAAGGGGTTAATGGAGATGCCAAGGCAAGGCAGAGCCCACATGCAGGGTGAGCTCTGCCTCCCCCTGACTCTGCTTCTTGCCACTGCAGAGCCAAAAGGACTCTTTTGAGTGGATAACACAGCACAGGGCAGCAAAAAAGCCTTTGTCAGCTGTTCCTGTTGTGTGTGGGGAGGCTTCTTCAGTTAGCAGTTAGTGCTGAGGAGCAGGTGATGGGGATGGGCACAGCTTGGAGTGACTCTGGGTCTCAGCTGCTCCCCATGCAGCACCCTGGAGGCTGTGACAAGAGGCTGGTGCTGGGGTCACAGCCCCATGGGCATCACAGAAGTGTCTTTAAGCTACTGCTTGGTTTTTGGAGCAGACCATTGCTTTGCCTGGGTGGAGAAAGTGGGAGTTAATTAAAGTGGGAGTTAATTAAAAGCCTGGGTCCTCTCCTGCTGCTTCTGGTGTCCCCATGGGCCATCCCACTTTGGTCCCAGAGCACTGCACCCCTCATGGGGTCGGGGAATGTGCACTCAGCTCCCATCTGCAGCCCACACCTGGAAAGGGAGCTTACAGTGGAAGTGTAAAACCTGCCTTGCTCTTCTTCAGTGGCTGCTGTGGGCAGGGAAAGGAGTGCTGCTAAAACAGGGAAAACAATCTGTGAGGGCTCCAAGTGACACTGGGGGGTTAGTGCCCACTTCTGCAGGGATGTGCTTGGGGGGGTGGAATGCAGATTTGGTGCTTTGCAGGGCACAGGGAGGGTAAGAAGCAGTTTAAAGACTGCTCTGGTAGCAGGTGAGGCTTAATCCACCCCAAAGAGATGTCTCCTGCTGAAAAAGTGCCCTTTTGATACAATCATTGCTCAGGACTGGAACCTCCAGGCTTGAAAGAAAAAGAATAATAATAATGCCACTAAACTTGCTGAAAGATGGAAGTGGGAAGCAGATGGGAGCAGAGGAGAAGATCTCAGGGCATGGATGTGTGCTGGCTACTGTCCTGCCACCACCACGTCAGGGGGAGGGGAGGCAGCAGAGGCATCCTGCTGGCCACAGCTCTCAGTTATCTCCATCAGCAACGACTCCCAGGGAATGATTAAACCAATTAATTGATTCTTCTCTAGCTTCCTAAGGAAGTCAGATGGCATTTCCACCCAGGTGTGATGAGCAAACACCCCCCCATGGCCAGCAGGGGTGTTAATGGCTCGTTATGCTTTTACTACCCCTTTCCACTCCTAAATCAAAATTCATCCTGAGCCCAGGAGGCAGCAGGTACTTCAGAAAAGAAAACCTGCACAGTGGGAGCAGAGCAGCCTCTGTGAAAGCTGGGGGTTGATTTGTTTCCCTGGCCTAAACGAGGGACCAGGGCTCAGTTCAGCTCAGGCAGAGGTTAGCTGAGGTTTGCCCTCTGGCTCTGCCCGTGACCCCACTCCTGCAGGCTCTGCTGCCTCTGGAAGGATCTAGCCACTGATCTCAGAGGGTGCTGATGGGTTTGGAGGAAGGGAATGATTTCCTCACCCCTGGAAAGAGAGTGGCAGGATGCCCAGCACTGTTTGGCCAGTCTCTCTGGCAGAAGGAGCAGTGGTAATCATTATGGAAATGTGAAATGAGGGTTTTGCTTTGTCTGAAACACAGTGGTTTGGGGCAGCTGTAAGTAAGGCTGCAGGCTCAAGCACTGGAGCTGCAGAGCCAGAGGAGTGATGGCAATGCTGAGCCTCCTGAAGCCTTCCTCTGGCTGCTTCTGGAGCAAACAAATGCTGGATTGAATCGTAGAATCATTTGGGTTGGAAGAGACCTTCAGCATTGTCAAATCCAGTGAAACCCTTCCCCTGCCTGAGGCATCTGGGCTGATTTCCCTCAATCCTTTGGGCATCAGATCTTGATAATACAGTTTTCCTGAGGTCAGCATCAGGGACCATTAGGAGAAGAACTAGTTGAGTCAGGAGAACTTAGTTGAATCAGTAGAAGAACTAGTTGAGATAATGACTGATGCTATTGGAGAGATGCCAATGGATGTCTTGTAAAGACCAGGAACCCACAGCAGGGTTGATGATGCAGAGGGTCCCTGGCTGTGGAACTGCTCTGCCCATGTGCTGTGGGACTGGTGTGTGCTGTTCATTGCCTGGAGCTGAGGGTCCCAGCTGAAAAATCAGTGTCCCAGTGCCAACAGCATCCAGCTTGGCATCCAGACATGCCCCAGAGCTTTGGTGTCTTCCGGGCTTTGCTACCTTCAACTGCCCTTAAGCCAGCTGGAGCTGCTGTGTTTTAGGAAGCAATTTAAAATCAATGCTCATCTCGTGGTTTGAAAGCCTCCTGTACAGCCTGAGCTGCTTGGAGCACTACAGAGCAGCTTAAAATGCAGTTTAAAATAGTGCTGGCTGGCAGCAGAGGGGCAACTTGGACAAGGAGCAATGGTTGGAAACTTGAGCAGGGTAGGTTTGAACTGGACATTAGGAAGAAGTTCTTTATTCTGAGGGTGGTGGAGCACTGGGACATGTTGCTCAGGGAGGTGGTGGAGGCCGTTCAAGGTCAGGCCTGATGGGGCTCTGAGCAACCTGATTTAATTGGACAGGTCTCTGTTCAGGGGGGGGTTGGACTAAATGACCTTTAGAGGTCCCTTCCAACCCAAACCCTTCTATGATTCTGTACTTTTACAAGCAAAGTGAAAGGGGAATGAGAAGAAGCATGGAGGGGGGGTCCCCACACCAACCCCCCTGAACCTGGGGTCTCACTCCCTCCCTTGGTTGTGACATTCAGGTTTGGGTCCTTGGGCTGAGCCTGAAGAAGGAGTTCGTGCCCTGCCTCTCCACCCCAAAGGAAGCCTTCCATAAGAGCAGCCTGCAGCTCTCCATCTCCACCCTGACTCATGTTCACTCCCTATTTCCATACAAACAAGAAGAGGCAGGAAGCTGAGCAGCACAGGCAGGAGTGCTTCACCATCCCAAGGGAGAGCACACGGCTGTTACCTACAACCTCTGTTGCTCCTTGTCCTTCAAACACACACCAGAGACCTAATGCTCCCTGTGGGACATGGGGACAGTCCCCCAAGTCCTGCCACAAGCCATCACTTTCCAAGCTAAATGAGCTCCTTCTCTCCAGAGCAGTCCCAGGAGATGGGCTGGGGGGAGGCAGGTGGCTTGGGACTCAACAGATGACCAAGAACAACTCCAGCACAAGCTGCACACAGAGCACTGGAGCAGGCTGCCCAGAGAGGTTGTGGAGTCTCCTGCTCTCTGCAGACTTTCAAACCCTGTCTGGATGTGTTCCTGTGTGACCTGTGCTGGATTCTATGGCCCTGCTCTGGCAGGGGGCTGGACTTGATGACAGAATCATAGAATCAGTCAGGGCTGGAAGGGACCACAAGGATCATCCAGTTCCAACCCCCCTGCCATGGGCAGGGACACCTCACACTACATCAGGCTGGCCAGAGCCTCATCCAGCCTGGCCTTAAACACCTCCAGGGATGGGGCCTCAACCACCTCCCTGGACAACACATTCCAGGCTCTCACCACTCTCATGGGGAAGAACTTCTTCCTTACATTCAGCCTGAATCTCCCCACTTCGAGCTTTATTCCATTCCCTCCAGTCCTATCACTCCCTGATAGCCTAAAAAGTCCCTCCCCAGCTTTCTTGTAGCCCCCTTCAGATACTGGAAAGCCACAAGAAGGTCACCTTGGAGCCTTCTCCTCTCCAGACTGAACAGCCCCAACTCTCTCAGTCTGTTGATGATCCTTGGAGGTCCCTTCCAACCCCTAACATCCTGTGATGCTGTGATCCATGGCCCTGCCAGTTCTTGCTTGCAGCTGGAGAACTTCCTTGCCACATCTGTCCCTGCACTGTGGTGTCCCACACCCAGTGGGTGCATGGGGGGCTGGAGGGGAGAGCTGGGGGAGCCTCTGGAGCCCACAGCAGGGTTGTGATTGCTGCTGTCACATGGCTGCATTAGCAGAGCCCTGGGGCAGCTCCTGCCTGCTTGCCTTGGTGGTAGCACAGGGCTGCTGGCCCCATGCCAGGTGTAGTAGAGCTTGATGGACACTGCCTGCCCGTGGATGTGGTGAGAGGCAATGAAAACATCCCTGAGGCTGCACATTTGCTGCTGATTGCACAGCAGAGGGCAAGGGGATGGATCAATCCAGGGGGTAGATGATAGCAGGCAGGTGGGACAGGATCTACTTGACTAGCCAGTGACTTAAGGCTGCTGAATTTGGCTGAGTACCAGGGAAGTGCTTCATTGCTGGCTGTTTCCAGAGGCTCAGCAGCAGATCAATGGTGCAGCTGGAGCTGTATTGAAGTGTCCGCTTTGTTGGTAGTCCCCAAGCTGCTTTGTGGACTCCTCCAGGTGCAAATTGCTGCTGCTGGCATGACAGCTCCCTATGTGGCTCCTTGTTCTCTTTGTGCTCAGGGCACTGGCTGGGCAAGTCCATATTTTCTCTGGATAACTTGAAATAACAAACTCACACCAGTCTGATAGCAAATGTGGGTACAGTTGCTGAAGGCAGCAACTGGCTTGGTGCCTGTGATGGTGAGCAGGAGCCCTTGGGGGGTGCAGCCACCCAGTGGGAGATAGTCCATCCCTGGAGTGGCATCCCCCAGGGGTGGGTGCCAAAGGGATGGATAAGGGAGGTGGCCATCAGGGCCAGCCTGGGCTTAGGCTTTCTTGTTGCCAGTTAATCCTGGGTTCCTGGGCTGTGACTGTAATGGATTATGTGTCAGGGTTAGCTGGAGCCCTTGGCTAGTTGGCTCTTTGGTCTTTTAATCTGCTTGAATCAAAATCGATAGTGGAAGTAAATAGAGGAGTTTGAGAGGGGGGGGAGAGAAGGGAAGGGCTGGTGCTTTGCTCACCAAGAACTGGGAAGATGCCAGCATGGGTGTCATTCTGAGAGGATGGGGTCCCCAGGACAGCCCTGGGTACCAGATGGAGTCTCCAGGACAGCCACCCAAGGAGCTGGGTGGGGAGGTCTGTGCCCAGCTGCACCACGGTGCGAATCTTCCAGTTTCTTCTGCAAGAGTACCTTGTCCTTTGGAGGGGGTTTAAGCAGCCTGGACTTGTCCTTTAAAGGAGAAAAACAAAGCAAAGCAAATGATGCTTTAGATTGAAATTAATTCAGCTGGTATTTTCAATGGACATGAGCAATATCTCACCATCTCTGAGCAAATTCCCTTCTTGTAGCAGAGCGTTCAGCTGTTGCGAGACAGCCAGGCAGGGATATGACTTATGTCTGAGAAAAGAGGGGAGGGGGGAGAGGGAGAGGGGGGTGGAAATCAACAACAAATCAGCCATGTTATGAGCAGCAGGGAGATACATTCTGGCACTGCATTTTTCAAATGCCAGGAGGATGTTTTGGTGGGGTTCACAGCAGTCTGTGGAGATGTGGAGCCAGGCTGTGCCTTGGTCTCCCCTGGAATGCTCAGCACTGGGCTCTGCTGGAGAGGCTTCTGCTGCCCCTAGAGCTGGGATGGGGTTTGGGTGGAAAAGCTGCATGTAAGTAGCCAAGGCAAGGTGCCACTTCTGCAGCTGTGGGGTGGCACCCACTAGGAGGAAAAGACAAGGGATGTGTGGGGCTGAGTGCTGGTGTGTGGCTCAAATGCCAGTTCCCCTCTTTCCCCACCTCCTTGGCATCAGGCTGGCACTGAGCAGTGTGAGACCCCTCAAGATGGAGCTTCCATCTGGGTCCAGCAGCTGTGCAGGGTGAGGAGCTTTGAATCCGTCCAAGTGCCTAAAGGGAATGTGCCCCCAGAACACTGTTTTTCCTCTTCCCCCCTCCTCCTCCCAGTTTGAAAACCTCTGTCCCAGAGTCACACACAAGCTGGTGCGATGTGCTGACACCCTGCCTGCTCTCTCTGTGCTTGTCAGGTGCTGGGTGAAGCTGGATGCCAAGCGTCAGCATTGGTGTGATAGTGTGGGAAGGATGCTCAGGATCCCAAAACATGAAGCCTGAGCACAGAAACCCCTTCCCATGTGCTCCTTCCCCTGTGGCACAACCTGGGCTCTGCCAGCACCACTTCATATCATCTCTGCTGGTCCCAGCCCCGTGCAGGGCTGCCCAGCAGGGAGTCCTCTGTGCGGTGGCCGTGCTGGAGATGCTCCATGAAACGCTGCTTCCTCTGCTGCTCTCTGCTCCTGCATGGCTGCCCCAAGGCAGCTGGCACTGAACTTCACCCTCCCATCCAGGGCACTCTGCTCATGCAGCTAAACTCACCCAGCCTGACTCCTGTTCCTGGCCGTTTCGGTGGCAGGTGATGGCAGGGGGTGGGATAACTGCCCAGAGAATGTATTCACTCCAGGAAGGTGTTTTGAAGACAAGTGCCTCATTAGTGAGCTCCCCAGGGCTTTAACCCATCCAAATTATCGACTATTCCACTGGCTTCATAACTGTTTCTTCTTCCACTAGGTATCACCCTTAGGGGATGTTGGCTCCTTTTTTTTGTCCTTTTTTTTTATCTCCTTTTTTTTTATCTCCTCCTTTTTTTCTCTCCTTTTTTTCTCTCCCCTTTTCTTTCCTCCCTTTTTCCTTCTCTCCCCTTCTTCTCTCTCCCCTCTTCCTCCTCTCCCCTCTTCCTCTCTCCCCTTTTCCTCCTCTCCCCTCTTCTCTCTCCCCTCTTCTCTCTCCCCTCTTTCCTCCTCTCCCCTCTTCTCTCTCCCCTCTTCTCTCTCCCCTCTTCTCCTCCCCTCCTCTCCCCTCTTTCCTCCCTCCTCTCCCCTTTCTCTCTCCCTCCTCTCCCCTCTTCCTCCCTCCTCTCCCCTTTTCCTCCCTCCTCTCTCCCCTCTTCTCCTCCCCTCTCTCTCTCCCCTCTTCTCTCTCCCTCCTCTCTCCCCTCTTCTCCTCCCTCTCTCCCCTCTTTCCTCCCTCCTCTCTCCCTCTTCCTCCCTCCTCTCCCCTCTTCCTCCTCCTCTCCCCTCTTCCTCCCTCCTCTCCCCTCTTCTCTCTCCCCTCTTCTCTCTCCCCTCTTCTCTCTCCCCTCTTCTCTCTCCCCTCTTCTCTCTCCCCTCTTCTCTCTCCCCTCTTCTCTCTCCCCTCTTCTCTCTCCCCTCTTCTCTCTCCCCTCTTCTCTCTCCCCTCTTCTCTCTCCCCTCTTCTCTCTCCCCTCTCTCTCCCCTCTTCTCTCTCCCCTCTTCTCTCTCCCCTCTTCTCTCTCCCCTCTTCTCTCTCCCCTCTTCTCTCTCCCCTCTTCTCTCTCCCCTCTTCTCTCTCCCCTCTTCTCTCTCCCCTCTTCTCTCTCCCCTCTTCTCTCTCCCCTCTTCTCTCTCCCCTCTTCTCTCTCCCCTCTTCTCTCTCCCCTCTTCTCTCTCCCCTCTTCTCTCTCCCCTCTTCTCTCTCCCCTCTTCTCTCTCCCCTCTTCTCCTCCCTCCTCTCCCCTCTTCTCTCTCCCTCTCTCTCCCCTCTTCTCCTCCCTCTCTCTCCCCTCTTCTCTCTCCCCTCTTCTCTCTCCCCTCTTCTCTCTCCCCTCTCTCTCTCCCCTCTTCCTCCCTCCTCTCCCCTCTTCTCTCTCCCCTCTTCTCTCTCCCCTCTTCTCTCTCCCCTCTTCTCTCTCCCCTCTTCTCTCTCCCCTCTTCTCTCTCCCCTCTTCTCTCTCCCCTCTTCTCTCTCCCCTCTTCTCTCTCCCCTCTTCTCTCTCCCCTCTTCTCTCTCCCCTCTTCTCTCTCCCCTCTTCTCTCTCCCCTCCTCTCCCCTCTTCTCTCTCCCCTCTTCTCTCTCCCCTCTTCTCTCTCCCCTCTTCTCTCTCCCCTCTTCTCTCTCCCCTCTTCCTCTCTCCCCTCTTCTCTCTCCCCTCTTCTCTCTCCCCTCTTCTCTCTCCCCTCTTCTCCTCCCTCCTCTCCCCTCTTCTCTCTCCCTCCTCTCTCCCCTCTTCTCTCTCCCCTCTCCTCTCTCCCCTCTCCTCTCTCCCCTCTCCTCTCTCCCCTCTCCTCTCTCCCCTCTTCCTCTCTCCCCTCTCCTCTCTCCCCTCTCTCCTCCCTCCTCTCCCCTCTTCCTCCCTCCTCTCCCCTCTTCCTCTCTCCCCTCTCCTCTCTCCCCTCTCCTCTCCCCTTTCCTCCCTCCTCTCCCCTCTCCTCTCTCCCCTCTCCTCTCTCCCCTCTCCTCTCTCCCCTCTCCTCTCTCCCCTCTTCCTCCCTCCTCTCTCCCTCTTCTCCTCCCTCCTCTCCCCTCTCCTCTCTCCCCTCTCCTCTCCCCCCTTCCTCTCCTCTCTCCCCTCTCCTCTCCCCCCTTCCTCTCCTCTCACCCCTCTCCTCTCCCCCCTTCCTCTCCTCTCTCCCTCCTCTCCCCTCTCCTCCTCCTCTCCCCTCTCCTCCTCCTCTCCCCTCTCTCCTCCCTCTCTCTCCCCTCTTCTCTCTCCCCTCTCCTCTCTCCCCTCTCCTCTCCCCTCTTCCTCCCTCCTCTCCCTCTCTCTCCTCCCTCCTCTCCCCTCTTCTCCTCCCTCCTCTCCCCTCTTCTCTCTCCCCTCTCCCCTCTCCCTCCTCCTCTCCCCTCTTCTCCTCTCTCCCCTTCCTCCCCCTCTCCCCTGGTCCTCCCTCCGATCCCCAGTTCCGCCCTCCTCTCCCCTTTTCCTCCCTCCTCTCCCCTTTTCCTCCCTCCTCTCCCCTTTTCCTCCCTCCTCTCCCCTTTTCCTCCTCTTCTTCTCCTTTTTTTTTGTCTCCAGGGAGGAGGGAGGCCCTGATTTCATCCAATTACTTAGCTGCACGCTCTTCTGAAGGCCCATAAATAATTCTCCTCCCTCTGCTGTGTTTACCAGCATGTCTTGTGAAATCCAGGAAGATATGATTGATTGCAATCATTATTTCCTAGTGCTGCTACGAAAACCTCTGTCAGGTTCAGTGATTGCCTTTAAAGAGTGGCTGCCACTCAGGGAAACCTGTCAAAAGCCTGTCATACTTTAGCAAACTTCAATTAATCTGCTGAGCAGTTTTACTTGTGGCTGCTTTCCCATCATTGCTGATGATCAAGGGTAATTAGAAAAAATATATATATATTTATTATATATATATTTGTAATCAGCAGCTTGCTTGCTTTTAAACAGTAAATGTGGCTTGCAGGATTGTCTGGAAAAGAGAAGGCTCTGAGGGGAGACCTTCTTGTGGCCTTCCAGTACCTGAAGGAGGCTACAAGAAAGCTGGGGAGGGACTTTTTAGGCTGTCAGGTAGTGATAGGACTGCGGGGAATGGAGCAAAACTAGAAATGGGTAGATTCAGATTGGATGTTTTGGAAGAAATTCTTCCCCAGGAGGGTGCTGAGAGACTGGAACAGGCTGCCCAGGGAGGTGGTGGAAGCCTCATCCCTGAAGGTTTTTGCAGCCAGGCTGGATGTGAGCAACCTGATGTAGTTTGAGGGTTGGACCTGGATGATCCTTGAGGTCCCTTCCAACCCTGACAATTCTGTGATTCTATTTTACTGGGGTTTCATGCTGTGGAGTCAGGTTTGGGTTTCTCCTTGTCTTGCTAGAGCCTTGGTTTCAGGTCTCTTGGGGATGTTGCTTGCTGGTGGAAGGGAGAAGCTGGAGGTGCTGGGTGCCAGGCTGTCCTCCATCCTCTGAACGCCTGGCACGCACCGTTGGCAGCCAAGCAGCCATTCAGAGGGTGTCTGGGGCTCTGCTTCAGGTTAACAAATTAATCCTGGCTCTTGCATTTTTAAAAGAGTCACTTCAGCACTTTTTCCTCCTTTCCTTTGGTTTTAATGAGACACACTTTCCAAGAGATGTAATAATCATTGCCAAAAGTGTCAGCTCGCTCTTGTTATCCTCCGTAAGCTTCTGCAACAACAACAACAACAAAGACCCAAGAATAGAAAAAGAGAGGTGTTGAGAAAGGGTTTCAGCATCATCTCCAACAGCCAGGGGAGGACTGGGGGGGGGGGGGGGAGGTGTGCCCTGTGATAGCTCTGCTTTCTGGCAAGGTGCCCCAAAAGATAACCCAGTGAAGGCTAAGATGATTAATTTTTTAATGACTGTTTTTACCTTGGGTTTGGGCTGAGTTTTTGTTTCTTTACTGGAGAAAGAATGTTTCTGCTCGGTGTTGACAGCACAGCTCAGAGCTTTGCTGTGGAAAACCATCCTGGAACTTCTTGGAACCAGCTGGGAGATTGGGATGGTGGCAGTGACACGAGGGGGAAATCTTGAGGAAGTTGAGGGGGCTGGGACTTGTAGTTCTGCATGGTGCTGGGTTCTGCAGGAGCCAGGGGAAAATGGTTTCATTCCCCAGTGGGAATATCCTCATCCCTCCTCAGGGATTTGGGAACAGGGCTGTGTTTCTGCAGTGAGCACAGGCATCCTCAGATGGGTTGCATGGGGTGTGGATGGAGCCTGATCAGCAGGACATCTCCAGCTCTGCTCCTGCTTGAGCATGGGGAGATCCCTGGGAGTTCTGCCCAGGCAGTGGACATGTGGATCTGAGCACCTCTGGCTGTCTAGCACTGACATCAACTCACTGCTGCCTGCTAGATATGTCAGCCCTGTGTGGTTCTGGGCCTCAGGGCCTCTTGTGCCCCTGCCCAGGGCAGGATTAGGCTCCCTTTTCAGGGCTGGAGAAGCTCCCAGGACCCATCTCAACCCCCTCAGAAAAGGGCTTTTTTTTCAGGTCTCTTCTGCAGGGATGAGCTCTGTGAGTGTGTCTGAGTTTTAATCAGAGGCCAGAGCTGTTTCCCTGCCTGAGCTTTGCAAACAGCCATTTAAATTTCAAATGAGCTGCACCACTGAGCAGGTTTTTTGTAATTAAATGAATGGATCCTGGCTGCAAACTGGGGCAAAAGCCCAGCCTGGAGTGGCAAAGGCAGCAGTGGCTCTCAGTCATCTCCAGATGTGAGCCTTGAATCTTCCTGGTGAACCAGCATGACCTGTCCACTCCCCAGACAAACAAGCTGGGATCCAAATCCTTGGGCTGTGGGGGTACCACTCCATCCATGGAAATGTGGTGGTTGGATTGGGTCCTTTTCCTGCCCTCCAGACTCACAGGCACACATGAGAAGGATCCTCAGTCCCTGTCTTGCTCCCAAAACTGAGTTCAGAGTTCAAGCTCCAGCCCACTGGCAGTGCTGGAATGTTGAAGCAGGAGGAGATCCTGAGTAGAAGTCCCTGTTTTCAGGGGGGTGGTCTGTCCTGGAAGCTGCCTAGGGCAGGTGGGCAAAGACTGCTGGGGTCTGTGTGCCATGAGCAAAGCCCAGCTCTGGGAGGGATGTCACTAGAGTGGGCTCAGTCAGGTGGGGAAATAACTGATGTGGATTTTTCTGAGTTAAGCCTAGCTCAGAGCTTTGCTGTTTTTCTTGGCCATGTCTTTGGACATTTTGCTCAGCTGTGTTTGGGGAGGCCCCTGTACAAACTCAGCTCCAGGGTCCAAGCTTTCAGGGTTTCCCCCTCTCTAGCATCTTTTAACTTCAAATTCCTTTGCACTTCTGCCCTGTTAATGGCACAGGTTGTGACTGGGGCCCTAGGAGACCTTCCTGGTGGGATGGGCACTTCCTAACCCCTCCAGAGAGGTCTGGAGCTGCACAGTAGCTCAGGCACCCACTGATTTAAGAAGTCACCAACCTCTTGCCATGGGACTGCAGGCAGTGTTTGGAGAGGAGCCTGGTTTCAGCCTCCATGAATGGATTTTTTTTTTTGTTACTGTTGTGTTTTTTGGGTTTGAGGAATTGCTTTCGCTCTCCCTTTTTCTTCTGTTCTGTTAGATAGTGTCAGGAGAAATAATGTGCTGCTGATAATCTCAGCCAAGCCTGGCAGGCAGCCTTTGGTGAGGTCTGGCTGGCCTGGTGTCAGCTTCTCAGAGGGGCTAAGGGCTGGCTGGTAACCCTCTGTTCATGTGCCCAGCAGTGCCAGGCAGCCACAGCGATGCCTCCTCTGTGCTCACTGGGGTGAGAGCCTGGCAGGGCCCCTGTGAGTGCTGAAGGCCTGGTTTGGCTGTGGTGCTGGTGCAGCCCCCCTCCATCAGGGCTGGAGAACTGACCCCTAGCAGCTGTGGCTCCAGTACTGCAGCCTCTGGAGCTGGAGTTAGTGGGTGATTCACTGGGGCAAGGGGGAGGGAGCTGAGGCTGGATCTCCAGAGCAGCAGGAGCTGTTGTGGCGAGCTGGTTCCCACCACAGCCATACACAACCACTGCCATCTGTTACCCACACCAGCCAGACCTTCCAGCCAGGCCAGCCTCTGTGCTGCTTGATGCACACAATAGCATGAGGCAGCTCCAGTCCATGCCATGGCTGTCCCTGGCAGGTGATCCTAGAATGGTCTAGGTTGGGAGGGACCTCCAAAGGTCATCAAGTCCAAAACCCCTGCAGTCAGCAGGGACATCCTCAAAGACATCCCCTTCAAAGAACCATAGAATGCTTTGGTTGGACAGAACCTTTCAAGGCCATCTGCTTCAACCACCACTGCAGTGAGCATGGACATCTGCAACCAGAGGAGGTTGCTCAGAGCCCTGACCAGCCTGACCTTGGATGATTCCAGGGATGGGGCATCCACCACCTCTCTGGACAACCTGGGCCAGGCTCTCAGCACAGAATCCTTTTGGTTGGAAGATACTTTTATGACCATCAAGTCTAAACATTAACCCAGCAGTGGGGCTGGGCTGGGTGCAGGATGCTGTGTGGGATGCAGCAGCACAGCCACCCTCAGGCTGTGCAAGCCCCACTCTTGCATCTGTTTGGCAATGCATGAGGTGTCCCTGAGTCCCAGGAACCACCCAGGGTGTCCAGCAGCCACTCAGCTCCCCAGCACAGATGCCTGGCTCCTGCTGCTCCCCAAATGAAATCTGTGCTGCCTTCTGAAAGGCAGATGTGAGTGGAGCAGTGGAGATAAGTTAAACGGGAGAAGTTGGGGGGATTAGGCACTGATTAAGTTATTACTAACATGAAATGAGCTGTGCTGAGATGAAACAGGAGCTTTATTTTGTGTTGCCTGGCTCCAGGCTCAGGGCTGCTTGTCACTAGGCAGCAGATGAAACTAGGAGCCAGGAGCTGGGCTGTCCCCTGGTGCTGTCAGCACAGCAGCAGGTCGGTGCTCTGCGAGCCCTTAGGAAGCGGAGCGTTAAATGGGGCTGGGAACTGGAGGCCTTCTGTGCTGGGGAGGCTTTGTTGGGATGCAATGCTTGAGGCAGAGCTATTTCCAGTGCTGGGACACTCATAGAGTTGCTTTGGTTGGGGTTGGAAAAGACCTCTAAGATCATCAAGTCCAACCATCAACCCAACACCCTACGACCCCAAGAGCCATGGCCACATGTTTTTGAACACCTCCAGGGATGGTGATTCCACCACCTCCCTGGGCAGCCTCTTCCAATGTCTGACTACTTTTAGTAAAGTAGTCTATATAGTAGTCTATATTCTACCTAAAGTTCCCCTGGTGCAATTTCAGGTCATTTTCTCTCATTCTTCATCTGACATGAGGGAGAAGAGACTGACCCCCACCCCTCTACTGCCTCTTATCAGGGAGTTGGAGAGAGCAATGAGGTCTGCCCTCAGCTTTCTCTTCTCCTGCCTGAACAGTCCCAGTTCCTTCAGCTGCTCCTTGTAGGACCTTTGAGTAGAAAAGGAATTCTCTGCAACAGGAAAATGTGATGCTGCAGGGAGGATGTGTTGGGGGAGAACCACCCATTGGCTCTGTTTCCCATGCTTTTCCTGAAGCATTCCCTGCAGACATGCCAAAAGCAGGATGCTGGGCTAGGTGGGTCTTGGAGAGTGACAAACAGAAATGCAAAATAAAATGTTGTTTGGTTGCCCAGGGAGGTGGTGGAGTCACCATGCCTGGAGGTGAATCTGAAGACATAGCACTCAGTGCCATGGTTTAATGGCCATGGTGGTATTGGTTTGATGGTTGGACTCAATGACCTCAGAAGTCTTTTCCACCCAAAACAATTCTATAATTCTGAGCTGGTGTTTGAGAATAAAGCTGGTCTCCCACAAGCACTCAGATCAGACTGGATGAGATGGACAAGTTGGGAGTTTATCTCCAGAGAGGCAGGTGAGGAAGCTGGGTCAGGGCTGGTAAAAGCACTGCCCACGGGGGACCTGCAGCACCTTGCCTGGCTTTGGGCACAGGCAGAGGTCAACCCATGCTTGGGCAGGAGGATGGGGCTGTTGGCAGAGCTGAGGAGGAAGAGCAGGCACTGAGACGGTCCCCAAACCACCCAGCCCACCAGTGGGGCTGGGAAGCACAGGACCATGGGCAGCTTTGTTGCTGGAGCCATGGGGAGGGAGATGTTGCTGGTGCCCCAGGTGGTGGCCAGCCCCTGGCCGTGCCTGAGTCTCTCCTCGTGTCCCGCAGTGATGGGAGCCCTGGAGTCCCGCGGGGTGCTGCGGCGCATGAGCGACATGCTGGAGATGCTGATGAAGAGGATGGACGTCCTGGCCAGGCTGGAGAATGGCACTGACTTCCACAAAGGGGATGAAGCACGATTCTCTCTGGACAGGTGAGTGCTGAGGCCCCATGCAGAGCGCTGGGCACAGTGTGCTCTTTGGTGTGGGGCTGGGCTGCTGCCAGGGGGGTGGTGGAGCCCAGCAGAGTGTGCGGCTGGGGAAGAGCTTCTGTGGTCTCATTGTTTGCCATTTCTGGAAGCTTTTTTTCCTGGGATCTCTGAAATGAGTGTGATTTTGGGGGCCAGCTGAGGCCCCTGTCCTAGCTGCAGTGTGGTTGGGTGTCTCTTGGCTGCTGTGCTGTGGTGGAACTGGAGGTGGGACTCGGCGGTAGCTGGAGCGGTGCCTGCTGCGTGGGCTGTGCTCCCTCTTCCATGAAATCCCAGAGCCAGCTCAGGCAGTTTCTTTGTGTCCATATCCCTCAGGTAGCTGTCAAAATGATTGTTTGAAATCCAGGGCTGATCTGTTCAGCCTTGGAGCTGAGCAAGGCTTAAAAATGAAGCAGGAGGAAGCTGCCTGGCCCCAAAACACTGCACAGAGCTGGTGTCCTGGCTCCCTGCAGTGCATGCACCACATCCATCCTGGCTGGCAGCTGGAGAGGTCCCACCAGAACTTCCCATCATGATGTGCTGATTTGCCAAGGAGACATTTCCCTCTGCTTTTGGGAACCTTTCAGCAGTTATTGATGCTAATTTGGCTGTCACACCAAGGCCTGCACGAATGGTAACCAAAACAACCTGAACACAGAAGGGAAGAGATGAGAAACCAAGGAGCTGCTCTTGAGCCAAACTTTGCAATGCCAAAAGAAGTGCCAGGTGGATTTTGCTCAGATGGAGACATGTAGGTGGCAGGGATGGGTCATGCAGCAGTCCCCACTGCCTTGTGCCATGCCACTGGGGCTGATGTGCAGCCAAGAAGTGGGTTCAGGAGAACCTCTCAAGGGTCAATAATGTGAAGTGCAAGCAAGGCCCTGCACCTGGTTGAGGTCAAACCTCATTATCAGTACAGGCTGGGGGATGGTGAGATCAAGGGCACCCTGCAGAAAAGGACTTGGGGGTGCTGGTGGATGAGAGCTGGACATGAGCCAGCAATGGGTGCTTGCAGACCAGAAGGCCAATCACATCCTGGGCTGCATCAAAAGCAGCATGGCCAGCAGATGGAGAGAGGTCATTCTGCTCCTCTGCTCTGCTGAGACCTCACCTGTGTCCAGCTCTGGAGTCCTCAGCAGAGGAAGGACATGGCCCTGCTGGAGCAGATCCTGAGGAGGGTCACAAATATGATCAGAAGGCTGGAGCACCTCTCCTGTGAAGACAGGCTGAGAGAGTTGGGGTTGTTCAGCCTGGAAAAGAGAAGGCTCCAGGGAAGCAACATTTCAATACCTGAAGAGGACCTACAGGAAGGCTGGGGAGGGGCAGTTTCCAAGGACATGTAGCACCAGGGCATGGGGCAGTGGTTTGAAACTAGGGAAGGGTAGGATTAGATTGGACATCAGAAGAAAGCTCTTCACAATGAGGGTAGTGAAGTACTGGAACAGGCTGACCAGGGAGGTGGTGGAGGCCCCATCCCTGGAGACATTCCAGCTCAAACTCAGTGGGGCTCTGAGCACCCTGCTCTAGGTGAAGATATCCCTGCTGACTGCAGGGGTTTGGACAAGCTGCTCCTCAAGGGTCCCTTCCAACCTGATGCATTCTATGATTCTGTGACTGCCACCTGGCACTGCCACCTCTGCATCCTGCTGTGGCCACGCTCCAGAGCCAGCCAGGGCTCCTGTGCTGTTTCCATCACTGTTCCCCTTCCCCTGCCCTGCTTTGCTTGTGAGTCTCCTTTGCTGCTGTGATGGAAAAGAGAGCAAGTGAGCCTGTAATTACCAACTGTGCCCAGTGGTGTGCACGGCCTCAGAGCCGCATGGGCAGCCCTGCTGTGCTCTTCAGGAACATCATCCCAACCACTGAGAAAGAGAATTTCCCTTGGGACTGGCAGAAGCTGGAGGTTTTGTTGGTATGAGGCTGTGCAGGGAGGGCAGCAGTGATCCCAGAGAGGAAGGTGTGGGACTGTTGCAGGCAGTGGCTGGAAGGTGCTAGCTCACATTTGGTGGTTTTTATTGGCCAGTCTTGGATTAAAACCCTTGGAAATTCCTGGTGTTGGTCATTTCTGTGCCCCAGCAGCCAAGAGAGAAACTTCAAAGCATTGATGTGGACTGGCAGCTATCCCTGCCAATGGGAACCCTGTGTTTCAGGTCTGCTGTGCCTGGTGGATCCGAGGGCACCACAAGAGGGTGAGAGAGCTGGGGTTCTTCAGCCTGGATCAATCAATAGCCTGGATCCTATCAATACTGATGAGTATCTAAAGGGTCATGAGGGTGGGGCTGGACTCTTCTCAGTGGTACCAAGAGAGAGGACAAGGGGCAGTGGATACAAACCAGAAAGCAGGGGGTTTCACTTGAACTTGAGGAGAAACTTTGAAGATGCTGGAGCACTGGAATGCTGCCCAGAGAGGTGGTGGAGTCTCCTTCTCTGGACATTTTCAAAACCCACCTGGACATGTTCCTGTGAAACCTGATCTAGGTGGACCTGTGTTAGCAGGAGGGTTGGACTAGATGAACTCTGGATGTCCCTTCCAGCCCCCTCCCATGACTATGGTCATGGTATTCTGTGACTGGGGGAGACCAGAGAGGATGGCACCATATGGACTCAGCACATCAAACAGCCTTAGGTGTTGTACATGTGCTGAGAAGGGCTTGAGCAGGTGAGATCAGAGCTGTCTCAATTTTCAGGAGGAGAAAATGAGAGACAACTTTTGCTCCTTGTGAATTGCCCCTCAGGTGCAATCAAGTCCCTTCACTTGATCCTGCATCAAAACTGCTCTGTGTCATCCTGTTCTCACCTGAAGACTGGGGTTTGCTCATGGGGCAGAGCATCTCCAGCTGAAGCAGCCAGCCATCATGGGGGATTTCTTACAGATGGGTTTTTTTGCTCTGGTGGTCTGTGATGAAGTGCTGGCAGCATCTGCAAACACTTGTGAAGCATTTCCCAAGCACTGCCCTCCTTCCCTGCAGCCCCTGAATTTGGCTGAGGTCTGTGGTCAAAAGGAACATGTTGAAAATGTTGCAGCTGTGCTGGGGCTCAGCAGGTTTGGGTGGCTCCATCACTGCTGCCATGTGTGCTCCCTCTTGTCTGTAGTGTCCTTTCCTCTCTTCTCCCAGCCCCTGTTGGGGGAAGGGTGCAAGAGTGGAAGGGGGCATCCCTGCTGCTCTGATGGATGCTCTCCAGAGCTCCATGGAGCATCCCAAGGGAAACTGAAGAAAGCAACAGAATAATTTTGTTTGCAAGAGACCCTTTAAAAGCTCATCCAGTCCAGCTGTGAGCCCAGCACTGCCAAGGGAAGGTGAATTCATTATGCATCAAGGTGGTTTTTCCACCAGTCATGACTTCATCTGGTGTGAAATCTGGGCTGAGACCCCCTGGAGGGAAGGTGCTGAGGTCCCACTCCCTTTCAGGGTGCCCAGCTGCAGCGCCTGGGGCCTCCCTGTGCCAAGGGAGAATGGGCACCACCAACCACACCAGGACCAAGTGGTGTCTGCTGAACCCAGGCCAGCACCATGACTCTGGAGATGCCCTGGTGCTGCTTGTTATTAGGATCCTGGGACTCCACCAAGGGCTTGGTTCTGCCTTCCCTCCTTGTCTCTGTCTCTTTGATCAGCAGTGACCGACTTGCAGCTGTCAGCAGAAGCTAATACAATTAAAGGGTGACAATTTCAAAGGGGATTTATCCTTTAAAGTGTCTCTGGTGGCCTCCTTCATCTCCTCCCCTGCTCAGCAAAGCTGCCAGAGAGGGCTCTGCAACTCCACCTGCACAGAGGGGATTTGTCCTGCTTTGTGCCCAGGGCTGACCTGCTTTGTGCACAGGGCTGTCCTGATTGCTGCTGCATCTCCAGCCACATCAGGAGGGCTTGGGGTTTGCAGAGCCCCAGTGAAGAGGAAGGGGCTGAAGGCTTCAGTGGGCTTTATGGGATAGCTTGTGAGCACTGTCCCTCTCCAGCACCACTCCAGTGGAGGGCAGGGTTGGCTTTTCCCCGTGGGAAGTGCAAAGAGGAATTTAAGTATGTGAGGTGTGGTTAATAGGCTGCCTTGGAAAGCCCTCCAGCTGCCAGGGCAGGCAGCTTTCTGTGGCTGAAAGTTGCTCCAAGCTCTTTCTTGCTCCCTAAGTGCTGACTGAACACTCTGTAGGAGCCAACCAGCCTCTTGCAATGCTTTGGATAAAACTCTTGGAACCCCCAAATGTCCAACATCCTCCTCAGAAGAACTGCTCAGGGGTTTTGTGAGTTGTCACACTAGGGTAAGGTGACACAGGCTGCACCCATGACCCAGCCTGTTGTGGTCCTGGGCATTGCTGGATCCTTTCTCCAGCCATCCCTGGACCCCCTCCTGCCTGTGCTGGGAAGGTAAGGGATGGGTTCCCTAAGGAGGACAAGCAGCCTGCCAGTCAGCTGCAGAAAAATCAATGCTGCTGTTAATTAAATGCAAGCCTCACAAATCAGCAGAGGGAAGGAAATTAGAGGTACTTATGGAAGCCTCCTGGAGAGCTATTTACTGGGCAAGGGAAATATTAGTTTGTAATGGAAACGTTGGTCCCCTGCTGGAAGGCATTTGGGAGGGAAAGAGGGAGTCCGAAGTGGCTGGTCCAGGCTGGCACCACAACTGGACAATGCTGTGGCTCAGAGAAGACCTTTCCCAGGAGCTGGCTGCTCCTGCCCACCCCATGCCCACGGGGAAAGGGCAGTTGTGAGGGCTGGGGTGTGCAGGGCTGGCATCCCTGGTTGTCCTTCTTCCCTCCCCTGCAGTGGTTAGCCTGCAGTGGGTGTTATTTGCTACTGGCTGATTAATGTTCAGGCTTAATTACTGCCAAGGCTCAGTTAATTTCCACACACTTTTAAGTATTTGTTCTTGTAATCGTTACATGGCTCCACATTCCCCCAGTAATTAAAAGTCTCACAAGATGACACTAAATGGGTGATGGTCCAGCGTCCTGCCAGCCTGGCTCTATTCATTCCTGAGTTGTTGCCCTTGATGAGCTGGCTTTAGTAAAACCACTGCCAGCTGCTGGGGTCCTCTGCTATCCAGGTGAGCCCAGAGAGGTCATGGACCCCTCCATGCATTGCCTTCTCAGCATGCTGTGGGGCTCAGAGGCCATCTGCAAGCTGAGGCTGGTGCTGCGTGGTGTGAAAGCTGTCTGGAACAGGCAGAGCCCCAAAGCAGCCCCGGGGGGAAGGGAAGACCCATCCTGTGATCCAGCTCAGCTTTGCTGGGTGAGGGTTTTGCTGAGCAGAGCTCAGCCATGGCAGCATCACCAGGAGAGCAAAGCAGGCAGCTCTGCAGGAACCTTCCTCCCCAATGCTCTCCTTCCTCACAGTCTCACAGCACATCAGAGGTTGGAAGGGACCTCAAGAGGTCATCCAGTCCAACCCCCCTGCCAGAGCAGGATCACTTAGGGTAGTCCAAACAGCAAAGCATCCAGGTGAAAGTCTCCAGAGACGGAGACTCCACAACCCCCCTGGGCAGCCTGTTCCAGTGCTCTGTCACCCTCACTGTAAAGAACTTTCTCCTCCTGTTGAGCTGAAAACTTCTATGTTCAAGTTTGACCCTGTTGTTCCTTGGCTTATCACCGTGAACCTCCAAAAAGAGCCTGGCCCCCTCCACTTGACCCCCACCCCTCAGATATTGATAGACATTGATCAGATCCCCTCTCAGTTTTCTCTTCTCCAGACTAAACAGCCCCAGGGCTCTCAGGCTATCTTCACAGGGGAGATGCTCAAGTCCCCTAATGGGTTCCACAGCCCATTTCATCCTGGCAATGGCAGTGAGGTTGTTCCTTGCCAGCTCCGGAGAACCTCTCCAGCCCAGTCCTGGATGCTGTCAGTGTTAGCTTGGAGGGGCTGGGAACAGTGCAGGGGGTTGCTAAGGACCCCTCAATCTGGGCTCCCCATCAGGGCTGGGGAAGGAGATGCATGGGGAAATCCATGCCAGGGGAGCTGAGGTAAATGGTTTCTCTGTCTCAGGTAGAGTGGAGAGGTGGCTGTGTGCCACTCAGGGGAGCTGGGTCAATCCATGTGCCCCCACCTTGCCCAAGGGGTTCTGGGCTTGTTGGCAGAAATCACCAGTGTGGTGGGAGGATGTAGGTTCCCATGTGTGCCCAGACCACTCACACTTTCCCCTCCATCTCCCAGGCTTGTACCTTCCCCAGCACCTCCAGCTCAATTTGCTGAAGCTGATTCTGCCTTGCTTTCTGCTTATTTTGTGCCTTTCTGTGCCAGGGGCTGCTTGTTGGCAGGGCATTGCAAATGAGGCTTCTGGATGCATCATGGAGGCCAAGTGCTGTTATTGGAGCTTTGTGCTGGAGGTTGGTTGTGCTCTCTCAGGCAGCTTGCACATGGAAAGCCCTCAGCACCTGGTCCCTGGAGTGAGACAGTCAGTGTTGGGGGGCTGGTGATGGGGGGTGAGCAGGAGCATGAACCTGTTGGTGTGTGCCCAGCTCCCAGCCCTGTCTGAGCTGGGGTCTGGAGGTCATGGGGACTGAAGTTGCTGTTGGCTTTTGAGATTCACCTGACTGGATGTTGGGAAGTGAGTCTGGACCTAAATGAGAACTGGGAGAGCTTCTGGCAGGAGGTGGAAGTTGGATTGTGGGCAGATCTGGGTGCCCTGAAGTGTGGGAGCAGGGCTGCTGTGCTTTGCTCTCTTGCCTTGCTAGGATTGATGGAGAAAGCTGAGGAGCATCTCCCCCAAGCCAAGGTCCCTCTCCTGTTGTTGAAGCAGGAGGCTGGGCTTGCTGGCTCTGAATTCACTGCATCCTTGTGATGTTTGCTCCTAAACAGCCCATCCCAGCTGAGCAGAGTGCCTTTGCCCAGGCTGTGGCTGGTTTTACCCTACAAGGATAATCAGAACCTGTTAACTCAAGTTAATTTTGGAGAAACTGGGAGCAAGCAGCCTCCTCTGGAGGGATGAGCCTGGGGGCTTCCCAGCTGGAGGGCATGGGCATGATGGAGTGGGGTCCCTGGGGAAGCTGTGTTGCTGCTGGTGGAAACAGGCTGCTGAAATAACCCAAAATGAAGCAGAGCCTGGCCATGAAACATGCAGCTGGTGAAGATGATGTGAGGCTGAGGGCTGTAGGAAAGCCTGGGATCAGAGAGCATCTCTGCCCCAGGGATTGTGATCAAAACAGGGTACTTGTGGACTAACTTCTGGGCAGGTCCCTTTCAGTCAAAGCTGTCAAGGCTGGCAGTGTCTTTACAGCTGACCAAAGGTGGCTTCTCACAGCCTGCTTCAGGCTACTCCAACACTTAGACAAATCTCTCTGGTTTGTACTTCAATCCAGTGACAACTAACATGCATCAAAGTGAGGATCCTGCAGCCTCCTGTCCAGGATCTCCTGTGTTCACATAAATAAACCCCTGCTGCTGCCCAGGTGTGTGGCTCAGTCCTGCTCTGAGGGTCAGGAGAATAGTGAAGGTTTGGGCTTGTGGATGATTCTTAGTGTCCTGCCTGGGAAGGGTCTCAGAGCACTTTATTCATTAAATATTTTAATTAATGATCTCGGTTATACATTCCTGGGAAGTTCTATGCTGACAAGATGCTGGCTTTGACTGAGAAGTTGATTTTATCATATTTTCTTTTCATTTTTTATCATCAGCTTTAGTAAAGGGCAGCATCTTCCCTTCGGGTGTTCAGCCAGGGGCTTTGGGTTAGCTTAGAGTCTGGTCCTTTAAATGCATTGGTGTGAGAAACGTCACCAGAGTGATGGGAAATGAAAATAAATGGAAGCACTTCAGGGAGTGAAATGCTCCAATGTTTGTAAAGTGCAGAACTTGGTGTTGGAGGAGTTCAGGAAGGGCCCTGCCTCTGCATCATCTCATGTTTCCTTCACATGGGTTTCCAAGGAACTTTTCCCATCCCAAAGCAAGTTCTTTGGGATATTTGCCTAGGTTGAATTCCCAGTGGGCACAAACACATCCACAACGAACTCAGACCTTTGTTCAGGTGCTTGTGGAGAGGACACTGAGCTGTTTGTCTCAGCCCTGAGGTGTAAAGGTTGTGGCATTAGCTGTAGGATTTCAGTTCCCTATCCTGCAGGGCAAAGCCCTCCTGGAGCTGGACATCAGGGTGAGATTTGTGTCCCCAGAGCAGGGAGGCAGCCAAAGCCCAGCACCATCCCTGGGCAACCTTCCTGGCTGCTTTCTGCTGTGCAGAAAAATCATTCAGGAGGCAAATGGCAGCACAGCCATTGTAATAAGCAAGCTGAAACCTTGTGGTAAACTGCTCTGTGCAAGCCTTGTGTTTGATGTTTTATCTTCACAACATCTGTTTTTCTCCAGCTGTATCAGCCTGCCCAAAGTCCCTGCTTCCAGCCAGTTAATAGCAAGAAATATCAGATGAGGAAGCAAATATGTTTAAGGCTTGTATTATGAAGACAGCACAGAAAAAAAAAGGAAGAGCTTCATCTTCTCATAATGCCACTTTTCTGAAAGGCAATAAAAACACAGCTCCTTGGAAAGGGATAAAAGGGCTGAGGCTCAGCTGCCGCTGCGGGGCTGGGGACGAGAGGCAAAGTGAAAGGAACCAAATTAATGGATTAAAAAAAAAAACACACCAAAAAAAGAAAAAAAAAAAAAGGTGAAGGAAAATTCAACCTCTGGCTATATTCTGTGGCAAATGATCTGCCAGTTGGGGAAGACACATCTTAATAGCAGCTTTTGAAATGAGCTGAACGCAGGACGCGCTGCGCTGTGAGGCACAGCCTGATCCTGAATCTTAATCGCCCTGGGAGAAAGAGAAATCAGAAGATAATAAAGGACAAAATCAATATTGATGGTTAGGAGTTAAAGTGCTGTGTGTGCTGTGGTAAAGGGTTTGAAGGTCCCAGGGGAATAAAAAAAAAAGGAACCAAAAATGAGTTCTAGAAAAGGCAGAGTAAGTCACTGTAGTTTCGATAGCTGGAGCGGCCCCAGTGGTGTTGATGTGGTGCTGTAGGAAAACTCAAAAAGCATTGAGGTAAAGGAAAAAAAAAATACCAAAATCGGGTTGCCTGCTCCCTGTGAAGTGGTAAGGATGGGAGCAAGTTCTAGAAAAGGCAGAGTAAGTCACTGTAGTTTTGATAGCTGGAGCAGCCCCAGTGGTGTTGATGTGGTGCTGTAGGAAAACTCAAAAAGCATCGAGGTAAAGGGAAAAAAAAAAAAAAAAAACAAACCAAAAGCTGGTTGCCTGCTGCCTGTGAAGTGGTAGGGATGGGAGCAAGTTCTTGTACTCAGTGCTGGTTAGGTCACATCTTGAGTACTGTGTCCAGTTCTGGGCCCCTCAGAGTTGTTGAGTTGCTTTGTCCAGAGAAGGGTGACAGAGCTGGGGAGGGGTCTGGAGCACAGCCCTGTGAGGAGAGGCTGAGGGAGCTGGGGGTGTTTAGCCTGGAGAAGAGGAGGCTCAGGGCAGACCTCATTGCTGTCTACAGCTGCCTGTAGGGAGGCTGTAGCCAGGTGGGGGTTGGACCCTTCTGCCAGACAACCAGCACCAGAACAAGAGGACACAGTCTCAAGCTGTGCAGGGGGAACTTTAGGCTTGATCTTAGAAAGTTCTTCATAGACAGAGAGATTGCCCTTTGGAATGGGCTGCCCAGGGAGGGGGTGGGGTCAGTGTCCCTGGAGGTGTTTAAGCAGCACTGGATGAGGCAGTCAGTGCCATGGTCTAGTTGATTAGTTAGGGTTGGGTGATCAGTTGGATTTAATGATCTTGGAGGTCTCTTCCAACCTGGTTGATTCTGTGATTCTTTCTTCTGGGCTGGGGAGGCCATGCTGGCATGCCAGATCAGCTAGGGAGATATAGTTGAATGTTCCATTCCTGCTTACAAAATCTCAGACTGGAACAGAGCTCTGGAGATCATTGAGTCCAACCCCTCTGCTAGAGCAGGTTTGCCTAGATCAGGTTGCATTTGAAACACATCCAGGTGGGTTTGGTGTCTTTCCAGAGAAGGAGACTCCACAACCTCTGTGGGCAGCCTGTTCCAGGGCTCTGGCACCCTCAAAGTAAAGTTTTTCTAAGTTGAAGTGAAGCCAGTTGAAGTGAAGTGAAGTTTTAGTTTGTACCTGTCACCCCTTGTCATAGAATGCTAAGGGTTGGAAGGGACTTCCACAGGTCATTGAGTCCAACCCCCATGCAAAGCAGGACCACTTTGGGCAGGTCACACAGGAAGGTTTCCAGGTGAGTTTTGAAGATCTCCAGAGAAGGAGACTCCACAACCCATCTGGGCAGCCTGCTCCAGCGCTCTGCTTACACTCACAGTAAAGAAGTTTGTTTTTTTTCTCGTGTTGAGATGGAATTTCCTCAGATTGAATTTACATCCATTGCTCCTCATCCTATCACTGGGTACCACTGAGAAGAGGCAGGCCCCATCCTCATGACCTCCACTCTTCAGGTGCATTTATTTGCATTGGTAAGATGCCCTCTGACTATGCTCTTTTCCAGGCTGAAGAGCCCCAGGTCTCTCAGCCTCTCCTCTGAAGAGCTGTCACTGAGCAGAGTGTGCCACTTAGCTTGTCCTTCCCAGTGTCTCCACTTACTAAGAACAAGGCATCAAGTTCTGACAAGCCACAGAAAACCTTCCTGCCATTGAGCTGGTTTCAAATGTCTTCTTTTCTTGTCCTCTGCCCAGGTGGCAAATGCCTCTAATGCTAGGTGGTGTAACTCACACTTAACCTTCCTGTCATCACTTAATGCATTAAAGGAAATTTGCTGCTCAAGTGTGGCTCTTTTTGCCCAGCAGCTAAAACCACTCACAGACAGGGAGAGTTGAGGCTGGCTCCTTGTTTTTGAAGGATGTTTCCTGCTGTTTTTCCATCTTCTTTATATGTACCAAGAACCATAGTGGACTCTTTTTTTTTTTTTTTTTTTGGTGTCACTTCGCAGTGACCCTCTGTCTTTTGGGGAAAGCCTTGCAGAGCTCATGCAAAGCAGCTGCCTTGTTTGTGAGAACTGCAAGTGCTGTCTGAGGGTGATGATCAGACATCAAAGGGCTCTGAGCTGAAATCTAAATCTTTGTGTTTGGGGAGCAGCTGAAGAGCTGGGCAAGCTGGTGAAGGTGCTGGGCCAGACCTATCACCCAGACAAAACCACTGCTGTGGCTGGAACTCCAGCAGGACTTGGCTGATTGCAAGGCTGAGCCTGGAAAGGAGACATTTATTTAGGATAATGATCCTGATGTCCATTTGAATGTGTTTCTGGGTGCCCAGCTCTGGCTGAGCTGAGGTCATCAGAGAGGGGAAGGGGATTGAGGTTGCCATTGGCTTTTGAGATTTGTGTGTTTGGAAGTGAGTTTGGACCCATGTGAGAAGTGGGAGGGCTTCTGGAAGGAGGCAGAGGTCGGATTGTGGGCAAATCTGGGTGCTCCAGATGGGGGAGCAGGGCTGCTGTGCTTGTCCTCTCCTCTTGTGATGGAGACAGCTGAGGAGCATCTCCCCCAAGCTAAGGTCCCTCTCCTGTTGTTGGAGCTGGAAGCTGAGCTTTCTGGCTTTAAATTCACTGCATCCTTGTGATGCTTGCTCCTCAGCTGCCCGTCCCTGCTGTTCCCTGGGCTCTGCCCATCACCTGCATGCTCTGACAGCTGCTCACCAGTGGAAGCACAGCTTGCAGAAATGAAAGGTTCACAAACTTCCAGGGCTGGCTGAGCTTTGCAGCCCTCACACTGGGAGCATTTTATCCTCTCAGAGCCATGCTGAGAAGCAGAGCTTATCACAGGCCATTTCTGTGCCCATATTGTCCAAGGCCTCATGAACAACCTCCCTGCTGCAGCTCTGACAGCTGCTGGCAGGCTACCTGGGGTTTATTCTCTGCAAAGGTCGAAAGTTACTTGGGGGCAATGGTGTCCTCTGCATTTAATTGTTATTTCTTAAGAGTCTGGGATGTGTGGCTCCCTGTGGAGGTATGCAGGCTGAATATTGATGGTCATAAACCAAGCCAGAAGGAAAAATGTGGGCTGCTCACTGCTGGAGAATGGACTTTAAATCAACAAGCGAAGCAGTATCGGTTCATAAAACTGGGATTTTTTTTTTTAGCCTGGAGGACACAGGTACTTTAAATCCCAACCTTCAGGTTCACTGATCTGCTGGAGAATGAACATAAAACTTCACCAGGAAGGACCTGACATCAGCACTTTTTTATTGGTTTTATTTTTTTTTTAATGCCAGGAGTATTCAAGGTAGCTCCTTTGGTTTTGCTCACTGCCTGTGACATTTCCTTGTATTCTAATGAGCTTGGCAGCAGCAGGACCTAAAACTTATGACCCAGCTGCTGCAGGAGGGGACATTATTTATTGTGATAACCATGCTCATCGAGATGGGGTGGAAACAGCAGGCAGAGGGGTTGGAGGTGAGGAGCTTGCTCCTTGTCGAGCCTGGCAGGGCAGCACTGCTGATGGATGGAGCTCTCTTGCCCTTTTCTTAGATTACAGCAGGTTCTAATTGATGCTCAGCTCTTCACAGGGCTCTGGTGCTCCATCCTTGCAATGTGGATGGGCTTAGTGGTGCTGCTCACCCAGGGTGGTGGTGACTGTAGGGTTTAGTTTGATAGATGGCACACACAGCTGCTGGGATCTCAAGTGTGGTGGGAAGGTGCCCATGGGCTGTGCTAGGGCAGCAATACCCAGCTCAGCCCTGCTTCCTGGGGTGCTGCTGATGCTCACCCTTGGCACAGAATCACAGAGTGGCTCAAGTTGGCAGGGACCTTAAAGATACCTAGTTCCAACTCCCTTACCATGGGCAGGGACACCTCCCACCAGAGCAGGTTGCTCAAAGCCTTGCCCAGCCTGGTTTTAGACACTTCCAGGGACTGAGGCATCCACAACTTTTCTGAGCAATCTCTTCCAGTGTTCCACCACCCTCATAGTAAAGAATTTCTTCCTGATGTCCAATCTGAAACTGCAGCAGGGTAGATTTAAACCATTGCCCCTTGCCCTATCACCACAGGCCCTTGTGGACCCAGTCCCCACACCCTGTCCCTGCTGCTCCTCACAGATACCTGGAACTCTTCTCACCTACATCTCTGATGGAGGGGCTGGCTAAGGGCAACCCACATGTCCTACCTGTCTTGCAGCTCTCTGCACTCTGCTCCAGACCCTTCCTCAGGCCTCCTCCAGCTTTGCCTGCCTTTCTTTGTACTTTTTCTTCTCCTCTCTCTGTTTTTCCCCCCTTTTTTTCCCCAGCATGGCTTCCTACGTGCACCACAAGGCCAGTGATCACCACAGAGGATTTTTCAAGCAGAGCACATCTGAAATTAGAAAAACAATTTTTTTCCAGCCTATTTAATGCTTCCCTGTGTAAAATGCACAGATGTAGCTGTGTTTTATCAGCATGACCTGGAACACAGCAGGAGGCTGAGTTCTGTAGGATTTTACTCAACCTCTTGGAAGGCAATGACCTCTGTGCCTGGTACACACTCAACCAGGTCATGGAATCATTGAAAGTTAGGGGTTGGAAGGGACCTCCAGAGATCATCCAGTCCAACCTCCCTGCCAAAGCAGGATCACCTAGGGCAGGTCACACAGGATTGCACCCAGATGGGTCTTCAAAGTCTGCAGAGAAGGAGGCTCCACAACCTCTCTGGGCAGCCTGTTCCAGGGCTCCAGAACCCTCACAGTAAAGAAGTTTTTCTTCATGTTGAGCTGGAACCTCCTGTGTTCCAGTTTGTGTCCATTGCCCCTGGTCCTATCACAGGGCACCACTGAAGAGTCTGCCCCCTTATTCTTGGCACCCACCCTTCAGAGATTTGTGAACATTGATCAGATCTCCTTTCAGTCTCCTCTTTTCCAGTCTAAAGAGCCCTCAGGTCTCTCAGCCTTTCCTCATCAGACAGATGTTCCAATCCCTTCATTATCCTCCTAGCCTCCATGGGACACCCTCCAATGTATCCCTGTGCCTCTTGAAGAAGGGAGCTCAGCACTGGACACAGTACTCTGTAGTCTCACTAGAGCATGTTCCCATGCTGCATCCTGGAGACAACTTCAACCTGCTGGAAGCTTCCAAGGATGGCAAGTTTGCTATAGGCACCCTTGGGTATCCCCATGGGGAGACACCAAGTGTTCAGGGTCTCTTTTTCTTGCCAGGTTCCAGCCAGCTGCTGGGTTGATGGAGAGGATCCAAGCTATAGCTCAAAACGTCTCTGACATCGCAATAAAAGTTGATCAGATTCTCCGGAACAGCCTCCTGAACAGCAAAGGTGAGTGGCCCCAGGGCCCCCCTGCTCCAAACCTCCCTGCAGCCAAGCCTCCCATGGGAAACTGGGGAAAATGCAGGAGAATGGAAGTGAATCTGAGGTTACTCAGCTCCCTCCTGTCTCCAGGACCAAGCAGGGCACCTGAAGCTCTCCAGCAGACCTCTCAGGGCTGTTTGTGTCCAAGTCTCTGCTGAAGCAGCTCATGCTCACACCATCTCTATGAGGAGAGGAGGGTCCTGAGTGAGGTCTGAGCCTCTTCAGAGATTTCTAGGTCTCTCCTCTTGCTATTACAGCCAGGAAGGCTGTGTGGGGAACCACCTTCAGGGGCCCTGACAGCAGTAATGGTCGAAAAGCATTGCCTCACTTAGCCCAGGGAGGACCTGAGCAGGGAAGATCAATCTGCAGAGGAACAAGACTTGAAAGCTCAGGTCTGCAAGGGGAAGGAATGGTGACAAATCTGGGCTGCTGTCAGAAATGAGTGCCACCAAATTGAATGCTGAGTTAAAGATGAGAAGCGGGGTCAGCACAAACACTGGGATAGAAAAATGGGGTGGTGGTTTGAATCCAAAGCTCAGGAACTGGCATCCAGTGCCAGGAGAGTCATTTCCATCCCACTCTGGCAGTGCTGTCAGGGCAACTGGGCTCCACAGATGTTTCTCCAGACATCTGCATGGTTCCCAGGATTTCGGCTGGCATCACCAAGTAGGAGATGCTTTCATTGTCTCTTCCACCTCATGGTTTTTGAGTTACAGGTAAGGGGAGGTTACAGCAGGGCTGGTGTCTTCTGTTAATCCAACCACATAGGAAGAAAAGATCTGTTCCCTTCTTAACTACATTTGTGGCTTATTCTGGGGCTGACCTTGGGGGCTGAGTCTTCTCTTGACAGCTCAGCAGGACAACTTGCACTCTAAGTTTACAGTGTAAAGGCTGGCAAGAGCTTCCTTGGGTACAGCAGCCTGCTTGTAGGTGATGAGAAAGACCTGGGGTCTGGACCAGGCTGGGAGGAACAGGGAGGTGATATAAAGAGACTTGCTGAGATTTAGGAAAGGAGACTCTGCTCTCAGCATTGAAGCAGGGCTGTGGTGGGCTTTCTCTGTTTCCTCCCTGACCTTGGGGAAGATGCTTCACATCTTGGTGTCCTGCTCCATCAAGTGGGATAGGGTTGTCTGCTGGCTCAGCTGTGGTGCCAGTGAATGTGCTTAGGGGTTGGTAGTCCCATCCCATCCCATCCCATCCCATCCCATCCCATCCCATCCCATCCCATCCCATCCCATCCCATCCCATCCCATCCCATCCCATCCCATCCCATCCCATCCCATCCCTTGTAACTGCTTTCTCCTGGCTTTCCTCATACCCAAATTGTCTTCCTGCAGTGTTGGAAGGCAGGAGGGACCAGTGTGAGGTGCCCAGGGACCCCAAGTACCCTGACTGCACTGGGAAAGTGGAGGTGAGTCAGGATTTCCTGTCCTGGGGAGGGTCTCAACCCTGCTGCTGGGAAGGGCACAAAGCAGTGACCCTGGATGTTAAACTGGAAGGGAAGTGGGGAGGGGGATGCTTTACAGAAGAAAACTCTTGGCTTTAAAATGGAAAAGCTGTGGCCTGTTGTAGAAGGAAAAGCAGAGCCAAAGATGTGGAAAGCGAAGCAGATCTGTGCTGTGAGAGGAAGAGACATGGGAGATGTCCAACCCCCTCTGGGAGCCTTTGCTACACACATGGAACTGTTTTCCCCTAATAACAAGGCACACACCTCCAGTTTCAGTTTGATTTCTGTGTTTAATGGCAGAAGGGTGGTGAGGAGAAGGCACTGCCAGCTCCTCTTTAACTCTCTGGAGCATTCACTAGTGGCTGGGGAGTAGTCTCAGGGTGGCACAGAAGAGCATCTTGTTAAGGTGGCCAGGACCTCCATCTCCAACAGGATGCTCTTTACACCAGGCTGGCATGTGGCCCAGGGCACGATTGCTGTGCCAGAGAGTGTGTTTGCATGAACTAATTCATCACAGATTCATAGAATGGTTTGGGTTGGAAGGGAGCTTAAAGATCGTCTAGTTCCATGGGCAGGGACACCTCCCACCAGCCCAGGTTGCTCAAGGCCCCATCCAACCTGGCCTTGAACACCTCCAGGGGTGCCCAGGGGCGTCCACAACTTCCCTGGGCAACCTGTTCCAGTATCCCACAACCCTCACTGTAATTGAAAACATCTCCCTCTTCCCTCCCATTCCCAGCCTCCTGCTTCCAGCTCAGGCTTGTGCAGGGATAAGTCTCCCTGAAAAGACTTTGAAGGGTTCATGAAAATGATGCCGGAGGTGTGAGTTTTCCTCTTTCCCTTGGTGCTAGGCATCCTTTCCTTCCATGACTGGAGTACATTTGGAATGGCATGTAATTGTGGAAGGCTGTGATTCCATCTCCTCTTGGGGTGATCGCTGCCTTCCACATCTTGGGCTCAGCAACCAAAGGAGATTTGGGGTTGTGGTTGAATTAGGAAGATGCTGGCAAGAGCTGTGGTGGAGAATGATAAATCACTACCCCAGGTGCTGGTTGTTCTCCTTCATGTGAAAGCCTCCTTGGGGGCTGCTGGGGATCTGTCTTTTTGCCTCACTGTGCCCCCCAGGGCAATGAGATCAGCAGCTCGCCTCCATCCCCAGCAAAGCTAATGAGGAGACAACCCTCTGGGGTACCATTTCCTAGGGACTAATGGCTGTGCCCCCAGGGAAAACTCTTGTCTGATGCTGGAACCAGTGCTAGAAATCTCAGGAGGCCCCATCAAATTCTCCTGGCTCTCTCTGCTCCATTGGCACTGGAGACACAAGGCAGGCAGACATCTGGTGCTGGGGGTGTGCTGGTCTGCAGCCCTTATTCCACCATCTGCCCTTCACTTCTAGCTGCCAACTGGAGAAGGTGATGGAGAGGAGAGGTTGCCCATAGCAGAGGCAGCTCATAGGGTGGCTTCCTCCCCTGCCAGCTGCAGAATGATCCCCACGTGTTTCTTTGCCCCTTTGCAGTGGATGAGGGCCAGGTGGACCTCGGACCCCTGCTATGCTTTTTTCGGCGTGGATGGCACCGAGTGCTCCTTCCTCATCTACCTCAGTGAAGTGGAGTGGTTCTGCCCTCCCCTGCCCTGGAGAAACCACACAGCACCTTTGCCTTCCCCTCCACCACTGCCCCGGGGGCAGGTAAGGTGTGGGGGCAGTCTGTGTCCTGCTGGTCCTGGGGGGCTGAAGGGGAAGATGATGGCTTCAAGGCTGCTGGAAGTAAATGTGCCCAGAGCCAGCAGGGCTGTGATGCCTCACAAGGGTCTTCATAGACTCAGAGAATGGTTTGGGTTGGGAGGAACCCTTGAATGTCATCTAGTCCAACCCACATGCAGGGGCATCTGGGGACAGGGGCATCTACAACTAGAGCAGGTTGCTCAGAGCCCCAGACAAGCTGACCTGCAATGGTGCCAGGGATGGAGCAGCTACCACCTCTCAGGGCAACCTGGACCAGGGTCTTACTACTCTCAGTGTAATTTTTTTTCCCTTCTCTCTAGTCTGAATCTCCCTCTTTTAGTTTCAAACCATGTCCCCTTGTCCTGTCACCACCAGCCCTGCTAAAATCTCTGTCCCCAGCATTCTGATTGGATCCTTTAAGCACTGAAATTCCACCAGAAGGTCTTCCTGAAGCCTTCTCTTCTCCAGGCTGAACAACCCCAACTCTCTCAGCCTGTCCTCACACCAGAGGGCTTCCAGCCATCAGATTATGTTTGTGGCTTTGCCTGCCCCTGCTCCAACACATCCACCCCCTCCTGTGCTGAGGAATTTGGGATGTCACAGGATGATCTGGGTGTAACAGGGCCCTTGGGATTCGGTGCATTAAGCAGAGATCTGGTGGCACCAGGGCAAGCTGTCCTTCCAGGAAGGCCCCACAGCATCTCAGCTGTGCTGGGCAAACCTCTGCCAGCCCCTGTGGCAGCCTCTCCTTACACTCCAAGTGCAGAACATGCTCTTTTCCCAGGCAGCATTCCAGAGTGACCTCTCTCAGCTCCTGGAGCTGATTGGCACAGGCAAGGAGTCCCTCAGCTTCATGAAGAAGAGGATCAGGCACCTGGGCCAGCAGTGGCTGCGGGGAGCTCGGCGCCTCCAGCAGAAGCTGAAGGGCCAGCAGTGGGACCAGAAACAGGTAGGAGCAAATGGCATGGGGGCTGTGGTGGGGAGGTGGAACAGCTGAGCTGCTGGGAATGCTGGGAATGGAGAGAGCTGGGCTGTGAGTGAGCTGGGAGGAGAATGCATTTCTGGAAGCACCTGGGTCTGCAGGGTCGGTCTGGGGTCTGCAGGAGCAGCCCTGCACGTGTTTGGGAGGTTGCAGGGCTGGTGTGGCTGGAGAATGAGGTGAAGTTTGGAGGGCCTGGTGGGGGAGAGGCAGCATGCAGTCAACAGAGAGCCCTTGCAGCAGGCAGGGAGTCTGGCACATCCTCTCTGTAGAGGGGCTGAAGGTGCTGCACCTCCTGTGTGTGTTTCTGTGGTGCCATGCCTGTGTGCCAGGAGATCTGGTTGGACTCCATAGGATGGGAGGGTGGTGTCCATCAGGAGTGTGAATCTGGTCCCAGGATACAGAGCACTGGTTGAGGGGAGCTGGTAAACTGCCTAGGGGTCTTTCCCAATTGGGCATAGCTCAGCTGGCTTTGCACCAGGCTGATTTCCCTGAGTAATTGCAGCACTGAAAAGGAGTTGGAGGGAAGCAGAGAAATAAATCAGTTTGGGCTGGAAAACCCCAATTGTGCCTTTTCCCCAGCACCACCACATCAGCACTGACCCTTCTTGTCTCTCCAGATCCTGATCCATATTGGCTTCCTGACAGAGGAGTCGGGAGATGTTTTCAGTCCACGTGTGCTGAAGGGAGGTCCACTGGGTGAGATGGTGCAGTGGGCTGACATCCTGGCTGCCCTCTTCCTCCTGGGACACAGCCTGAGGATCACTGTCTCCCTGAAGGAGCTGCAGAGGTGGGTGCTGTGGTGCTGTGGATGCATGGTTCCCCCAAGAGTGTCTGTCCCCTGTGTGTGTGTGAGTTACCTTGAGCTGGAGCAGGTCCAGAGAAGGGCAACGAAGCTGATGAAAGGTCTGGAGAACAGGTTTGGTGAGGAGCACCTGGGGAAATTGGGGTTGTTCAGCCTGAAGAAAAGAAGGCTGAGGGGAGACCACCTTATTCTCCACAACTCCCTGAAAGGAGGTTTCAGCCAGGTTGCAGCCTCTTCTCCCAAAGAACAAGTGACAGGACAAAAGGAAACAGCCTCAAGTGGCACCAGGAGAGGTTTAGATTTTCTCCCAAAGGGTTGTCAAGCCCTGGAACAGGCTGACCAGGGCAGTGGTGGAGTCCCCATCCCTGGGGGTATTTAAGAGCTGTGTGGATGTGGTGCTCAGGGACGTGGTGTAGTGACAGTGGCTTGGCAGCAGTGGTGGTGGGATGGCACCCACTGAAGGTGAGCTGTTGGACTTGATGATCTTACAGGTCTCTTCCAACCTCAACAGTCCTATGATTCTATAACCACGTGCTGCATTCCTCCCTGCTGATGGAGTTCTGTAATTCCTTGGCTGCCTCCTGTAACCTCTCAAGGTTTCCTCACCTCCTGTGAAACATCTCAAGTGGAGGGCAAGTGCCTAGGGAAAGGGCAAACTAGGATGGGTTATAAATCAAGAAAAGCCTCAAGCTGCCTTGGGGACTGGGCAGGTTTGGGGTGACGCTAAGCCAGCATCAGCCTCATCGTGAGCTACTCTGAAAAGGGAGTGGGGGAAGAAGAAATCCCAACGATCCTGGGAACAAAAAACACTCCAAACAACAACAACAACAAACCAACCCAGCCCCTGCAGCACTGGGAATTAATGAAAGGAATTAGCTCCCAACCAATTAACTCCAAAACAAAACAAACCAACCAAACAAAAGGAATGAGACGATGCTGGTCCTAATGCAGAAGGCGGCAGCTTCTCACGGAGGCAGGCGTGCAGCACGGCGATCTCCCTGCAGCGTGCTGAGCTAAACTGCCGCTCGAAATAATAGCCCTGTGCTCAAGGCTGAAAGAAGCTAATGGCTGGGAGGGTTCTCCTGTTGATGTTGTGTGGTTCTTGTTTGTGTTTTTCAACGAAGAGCCTCGCGGTGGTCATTTGGTGAGGGGGAGGAGCTGGCTGAGCCTTACTGGGGGGTTTACGGCGTCCCTTTTGCCTCTGATGGAAGGCTGGAGCGGCGCTGGAGAGAGCTGCCTGTGGTGTTCTACCTCTCTCAGAAGCGGAGGAGCTTCGAGCTGAGTTTTGCAGCGATCTGACCTCCTCTGCTGACGTGGATTTGGATGTGTCTCCTGGGGTGCCTGAGAACAGCAGCTCTGCCTCTTCCCCTTGCAGCTGTGGTGGGGAGTGAGTGAGCCAGACTGGGGCTGCACATCTTGTGCTTCAGTGCTCAGTGACAGAAGCCATCCCCACCTCCTGCAGCCTGTGTTCTGTGCCTGGCTTTGATGGCATTCTGAAGGATGGACCCACATGATAGGTCCATCTCCACCTTGGTGGGGCTGGGCTGAGCAGAGGCAGGACATGGAGCTGTAGCTGGGTCCTGTCTAGCCCTCTGTCTGAGCCCAACGTTCCCTGGGACCCTCCTGCAGCCCTTCAAGAGATGGATTAAAGCAAGTACTGTGTCCAGTTCAGGGCTCCTCAATGTGAGAAGGACATTGAGATTCTTGAATGTGTCCAGAGAAGGGCAACGAGGCTGGGCAGGGGTCTGGAGCACAGCCCTGTGAGGAGAGGCTGAGGGAGCTGGGGGTGTTCAGCCTGGAGAAGAGGAAGCTCAGAGGAGACCTCATTGCTGTCTACAACTACCTGAAGGGAGGTTGTAGCCAGGAGGGGTTTGGTCTCTTCTCCCAGGCAACCAGTGGCAGAACAAGAGGACACAGTCTCAAGCTGTGCCAGGGGAAGTTTAGACTCAAGGTGAGGAGAAAGTTCTTCACAGAAGGAGTAATTGGCCATGGAATGTGCTGCCCAGGGAGGTGATGGAGTCACTGTCCCTGAAGGTGTTCCAAAAAAGCTTGGATGTGGCACTTGGAGCCATGGTTTAGTTGTCAGGAGGTGTTAGGTAACAGGTTGGACTTGATGATCTCTGAGGTCTTTTCCAAACTGGTTGATTCTGTGAAGTTTCAGGGGGCAGCAGAGGTTCCTCTCAGCAGTGCCAGCAATCCTGTTCTTGGTGCTGGCAGGTCTCTCCTGCTGTCCCTCCTGTCAGGCTGGTGCACAGTTAGCAGTGGCTCTGGGGAGAGCTGAGATAAGCCTTGGCTTGAGCAGGAGGCTCAGCAGACTACATGTAATTAATCCTGAGTTGTGCTAGTAGTTAATCTTGGGTTCCTTGTCACAGCCTGGAGGGGACCTCACCTGTAGCCAGAGTTTTGGGCAGGGTTTGGTAGCCAGAGAGCACTGGGATGTGCAAGAGGCTGGAGCTGGGGTGTGAGGAGAAGCAAAGCTAAAGCTATGTCAGCGTGGAAGGGTCAGCTCAGGTACTCTGATTTCTCATCTCTCCTGCCCTGTGCAGCCTCCTGAAGCAGCAAAGCTTTGCTCCACAGACAGACTGAGGCTAAATTTGTCCTTGCCTGTCCCAGGTGTCTCTTGCTGAGCTTGCTGCAGGGCAAGCAGCGGTGTCAGGCTGGGCTTGAGAATATTTTCCTCCAGCAATGTGAACTGCTGAGTTCAGTCACTGTTTATTTTCCTTTGGCACCCCCCTTGCTCCTTTCATGGCTCAGAGCTGTAGCTGCTCTTGCCCAGCACAGCACTCAGAAAAATTTGGTGGTGCCCATAAATTATTCTGCACACAGAATAACTCTCTCTTGTGCTTTGGTCCTTTGTTAGTTGGTTGTTTTGGGTTTTTTTTCTCCTCAAATTTCTGAGCTGATTTTTCCATGTGCATTGATCATTGGCAAGGGATCAGTGGAAGGTTTGCCTGCACACACTCCAGCCAGGAGCTATCTGAGAGCTGCTCGTTGGTAGCATCTCTATTGATTGCAATGCAGCAGCACCCGCAGGCAGTGGGCAGGATTGGGTCTGAAATGCTGGGAATCAGGCAAATTAGGAGGAAAAATCAGTCTCTGCCCCACCCTCCCCACCCCCTCCCCCCCCCCACCCCCCCCCCAAAAAAAAAAAATTGCTGATGGAGGTCTGGGGATAAAAAACAGGTTGGAAGTGTGACCATGTCGTGGTAGGCACTTCTGCATGGTGGGGGGAATAGCAGATGCCAAGCAATGAATAGCCAGAGTGTGAAGTGGTTCTTGTCCTTGTTTGGGGACCAATTCTAATCTGGAGTGAAGCCAAGGAGCTCTGGGGATCTGCAAGTGTACTTCCTGGCTCAGCTAGGAGCTGTCCAAATGCCCCTGAGAGGTCTGAGATCGAAGCCTCTGAGCTCAGCCCTGGCTTTCCTTCTCTGCCTTATCTTTTACCCACTGTAGACCTCAGACATCTGGGAATTCCACTGCTGTGTCCTGCCAGAGGCTAATTTTTCTCCTGTAGTTGAACTCAGGGCAGGTGTTTGTCCTCTTTTGCATGTCCCAGCACATTTGTGAGCTGCTTCTGATGCATCTTGACATGTGAGGGGTGAGACAGAGGATGATGTGGTGGCTGGTGCAAAGCATCTCTGGGCATCTGCAGCTTCCCAGGGGCAAGACAAAGCATCAGGCTGGAGCCAGGGGGTCAGGAGCTGAGTTCCACCCAAGGTTTGTGCTGGGTGGGTAGGGGCAGTGGATGGAGCCAGCAGCATTTTGAGCTCTGTCTCAAAGCAAGGAGGGAAGAGGCATCCCAAATCTGAGTGCAAACACTTGATCCTTGCTGAAGCTCCCCTTGTGCTGCTTTGGTAGCCAAAATCTGCTTCCAGAGAGGTGAGAATCGAGGCTGGTGTGTGGAGGGGAGGAGTGGGAAGTGCCTGAAGGACCTGAGCTGGGTTGTTAATGGGGCAGCTTCAGGGTAGATGTTGGAAGATCACAAGCAGTGCTTTGGAGCAGTGGCTGCACCTGTGCAGAAGCTGCATTAAACCAAGACTCTTCCTCTGGAGCAGCCACACCCCAGGGGCAGGCTGGAGGAATGAACTCAGCCTTCCCCTCCAGGAGAAGGGGCTCAGTGGGAGCTGTGGGGACCTCCAGCTCCTACTCCTGCCCTTAGGTCATGGTAATGGTTGTACTGACATCTCCAGCTGCTCTTGCAGGGCTATAGGAGGGGCTTGGGGAGCTACTGGGAGCCATGGGGAGCTCAGCAATGCTCAAAGGTACTTTTTGCAGGAAATTAACTGCTCAGAGGGCAGGACAGAAAGTTGAAGGAAAGAGGATTTGATGCCTCATTGGGTCAGAATACAACAAAGTGTTCTTGGAGCTTAGTTGGTCCAGTGTCAAGTCTTGAATTCCCAGTGCTGGCCATAGCAGGGCACTTAATTTAAGCATGTGCTCGTGTCCCTTCCTGCCAGCTCTTGTCCTGCCCTGAAGGAGCTGTGGCCAGTTCAAGAGGGACATACTGGAGAGTGCCCAACAGAGGCTACAAGGGTGATGAAAGGACTGGAACATCAGTTTAATGAGGAAAGGCTGAGAGACCTGGAGCTGGTTAGCCTGGAGAAGAGAAGGCTGAGAGGGAATCTTATTTAATGGTTGCAAACATCTGAAGGGTGGGGGTGAAGAAGGAGCCAGTCTCTTTTCAGGGGTGTCCTGTGGCAGGATGAGGGGCAACAGGCAAACTGGAACGTGGGAAGTTCCACCTCCACGTGAGGAAACGTGAGGGTGACAGAGCCCTGGAGCAGGCTGCCGAAAGAAATGATGAAGTCTCCTTTTCTAGAGAGTTTCAAGACCCATCTGGATGTGCTCCTCTGTGACCTGCCCTAGATGATCCTACTCTGGCAGGGAGGTTGGACTCAATCATCTTCAGAGGTCCCTTCCAACCCCTACCATTCCATGATTCTATGAAGGGCTGCAGCAGGGCCAGCACCACAGCAGAGCCAGCACCACAGCAAAGCCAGCATCACAGCAGAGCCAGCACCACAGCAGACTCAGCACCACAGCAGAGCCAGCATCACAGCAGGGCCAGCACCACAGCAGAGCCAGCACCACAGCAGAGCCAGCACCACAGCAGGGCCAGCACCACAGCAGAGCCAGCATCACAGCAGGGCCAGCAGCACAGCAGACTCAGCACCACAGCAGAGCCAGCACCACAGCAAAGCCAGCACCACAGCAGACTCAGCACCACAGCAGGGCCAGCACCACAGCAGGGCCAGCACCACAGCAGAGCCAGCATCACAGCAGGGCCAGCAGCACAGCAGACTCAGCACCACAGCAGAGCCAGCACCACAGCAGGGCCAGCACCACAGCAGAGCCAGCACCACAGCAGACTCAGCACCACAGCAAAGCCAGCATCACAGCAGGGCCAGCACCACAGCAGAGCCAGCACCACAGCAGGGCCAGCACCACAGCAGACTCAGCACCACAGCAAAGCCAGCATCACAGCAGGGCCAGCACCACAGCAGGGCCAGCACCACAGCAGGCTCAGCACCACAGCAGAGCCAGCACCACAGCAGGGCCAGCACCACAGCAGAGCCAGCACCACAGCAGAGCCAGCACCACAGCAGGGTCAGCACCACAGCAGAGCCAGCACCACAGCAGAGCCAACACCACAGCAGGGTCAGCACCACAGCAGGGTCAGCACCACAGCAGAGCCTGCACCACAGCAGAGCCAGCACCACAGCAGAGCCAGCACCACAGCAGAGCCAGCACCACAGCAGGGCCAGCACCACAGCAGGGCCAGCACCACAGCAGAGCCAGCACCACAGCAGGGCCAGCACCACAGCAGGGTCAGCACCACAGCAGAGCCAACACCACAGCAGGGTCAGCACCACAGCAGGGTCAGCACCACAGCAGAGCCAGCATCACAGCAGGGCCAGCAGCACAGCAGGGCCAGCACCACAGCAGACTCAGCACCACAGCAGAGCCAGCACCACAGCAAAGCCAGCATCACAGCAGGGCCAGCACCACAGCAGACTCAGCACCACAGCAGAGCCAGCACCACAGCAGGGCCAGCACCACAGCAGAGCCAGCACCACAGCAGGGCCAGCACCACAGCAAAGCCTGCACCACAGCAGAGCTGTCACCCCTCTGGGACAAGGCTCAGCTCCCACAGCCACTGCTCTCCTCTCATTGCCTGGCACTTGCCTGCAGCTGCTGTTTCCCAGCCCCTGGGGTGCACTCAGACTGCAAAAGAGGCCATTCAAAGGGAAACATCATGTCCAGACAGCAGTGTTTCGAATCATTTTCTGGCAGATAAAAGCCATATTTCTGTCTTGCATCTGTTCAGATGAAACCCTGTGTGATGCCCAGGCTGCAGGCTTCACCTTCCCTCGCCAGCTGGCAAACACAGCCCTGCCATTGTGCCAGGGGAGCCAGGAACTGCTTGTGGAAACAGCCAGAAGCGACCAGTTGCTTGTGGTCCTGATGGAGGTGTGTGATGTGGCTGTGGGATTTATGAGCTCCACACTGGTGGGGAGGAATCCTGAGCCTCAGATGTTCCCCTCACTGGAGAGCAAGTGTTCCTGTGAGCTTTTAGGGCTGCTGGGCTGTTCTTTTTCTGGCCAAGCTTTTGAAGTTCATGCTGGGCCATGGTGGTGTGTGGGATGTTGTGGACTTTGGAGAGGCTGCATGCTTGATTACAGATCTTGGTGGGAGCTGATGAGGGTGCCAACAGTTGTGGGTATTTGATCCCTGCAAGCCCCTGCAAAGGCAGAGATGGTGAAGGCTGAGCCAAGAGGTTACACAAATGCTGGTCACACCACTGTGTGGCTGAGCTCTACTGGACTCTCCAGTCTGGGGCACATTTCCAGCAGATATATCTTAGGTGATGGGTTAGACAGGGGGCTGGGGTGCCTGTAGGTAGAGACTGGCTTTGCTGGAGTGGTACCTCTGAAGATTTGGCTGTCTCTCCATTCTGGGACAGGAGGAGACAGCTGTGTGCACTGTGAGCATGTGAGTGCTCAGCTGCTACTGCTCCCTGCCTGAGCTCAAGGATTTATTTCCCTGTCCTGGGAAGTTTCTTCACTGTTTGCTGAATTTCTGACCAGAAAGAGCTATTTGCTCTGGCAGCTTCCTGTGCATCTCCAGGGTCTGACTCTGCTCTCACCAGAGGCTGGTGGGTCCCATCACCTCTCCTGCTCCTCCTCCTCTCCTCAGCTAGGTACTGCTGCCTGCAGAGTTGCAGCTGTGTAGCTCCACGATTAAAAGCTGGGTACAGTGAGAGGAAAGGACAAAAGCTGCTCCCTTTAACTGCAGCAGCTTCCCAGCAGCTTCCCCTCCATGGAGGCAGCTTGGAGCTTCGCTGGGGGCAGCTCCATGAGGAGAAGGAAGGGATGAGCTGTCCTGCCGTGGTGAGGAGGAGTGGAGAGAGATTTCTTCCACCTTTGAGGGCTTTATTTTGTAGGAGGGGAAGGTTCCTGAATTAGCAGGACTCACTGAGCTGTTAGATTTCTCCCCTTTGTGAAGCACACTTGTTTTGTAGCCAGGTGAGAAGCTGCTCATTGCCTGCTTTGCCATCCCAGAAACCTCTGCTTTGTCACATAAAGGTTTTCATAAGCTTACTAATTGCTGGGTGATTCCTGTAGGTGAGATGAGGTTGCACTTGCTGTGTGGGAAGGGTTGATCCTCCCTGCAGGGACACAGAGCCCCGCTGGGCTGGAGAGGTTGGAGAGAATGGAGGTGTCACCACACCCAGAGATGGTCCAAACAGGAGCACCTGGATTATACCCAACCTCCAGCCCCACAGGACCATAGACCTCCCACCTCTGGAGGCTTTCAATCCAGCAAAGCATCCAGCATCTTCACTCCTTATCTTTACAGCCCAGCAAAAATATCTTCCAGGGCATCTCCTGGCAGAAGGGATCTCCTGGCAGAGCCCTTCCTGGAACTTCTGGAGCTGCTGCTACTCAGACCAGCAGCAAAGTCTTCAGCTCTCCTGTGGGGACATGCTGCACAGGTTTCCAGCAGGTGCTGTGTCCTGCCATGATGGGAAGACAAGGCTGCTTTGAACCTTGGAAGTAGATAAGTAGATTGCTGAACCTCACCCCCCAGGTGGGTAGGGTTGTGCCACATGGGATCAGTGAGGGGTCAGAGAAGCAGCCCAGATGCAAAAGTGCTGCAAAAGTAAGACCAGTGCAGGTGGCTTAAAAAGCATCCTGCAGCTGCTTGTTAAACCTTGCTTTTGAGGTCATCCTCTCCCTTCCTGCAGGAGGAAGAGCTGGCAGAAGATGCCAGGCAAGGAGGTGTTCATTTCCTGGGCTCCAGTCTGCACTTTAAATTGTTCATGATGGGCTCATCACAGACCCACCAGGAGCCACCTGGACTCAGCTCCTGCACCTTTCATCCCCTGGATAATGGTCCTGTGCTTGCTGGGCTCTCGTAGGTGGGGGAAGGCATGGAACAGAAAGGCCAGAAGCTCTCCTCCCTTTGCTCAGCTGCAGTCTGCCCTGCTGACAGCAGCAGACGTGGGCAGAGAGGATGCAATTAAATGCAATACAGGTCATTGCCCCAGCCTGCCAGCAGGTGCCCAGGAGATCCATTTAGTGCTGGAATTTCCAGCCCCAGGAGTGATAACATGAAAGGAAATGTTGGGTTAATTTGAAAATAGGTCAGCAGGATGTAAAGATAACCCCACAGTCATCTGATCTCAGGGAGGCAGGAAGGGAAGGCAGCCCCTGCTTGATTAAAGAACCTATGAGGGGAACATCAGAGGACACAAGAAGCTGCTGTAGATTTATTCTGGAGTGGGCACAGCTGGTGGAGGCAGCTGGCAGAGAGGCAAGCTCAGTGCTTGCATCCGTTTGGAGTGAAGCTGCTTCAGCTGCTCCCTCCCAAAGAGGAGCACAGGGCTGAGGTGAAGGTGTCTGGGGCAGGGCCCTGACACTGGATCCGAGCAGTGTTAGTCCCCTGCTGTCACAGCACAGCATCACCTGTGTGCATCACCTGCATCACCTGTGTCCCCTGACACCTGGCTAGAGCTGGGAATGGGAGAGGCTCCCTTTGACACCCTGTTCCCCAGGGATGCTGCCTGCAGGGCTGGTGGCTGTGTGGCTGCAGGACAGAGGTGCCCTGCAAGTCCCTGGCTCTTCCTGCCATGCATGGCTGCACTCAAACCCTGTGTCCTCACTGGGGGAGCAGTGGCTGAGCTCTCTTCTTTCTGAGGAGTGGGTGTCAAGATGAAGGTGACAGTATGGTTTCAGTGGTGCCCAGTAGTAGGACAAGGAGCAATGGGTGTAGGCTGGAAGACAGGATCTGTCTGGCCTCAAACCAGCACAGCACCTCAGCAAATGGAGGAACTTCTTTACTGTGAGGGTGACCCAGCCCTGGAGCAGGCTGCCCAGAGAGGTCATGGAGTCTCTTTCCCTGGAGGCTTTCCAAACCCACCTGGATGCATTCCTGTGTGGCCTGTCCTAGGTGATCCTGCATTGGCAGGGGGCTTGGACTAGGTGAGCTCTAGAGGTCCCTTCCAACCCCTACCACTCTGTGATTCCTTCCAGTCAGCTGAGCTGATGCACTAATCCTGGATGTCAAGACAGGACAAGCCAGTGGGGCTTCAGAGGTGCTGAGCTGGTCCCCATCCTTGGCTGGGCTGGCCTGGAAGGTTTCTCCAGGAGCTTGAATCAAGCAGTTTTCCAAGACAAATCTGTTGGCTGCTCTGGCTGAGGAGGAGGCTTCCACACTCATCAATTTTATCTGCATAATTTCAAGCACCATTAATAGTACATGGCACAAGGAAAAATCAGGGAAATTTCACTCCAACCATGAGTGAAATTGGGTTTAGTAGAAAATTAGTTGACTTAACTGGCAAGTGATGAAAGCTTGAATAAAGAATGCTTAAATAAGGAGGAATGGGGGGGGAAAAAAAACCCCAATCCACTCCTCCCCTGCTCCCCACCTCAGAGGTGCAGCCTGGATTTGCATGATTGGAATAATAAAATCAGTGGTTGGAAAGTTTTTAGGAAGGATAAAAGGGAAGCTCTGCCTCAAAGACACTGCTCCTGCTTTTAGAATCACGGAATTGTTTTGGTTGGAAAAGATCTCTAAGGTCATCAAGTCCAACCTAAGACCTCCATGGCCACTAAACCTATTCCTGCCTCCCAGCCTTGGTGCTGAGAGTATAAATGGAGCCAGAGAGGGGGCAGGCAGCTGATCCAGGTGATGAAGAGGAGCTGAGGGAGCCAGACCTGCTCTACCCAACGATTGAAAAGTTCTTTGGAGGCTTCAGTGTGAGATACACTGATTGCCATCTCCCACAGCCCCTTGTCCAGCTTGGTTAGGGCTTTTGAGAATCGGGGATGATTTTGTAATGCAGCAGCTTGAGGATGGGAGGTGCTGCAGGAGAAGTGTCATGGTTTGGGTTTTTGGTTTTTTTTTTTAGTTGAATACAAGGTTTATGGACCAACTGAGATGCTCCACTGCAGCTCCAGGTTGGTGTAAATCAGCATTGCCATTTGGCTGGTGGCTGAGGATGAGGCAGGTGGGATGTGAGGGGAAAAAGAATGTGATATTTACTATGGCTTCTATAAAATCCTGGGGATTTTTACCGGCTTAACAATTCCCCTCTGGCCTCCCTGGGAGGGGTGAGTCTCCTCCTTGCCCTGCTTATGGTAGTGAGGTGGCTTGATGCTGGATGCCCCCTGCCACTGCTGCATGAGATACACCTCTGGTGTCCTGGGTGCCCACCCACAGGGGTGGACACAGGAAACGACGTATTTCTACCCATAAATCCTGCACCCTATAAGGCCATCTGCAGAGTCATTCTCTTCCTCTTTCTTCCCTCTGCTCCCCTGGGAGATGTCCTCTCTTATCAGGTAGTGCCGGGGGAGTATCCTCAAGGCCTCTTAGGCCTGACTAGGCCTAATGCCAGGAGGAGAATGGAGGGGGGGGGGCAGTCTCAGACCTGGCCAGCCTGAGACTTGCCTAGCAGGGGGGGGGGGGGAAGGAAGAGCCCTGAGGGGTTGGGTAGACCCTCAGGTGGGAAGAAGGGAAGGATTGGGAAGCTTTTGGGAATCCTGTGAGGGGATTCTGTATGCTTTAGGATGTTCTTTTCCACTATGCTTTGTAGTTTGTAGTTTTCTGTAGCTTCACCAATTGCTTTTCCATTTAAACTTTTTCCATCACTCTCCAATCCGTTTGCGTGTGTCATTCTTTTGTCCCTTTCGGGGCAAGAGATGTTCTGGCTGGCCTCAAACCAGCACAGTGGCTGTTGGAGGTGAGAGCCTTCCTGTCCCTGCCATCTTCCCAATCAGCTGTGTCATGTAAAAAATGCTGCATAAAAGTGCTACAAGTGTGCCCTGTTTCCCCCCTGGCTGACCCAGCCAGGCTGCCCTCAGCTGATGCTTCTGTTCCTTCCGACAAGAGCAATGAAGCAGCTGCAAATGCAGCTCTTTGCCTTAAACTGGAATTCTTTGGCTCTCCTGGCTTTGACAGACGGTGTGGTTCCAGGTTTGCTCGCTCCCTGAAGTCTTGGTCAGGATTTTGGGATGACCCTCAGCAGGTCTGAGGTTGGGATGGGGCTGGAAGAAGGACCTTTGTGACTGTCCTGATTTAAGACACAGCTGCTGGCTGAGTTCCTTGATAGTGCCCAATGTTTAAGGGCTTGCAGGAGGTATCAAGAGAGGAAGATATGGCCAGGAGCAAGCCAAGAGCCTCCTTCATCATATATGTAATAGCCAACAAATGTCACTGGCTACAAAAGGGAACCTATGAGAAAGCTGGGGAGGGACTTCTGCAAGGGCTTGTAGCACTAGGACAAGGGGCAGTGGTGTTAAACTATAGAAGGACAGATTTAGATTGGACATGAGGAAGAAGTTCTTTACTCTGAGGGTGGTGGAACACTGGAACAGGTTGCCCAGGGAGGTGATGGAGGCCCCATCCCTGGAGACATTCAAGGTCAGGTAGTTTGGGACTCTGAGCAGCCTGATCTAGTTGGGGATGTCCCTGCTCACTGCAGAGGCATTGGACTAGATGATCTCTAGAGATCCCTTCCAACCAGTGTGCTCTGTGATGCTGTGTGACCTTTTCTGCTGTTGAAGACTGGTGAGAGGTTGGAGAGGAAGTGCTGCTGATAACTTATCACTTGACTGTTCCCTGGGTGGGAGAGCCATTGATTTCCTCTGCAAGGAGATGTGGGATTGATAGATGAGATGCTGTGCATGGTTGTAGGTGTAGGCAAGGGATGAGGACCTGATGGAAGTGCTCCTCAGAGGATGGACTCTTGGACTGTGTGTCCAATCAAGATTCAACTGAGCCACAGATAAAACCTAGGTAGGGCTGGAAAATGGATTCTCAGGTTCAGAAGGGGAAATGCAGACAAATTAGGAGAACCAGCAAGAGAGGTCACATAGAGGGAAACTTCAAATCCTGGGAATGTAAATCTTGTCTGGACCTTTTATGCCAAAGAAAAGGGAAAATACTAACAAGGATGCCTGGGATAAATTCCCATCTCCAAACATCAAATCCTGGGAAGGTAAATCTTGTCTGGACCTTTTATGCCAAAGAAAAGGGAAAATACTAACAAGGATGCCTGGGATAAATTCCCATCTCCAAATATCAAATCCTGGGTAGGTAAATCCTGTCTGGACCTTTTATTCTGAAGAAAAGGGAAAATACTGACAAGGATGCCTGGGATAAATTCCCATCTCCAAATATCAAATCCTGGGTAGGTAAATCCTGTCTGGACCTTTTATTCTGAAGAAAAGGGAAAATACTGCCAAGGATGCCTGGGATAAATTCCCATCTCCAAATATCAAATCCTGGGTAGGTAAATCCTGTCTGGACCTTTTATTCTGAAGAAAAGGGAAAATACTAACAAGGATGCCTGGGATAAATTCCCATCTCCAAATATCAAATCCTGGGTAGGTAAATCCTGTCTGGACCTTTTATTCTGAAGAAAAGGGAAAATACTGCCAAGGATGCCTGGGATAAATTCCCATCTCCAAATAGGTGCTAGGAGTAAGTGAAGAAAGAAGAAAAGAGTCTTGGCAGGCAGGGGTTAAGGGTGAGGTTTCACACTGTCTGAGCTCAGACTCACAGAATAATGCAGGAGTTCCACAGCTCTGTTGGAAGGACCAAGAGCAAACCAGGGCAGCTGCATGGTGGGAGTGGGGCAGAGCTGGGCAGGACAAACCAGCTCAACATTTTGGGTGCCCTTGAGGGTGCTGCTGTTGCTGTTTGGGTGTGACTTGGGTCATGAGGGTGAAGGTAAGGAATCTCTTTAGTCTTGAGGAGGGGAAGAGCACAAGAACACCAAAGCTGAAGAGCTGATCTGGTGTACTGCTGAGCAAGCTGGCACTCAGCAGTCACAAGTACATGTAACAAGGATTTGTGAGAAACCTGCTGAAGCTGGAAGGTGTCACAGCCTTTTTTTTTTTTTTTCTGAGGAGGTGGAAACATGGTCCAGACAAGCAGATGGGCTGTCAGGCTGACAGCAGTCGTACACTTAGTGGAACAGCTTTGGAGAGAGAGGGATTCATCAGTGCACAGAGGTAATTGAAAATGGAAGGAGACATGCTGCAGGCTTGCCAGCCTTGTCCCATGCCAGATTAATCACATATCACCCTGGCAGCAAGGTAACTGATGGTCCTGATAAAGAGATTGCAGGTGATCTAGTTTAGCTGGGGTTTCTTGCTGTGTTTGTCCTGATAAAGAGATTGCAAGTGATCTAGTTTAGCTGGGGTTTCATGCTGTGTTTGTCCTGATAAAGAGATTGCAGGTGATCTAGTTTAGCTGGGGTTTCTTGCTGTGTTTGTCCTGATAAAGAGATTGCAGGTGATCTAGTTTAGCTGGGGTTTCTTGCTGTGTTTGTCCTGATAAAGAGATTGCAGGTGATCTAGTTTAGCTGGGGTTTCTTGCTGTGTTTGTCCTGATAAAGAGATTGCAGGTGATCTAGTTTAGCTGGGGTTTCTTGCTGTGTTTGTCCTGATAAAGAGATTGCAGGTGATCTAGTTTAGCTGGGGTTTCTTGCTGTGTTTTATCCACCAGAGGAAGGGCGAGGGGCTGAGCGTGACTGTGGTGTAAGGAACTGGCTGAAAACCCACTGAGAGAGACCCCGGGTCCAGCTGGCCCAGATTTATTGAACTGGTTCACAAATCACAGAATCACAAACTGCTTTGGGTTGGGTTGGAAGGATCTCTTAAGATCACCTAGTTTCAACCCCACTGCCGTGGGCAGGGACATCTTGCACTACACCAGGCTGCTCAAAGCCCCCAAACCTGACCTTGAACGATTCCAGGGATGGAGCATCCACAACCTCTCTGGGCAACCTGTGTCAGCACCCTCACAGTGAAGAATTTCTTCCTACTAACCTAAATCTACCTTTTCTTTTTTTTTTTTTTCTTTTCCAGTTTAAAGCTGTAACCCTTGTCCTATCACTACACCTCTAACAAAGAGTCCCTCCCCATCTTTCTGAATAGGACAGCTGGTGATCCAGGTGCCCCTAGAATCAAGGAGAAGCTGAGGGTGCTCTGGGATGTGGTGGCTACCTTTGAAGACTAGAGTAAGAGAGGGAGTGTGTGGTGTCTGCTCAGAGAGATCTGAGGCTGGGAACGCAGTCAAGCTAAGCTGGGAGCCTTGCAGGCAGGGAGGAGGGGAAGGAAGTGGCTTTACAAGTCTGTCACTGGTGGGGTTGCAGTGAAAGCAAACAAAATGTGGTGTCTCTGACAAGAGAGGTCCTGAGGAGTGCAAGTGTTGAAAGAGATGCTGGTGAGCCTTGGCTAGGAGTCATGGAATCATTTTGTTTGGAAGAGACCTTTAAGATCTCCAGCCGTGAACCCCGTGCTGCCAGATCACCCCTGAACCACGTCCCTCAGCACCACAGCTACATGGCTCTGCAAAAGCCTCTTCATCCATGTGGAGAAGAGGCTCAGCTGGAACAAGTGCACAGATGGAGAGGGACCAGGACTACTCCCCAAACCCTCTGATTTTTTGCCTAAGAAATAAAGGCTGGAGAGAGGAGAACGATCCTCCTTCCCCTCCATCAACTGGGGAAGCTGGTTGCCGGCCCCTGTTAACCACTGGGCAGGGAAATGAGTGTTTGTGCTGCAGACCTTTGGTGGTGCTGGGGGCTGATCTGTTCCTCCTGCTTCTCCCCAGTCACTTAGGGGTGCCACCAGGACGAGGCAACTGCCCCTTGACCAGTCCTTTGCCTTTTGACCTGATTTACACCGACTACCACGGCCTCCAGCAGATGAAGCAGCACATGGGGCTCTCCTTTAAGAAATACAGGTAAGCAGAGCCACTCCCTCTCTTACTCTCCAGTTCATTAATTAGCAAAGACTAATGCTGATGACCCTGAAGGGTAGCCCCCACATCTGAGGAGTCAGACCCTTGGGTTCCACCTTTGATTTTTGGCTCTGCCAGCTGGTGCCTTGCTGTGTGTCCTGCTGCCATGGCATGAGGTGACCTGCTCAGCCTGGAGCTTCAGGTGTTTAAGATGAAACCCCACCAGAATAGTCTGAATTGGGGAAGAAACCCCCACCCTGCATGTGCCTGTGGGGTGTGTGTGTTGCTCCAAGCACCTGCAGGCAGCAGTGACCACCCCACAGTGTTGAACCTTTTGTGTTTGCAAGAAGCTCTATCTCCAGCTCCTTCAGCACCAAGACAAATGTCATTGTCCCCTGGTACATCACCAGGCAGGAAAATATGCAATTTAATTTAGTGCTGATAGCCCTGCTATTTATTATGTTTTCTCCCATCTCTTCCACTATCCTCCACAATTTTATTAGAGAGAGAAATGACAAGTGGTGTTATTGCTTTTATTATAAATGCATTTGCTCTCACATTCTGCTTGTTTTGCTCTTCCCCTTGCTTGATGCTCCCTTTCTCCCCTTGGTCTGTGCTGCTAATGCCTGCCTCAGCGTTCCCAGGATATTGGGAAAAACATTAACAGGTCTTCAGGAGATGCATCACTCTCATAACCATCAAGGAGATGAAAGCCTTGCAAGGGGAAGCTGCTGGTTACAGGAGGGAGCAGCAGAGTGGAAAGGGCTGCTCAGGACATTCCTGCACCCTCTGCTCAGGGAGCAGGCAAGGGATGACCTGGGGCTCGTTGGGCTGGAGGAGAGAAGACTGAGAGGGGATTTGATAAATGTTTATAAATATCTGAGGGCTGGGGGTCAGGAGGGAGGGGACAGGCTCTGCTCAGTTGCACCCTGGGATAGGACAAGGGGCAATGGATAGAAACTACAGCACAGGAGGTTCCACTTCAACAGGAGGAGGAACTTCTTCACTGGGAGGGTCTCAGAGCACTGGAACAGACTCCCCGCAGAGGTTGTGGAGTCTCCTTCTCTGGAGACTCTCAAAACCCATCTGGATGTCTTCCTGTGTGACCTGTGCTGGATCCTATGGCCCTGCTCTGGCAGGGGGGCTGGACTCGATCCTCAGAGGTCCCTTCCAACCCCTAACACCCAGTGAGCCTGTGACAAGCTGCCTGTGGACACCAGCTGTCCCTGGCAGTGGGGCTGACTGAGAGGAGCTGGGGTTGTGCCTTGTGTGCCAGGTGCCGTGTGCGGGTGATCGACACCTTCGGGACGGAGCCAGCCTACAACCACGAGGAGTACGCCACCCTGCGCGGCTACCGCACCAACTGGGGCTACTGGAACCTGCAGCCCACCCAGTTCATGACCATGTTCCGTAAGTGGGGGCCAGCAGCAGGCTGGGGCAGACCCCTCAGAAGCAGATCTCACCTCCTTCAGGAGATGATGCACAGGCAGTGCCATCCTCCCCAGCTCTGCTTCTGCTTCCCTCTGCCTGCAAGGAGCTCCTGGGTCTGCTTGGCTGTCTTGGGCTGTAGAAGTGAAGTAGTCTTGAGAAGAGAAGGCTGAGAGGGGATCTGATCAATGTGTATGAATATCTGAGGGGTGGGTGTCAAGTGGAGGGGGCCAGGCTCTTTTGGGTGGTGCGCAGTGATAAGCCAAGGAACAACAGGGTCAAACTAGAACATAGAAGATTTCACCTCAACTGGAGGAGAAACTTCTTTCCAGTGAGGGTGACAGAGCCCTGGAACAGGCTGCCCAGGGGGGTTGTGGAGTCTCCATCTCTGGAGACTTTCAAACCCCACCTGGATGCATTCCTGTGCAGACTACCCTGAGTGATCCTGCTGTGGCAGGGGGGTTGGACTGGATGATCTCTTGAGGTCCCTTCCAACCTCTGATATACTGTGAGACTGTGGTCCTGTGAAGTGCTCTGAGAAGAGAGAGCTGGCACTTTCCCTCATGCAGGGGTGCTGGTTCCAGCACACTCAGGGCCAAACACACAGCACAGCCAGCAGCCCCTCCAGGTTCTGAGAGGGGAAGTGCCAGGCAGTTTTGTTTGCAAAGCCCTGGTTTGGTTCCAGCTGGGGTTCTAAACATGAGAGGCAGTGATGGGGTTTTGTCTGTGGCATGGAAAGGAGATGTGCTTGTCTGAAAGGAGCCTGGTGACCCACTGGGTGACTGAAATGTTGCTTTTTCCTGGCTGGACAAAGCCCATTTGGCAGCCTCAAAATTTCCTTACTTTTTAGAGTTGCTCAAGCAACTTCTTGTGCTTTACAAGCTGCTTGGGTGGAGGTTCATGGCCTTTTTCCTCCAGGCTCCAGCAAGGCTCATCTCAGCCCCTGTGCTGCAATGGGGTTAGGTCTCCAGTCCTGATGAAGTTCTAGCAAAACTAGAAGTGGGTAGATTCAAATTGGATGTTAGGAAAAGGTTCTTCCCCATGAGGGTGGTGAGAGACTGGCACAGGTTGCCCAGGGAGGTGGTGGAAGCCTCATCCCTGGAGGGTTTTAAGGCCAGGCTGGATGTGGCTCTGAGCAACCTGCTGTAGTGTGAGGTGTCCCTGCCCATGGCAGGGGGGTGGGAACTGGCTGATCCTTGAGGTCCCTTCCAACCCTGACAATTCTATGAGTCTTCCCCACTTGGTGTTCCCCCAGCTCACACCCCTGACAACTCCTTCATGGGCTTTGTGTCAGAGGAGCTCAACAAGACCGAGAGGCAATTCATCAAGTCCAACAAAGTGAGCAGCATGGCAGTGGTGTATGGGAAGGAGGCCAGCATCTGGAAGGTAGGTGTCCTGGTCACTGTGGGGAGGGACAGCCATAGGCACAGCCCCAAGGTTGCAGCAGCCTCTGGTTCTTATCCCAAGCATTCGAAGCCCAAAGTAGAGAAGATGTTTGTAGAAAAACATCTTTGTCCCATTCAAAGAGGGGAAACTGAGGTGGTGTGAAGGTCCAGCACCTCCAAGCAAAGAGCAGAGGCTGGTGAGATCCCATCCCCAGCTCTTTGCTGTGGGTGATGCTTGCCCCCAGCAGGCTGCCTAGGCTGAGGATTTCATATCAATGATTTTATGTTGTTGATTCCAGTCATTGCTGTTAGGGGATTCCCCTGTGCCATGCTGGGGGTGGTTTGTCTCTGCTTTCAAGTACCCTGGGAAAGGAGGTTGTGCTGTCCTTCTGCCTGCCCCTGGAATGCCAGGAGGAGAAGGGTGGGCAATACCCTCAAACCTCCAAAACATCTCCCCTGCATCTCTTGCAGCAGCAAGGAGCTGTGTGTGCTTCCCCCCTATCTTATCCCAAGCTAGCCAGAGGCTTTTCCTTCCAGGGCTTAAAAAAAAGCAAAAGGAGCTGTCTCTCCCTGTCTCTTGCTTTAATTCTACTTTTTCCCCTTTTGTGTGCTGCCTGGGGCTGTTCCAGCTGCAGGTACTGTACCACACCAGCTGCTGCTGGGCTTTACTGGGTGCATCTTACAAGACAAAAGGTTTTGCTGGAGTTGGCTTTGCCTCATTGTGGGCACAGCTCAAGAGAGACAGGGAACTACTGGAGAGAGTCCAGTGGAGGCTCTGAAGATGCTGGGGGGACTGGAGCATCTCTGTGAGGATGGAAGGCTGAGAGACCTAGGGCTGTTTAACAAGAGCTAAAGGGTGGGGGGCAAGAGGATGGGGCCAGACTCTTTTCAGTAGTGCCCAGCAATAGGAGAAAGGGTAAAGGGCACAAGCTGGAACCCAGGAGCTTCCATCTGAAGAGGTGGAAAAACTGAGCTGTGAGGATGCTGGAGCCCTGGTGCAGGCTGCCTAAAGAGGCTGTGGAGTCTCCTCTGCAGAGATTCCAAACCTGCCTGGACATTGTGATGCTGGGCAGCCTGCTGTGGGTGAGCCTGCTCTAGCAGAGGGGTTGAATTAGGTCTCCAGAGGCCCCTTCCAACTTCTATCATTCTGTGATCCTGTGTGAGTGACTGAAGCCTAAGAAGGAAAAGAACACCTCCATCTTCTGCAGTCAGGTGTTTATTTACAAACCTTGTAACAAACACCATCCTCAGAGCAGGACCTCTGTGATGTGTAGAAGTGTTTCATTAAACCTACTTCCACGTTTTCAGTCGTTTTCCACCCCTCTGACCTTCTTGTAAAGCAGCTGAAGTTTTAATGACCTGGGAATGGCCATTTTCATCAGGCTGCTGCCCAGCTTCTATGGGTTAAAGCAGCTCATGGTGCTAGGATGAGGGAGTCTCCCATGCCAGCCCTATGCTGTGCAGGGGGATCAGCCCTCCTGATGATGCTTGGTGATGCCAGGCAGTACCCAGGGACTATGAACTGTGCTTCACTGCCATCTGCCCAAGCCCTGTGCATTAGGGAACTGCTATCAAAATGGTGCTGATTTGGCTATTAGTGGCACTGTGGCCAGGATATCACAGAATCATTAAGGCTGGAAAAGATTTCTAAGATCATCAAGTCCAGCTGTCAACCCAGCTAACTGGTTTTTGAACACCTCCAGGGATGGTGACTCTCTCCACCTCCCTGGGCAGCCTGTGCCAATGCCTGGCCACTCTTTTAGGAAAGAAATTTTTCCTAATATCCACTCTAAATTTAATCTGAATTTCATTCTGTAGCTTCATCCCACCAAACCCACTTGTTTTAGCCTTAGAGAAGTCCAGGGATACATGGCTGAGGGCAGATGCTCAGAGAGGCTTTAAGGCAATGCATGGAGCTTTCTAAAATGCCCTCTTTATCCCTCCTCAGTCTCTCCCAGTCTCTGCTCTTTCAGGGCCTTATTGCAGCACTGGCACAGACTGAAAATGCAGCATCCAAAGGATGTCCCTGAGTGGTTTTTCCAAGAAAAAAAAAAATCCATGGTAGAAAAACTGTTAAAATAGAAAGCTGCTTCGGAGAGCAAAAGGAGGAAAGCCTCCAAAAGTAGAAAGCTGATGACCCCCCTGGATTTTTTCTGGTAATAAAACAGGAGTAAATCTGAGTGAGGAAATCCTGGAGGCTTATTGCTTGGAATAAGAGACTGTTAGCAAGCTGTGGCCTCTGTAAAATTCCTTCTCAATCCCCTGAAACCTTGAATTCAGCAGCTCCAGAGTGGAAGCTGCCCATGGAGGTGGCAGGGAATGCAGAAGCTCAAGGTGCCCATGTTCTAGGTGGTAGATCTTACAGCTGTCTGGGTTTACTGGGAGCCTGCTGTGGTCTAGGACATGTCTGAGGGAATGGGAAGAGAGGGTTCCAGGTTTTACACTGCTGCAGGTTGGGCTGAAGCGTTGCAGGTGCACCAGGACAGTGGTTTGAGAGCTGAATCACAGAGAATCACAGAACAGTAGGGGTTGGAAGGGACCTCTGGAGCTCATCTGGTCCAACCCCCAATCTCCTCCTGCAAAGATCTCCCTCTGTAGGCATGAAGGGGTCCACCCCATCTTGTGGTGTGGGTCACACCTCTGCCTTCCTTCCCAGGGTAAGGAGAAGTTCCTGGCCATCCTCAACAAGTACATGGAGATCCATGGCACAGTTTATTACGAGACCCAGCGGCCGCCCGAGGTGCCAGCGTTCGTCAAGAACCACGGGCTGCTGCCACAGCACGAGTTTCAGCAGCTGCTGAGGAAGGCAAAGGTGAGTCCTTGGCACCCCTTGCTCTGTTAACCAGCCAGCAGTGAGATCTCAGTTGCCTGGAGAAAGAAAATGTAATTAAGGCAGGAGGATGGGGGGAGAGGAGAGGCCCTTGTTATGATGCTCCTCCCGGGCTCACAGGCACTGCCAGCAGGGCTAATTAACTGGGAGCTGAGCAGAGCACATCATTGCAAATCAAGATGTGTCTGATGGGGTTTCTCCTTGCAGGCTCTCTGCAGGTGGAGCACAAAGTTTCCTGATTAATTCATTCCTTGCCAAGCAGGGCAGGTTTCCCCCCATTCATGGCCATGATAAAAATAAACAGGATTCTTGGAGCCTGCGTGCAAGGGGCAGGCACATCCCGGCCACCTTCAGCTGCTGTCTGGGGGAAATCATAGCAGCATAGAGTGGTCTGGGTTGGAAGGGACCTCCAAAGGTCATCTAGTCCAACTCCCTCTGCACTAAGCAGGGGCATCTTCAACTGGATCAGGTTGAATTTTCACCTCTCCAGGGATACCTCCCTGGGCAACCTGTTCCAATGTTCCACTACCCTCCTGGTGCAGAGCTTCTATGGGATGCTGAGCTGTGATACACCAGCTGCTGTTTGGCCCTGTCCAGTCTCCATGACTCCAGTGGAGATGTGGCCATTTGGATGCATGGTTGTTCAGGTGTGCACAGCAAACACTGCCTGGCATTAGCAGCAGCAATAGCTTCAGAGGTTCATGCCATGCAGTGTGCTTGGACTCAGCTGTTTGTGGAAAGGAGGCTGCACAGCAGATTCAGGACAGAGGCAAGCCAGGACCGGTGTGATGGTCATAGCTACCACAGGGGAGTTTGCAGCTCCTGAAGACCCTGTTGCCTTGCACAGAGTTGGGGGGGTGGTGGTGGGGGTTAGCACATTCAAGATCTGAGATGTTGACCCATGTGGAGTTGCCTTAGAGACTTGGTGTGCAGCAGCAGTGAGGGATGTTTGGGAGAGGGTTATTTAATTATCTAGTGTGAGGCGTCCCTGCCCATGGCAGGGGGGTTGGAACTAGATGATCCTTGTGGTCCCTTCCAACCCTGACTGATTCTATGATTTAGGAGACTTCTTGGCTTTAAGAGTAAGAGGGAAGCATTCCCCAGCCAAGATTCCTTTGTACCCAACAGGTAAAAGAGCCTCAGGTGGGATGTGGCCTCAAAGCCATTTGAAGTGAGGCTGGAGTGGTTAACCCAGATGCCTCTCCACCTGCACAAATCCATCTGTCAGTAAGCTGCTATGCAAAAGGCAGGCACAACTTCTTGGTGGTTGAATCCCTATCCCTGGAGGCATTGAAAAGGTGCAGAGATGTGGTGCTGAGGGAACAGGTTGCCCAGAGAGGTGGTGGAAGTTTTTAAGGCTCCCAGGTTGGATGTGACTCTGAGCAACCTGATCTAGTGTGAGGTGTCCCTGCCCATGGCAGAGGAGTTGGAGCTAGATGATCCTTGAGGTCCTTTCCAACCCTAACAATTCTATGACATAGTTTAGCACCAGACTTAGCAGAGTTAGAGAATGGTTGGACTCAATGATCTTAAAGAACTTTTCCAACCAAAATGATTCTTTGATTCAGCTTGCACCCACTCCCCCTTGTCCTATCACTGGACACCACTGAGCAGAGCCTGGCTCTGTCCTCCTGACACTGCCTTTCACCTCTTTACAACCATTCATGAGGTCACCCCTCAGTCTCCTCCAAGCTGGAGCCCCAGCTCCCTCAGCCTTTCCTCGTGAGGAAAGGTTCTACTCATGTTCCTCATATTCTGCTCCCTTTGTGGCTCTGTGCTGGTCTCCTTCAAGCAGTTCCCTGAGGTCCTTTGTGAACTGAGGGCCCCAGAAGAAACACAGACACAGCCCTTTGGGACATGGTTTAACGGCCAGGGTGGTGCTGTTAGGTCGATGGTTGGACTCGAAGAACACTTCTATGATTCTGTGATTCTTTCCACTCCCTCCCCAATGAAGCAGTGTGAGATTGGCCACGTTGGCTCTCTAGCAGATGGATTTCTCCCCTGCAGCTCTTCATTGGCTTCGGGTTCCCCTACGAGGGTCCTGCCCCGCTGGAGGCCATCGCCAACGGCTGTGTGTTCCTGCAGGCGCGCTTCAACCCCCCGCACAGCTCCCTCAACCACGACTTCTTCCGAGGCAAGCCCACGTCCAGAGAGGTGAGGCTGGCTGCGGGGGGACACCCCCTTCACCCTGGCCTTTGGGCCACACCAGACTCTAGGCTGAGATTATTTTAAGGGGCACAAAACTTTCCTCCAAACGCAGAAGCGGGGGTACCTGCTGATGGGGGTCCCCACTCCCATCCTCACATCGTCTCCACTCAGAGCCCCTGGGTGCCAAGGGAACTGCCATGTGTGCAGGGTTGCAAAGGAAGTGGCACAGGAAACTTCTGCAGACAATGAACCCCACCTCCATTATTTCAGGGGGCACAAAATTCCCTTCAAATACAGAAGTGTGGATACCTGCTGATGGGGGTCCCCACTCCCATCCTCACATCCTCTCCATTCAGAGCCCCTGGATGCAAAGGGCACTGCCAAGTGTTCAGGGTTGCAAAGGAGGTGGCACAGGAAACTTCTGCAGACAATGAACCCCACCTCCATTATTTTAGGGGGCACAAAATTCCCTTCAAATACAGAAGTGTGGATACCTGCTGATGGGGGTCCCCACTCCCATCCTCACATCCTCTCCATTCAGAGCCCCTGGATGCAAAGGGCACTGCCAAGTGTTCAGGGTTGCAAAGGAGGTGGCACAGGAAACTTCTGCAGCAATGAACCCCAGCTCCCACCCCATCAGCCCAGACTGACACACACCCCAGACCCTGCTCCCAAACCTGGGGTGATGCTCCACTGTCCATCCTTTTGAACACCCAGATGGGCACCAGGAGCTCTGTGGTTTTGCAGGGGTATGAAATCCAGCCCCAGGCTTGCCTGTCACTGGGAATTCAATCTAAGTGAAGCAGGAACTCTTTACAAGTTAAAGGCTTGGGAAAATTGCCTCTTTTATAATTAATAAAGTGGATAATGCTGTGCATCACTCTCTCCTGCTGAGAAGGGCCTTGCTGGGGGCCATGTGGCTCAGCCTTGCAGCAGCCCAGCTTGGTGGCACCCATCACAGGATGGGGGGCACTGGGCTGGCCTGTAGACCTATGTTTATCCCCTCCACCCTCCTGCAGGCATTAGCACCCATCCTCGGTGCTGTGGTTGTGCTTCAGCCCAGAGCCAGGAGAGCTATGAACTGCCCCAGGGTGTTTATACGCTGGAGGGGAAGGAGGGCTCAATGTGTCAGCAGAAAAATGAGGAAGGACAGCAAGCTGGAGAATTAAATATACATTGTGATGGTTGGACTTAATGATCTTTTCCAACTGAAAGGATTCTATGTTCTGTGCACTGCTCTCCTCCTCCAGCTGGCAGGTTTTCAGGCCCCTCTCCAACACTTCGCTGTGCCCCCGAAACACCTCCTCTGCTCACAGGAAGAGAATCCTCTCTCCTCCCTTCTGAGAGGAGAGCTGGGTTTTGGCTGCCTAGCAGCAGTGTGGAGTTGAAAAGGTACCTCAGGGGCTGAAACAAAGAGATAAAGCCACCAAATCTGCCTGGTGAGAGGTGGGTGGCTGTGGAATATCAGGGTCTAGGGCTGCAGCTTCCAGCATTGCTTCCTCTCAGTGCCAGACTGCCCCAGATTTTGGTGCTGATAGATTTTTCTTTTTGCCTTTATTTCTGGAGCTGGCAAACCTGGAAGATGTGATTACTTCACCGACATTCACTATTTTGATCTGTTTTTGTCACTCCAGACCCACAAATGGCTCAGGTCAAAGTTCATTTGCACCCCTGTTACAGAGAGGGAGATGTTCAAGGCTGTGGTGTCTTGGTGTTGATGGGAATGGGGCATTCCAGCCCAGTGGGAATTTGAAAGCATCAGCCTGCTGTCAGGGAGCAGGTTGGTTCAGAGGAACTCTTCTTTTGCCAGCACACCTTGGGGTGCAGTGGGTTAAAGCCCAACGTGCCTGTGCCTGAGCCTGCTGCTCCTCTCTGCCAGTAGACAGCAGATAGACAGTGACAGTGTTCTGGCAGGGGCTGCAGGAACCAGCTCAAGCTGCTGTGTTTTCAGGTGTCCTCCCAACACCCATATGCTGAAGACTTCATTGGGAAGCCACACGTGTGGACTGTTGACTACAACAACTCCGAGGAGTTCGAAGCTGCTATCAAAACCATCATGAGGACCCAGGTAGTGCTCTGAGGAGTTGTGCTGGGGATGATCTCCCTGCTGCTGGCTTTGCAGGGGTGAGAGCAGCAGTGGTTGCTGATGCCTGGCTTTCCCTTTTGAGCCTTAATTGCTTTTCCTTCCTTGCTTCCCCTATAATTACAATTACAGCAGAAATCCTCCCCTCCTGCAGTTTCAAGGAGACTCATGCTGTCGCCTTGCTTTGGTAGCAGGCACTCAGGGGTTTGCCCAGGGCAGTGCTGTGCATTGAGGGATCCCCTGAGGATCCTTCAGGCAGAGCCAGAGAGAGAGGAAGCTGAGATAAGGCAGATGAGGTCTGGGAGCAGGAGGCTGATGTTGCTGGAGATGTGCAGCAGTGCTGGGACCTAGTGTGAAGTGCAGATAAACCCAGAGCCCAGCTTCCTGCACAGACCTTGAGAGCTCCCACCCTCTGTGCCTGCCATTCCCCATTTCACTGCTCATCCTTATCATCCTGATCCAGCAAATCAGTAGGAAAAGCTCCAGGAGTTGCCTCTGTGAAGGATGAAGGGTGTAAAGAGGAGGGGGATGTAGAGACACCCCCCTTCCCACCCTCCCCCAAGGAGGCAGCACTCCTGCTGAGCCTGCCCTGGAAACATTCCCTCATGAATATTTACCTCCTGCCCCATGGCAGGAGCCTTTCAAGTTGTCCAAATTATTAAAGTCAATTTTCCTGGAGGGGAGAAAAGTGCTGATCTCCAGTTTGCTTGCAGTTTGCTTTGCTTGGGATGAGCCCTCCCTGGTGAGCACAGCGATGGGCTGTGGAACCGAGACTCTGCGTCAGGCTCTGGAGGGCTGGGATCATGGTGCTGGGGGGAGCTACAGGGATGATGCTGGCCAGAGAAGTGTCATCCTTGCTCTTCCCTGCATAGAGGCTGCAGAGGTGGGTGGCTGTGACAGTCCAGGGACTTCATTCAGCTGGTGTGGCCACGCTGTGTGCCTGGGTCTCACACCTCACCAGGGTGATGGCCACAGCTCCTCACCTCGTGCTGATTTTTCTCTGTCAGTCTGCAAAGACCCAGTAAAGCCAAAGCAGAGGTTGTTTTGCACATCCATTCTGCTGTCTTGATTAAAATTAATTTAAAAATAATTACATCCCTGCTGCTCTGCTGCTGGGCCAGCTGTCAGTGCTTGACCCTCCACCATCTGGGCTGGAGAGATGGCCCCAAGCAAGGGCAATGCCATGGGCAGGCAGTTGGGAGCTGCTGGTCTCCACTGAAGGAAAGAGAAGGGAACTTAAGGTGACCTTATTGTGGCCTTCCAGTGTCTGAAGGGGGCTACAAGAAAGCTGGGGAGGGGCTTTTTAGGATCTCAGGTACTGACAGTACTAGGGGGAATGGAATAAAGCTGGAAGTGGGGAGATTCAGACTGGACTTAAGGAAGAAGTTCTTCCCCATGAGAGTGGTGAGAGCCTGGAATGGGTTGTCCAGGGAGGTGGTTGAGGCCCCATCCCTGGAGGTGTTTAAGGCCAGGCTGGATGAGGCTGTGGCCAGCCTGATCCAGTGTGAGGTGTCCCTGCCCATGGCAGGGGGGTTGGAACTGTCTGATCCTTGTGGTCCCTTCCAACCTGACTGATTCTGTGATTCTATGATTATCTTCAGTTTTTCCAGAAAGAAGCAAGCAAACAGTGAAGCCTGGTGCTGCTGTGCTGTTAGGATACTTAAAAATCTGCTGGAGAATTAAGGAGGGGGAAAGGGCTCTGCTGGCTCCTGAGCAGCTGTGCTGTGCTGCTGCTTCAACTGCACATCCACCAGGTCATTTGGACCCCTAATGATAATCTCTGGCACAAAATAAAAGAAGAGGAAAGATTTTTGGGGAAGGATTTGGCAGTGGGCAGGAGGAGCTGCTGTGTACAGCCACTGTCTCTGGTACCAGGCATCCACCCACTGTGTGCTGCTGCTGCTGTGCCCATTCCTGTTGTGCCCAAAGATGAACTCTCTGCTCTTCTCCTCATCCCCACTCTTCATGTCAGTGCTGTTGGGCTGCAGTCACAACACCTCCTGCCCCCCCTCCTTACTGGACATTCCCTTGGTTGTTGAACAGCTGGTGGGGAAGCTGAGCTGGAAAAAGGGTAGCTGTAACTGGCACAGCATGTGGGCAGGAGCCATGGGCAGGCATCCCAAGGCAAGCTGCTCTCTGCTTCCCATCCCAGCATGACACCATGTATGGTTGGATAAATTCTGTTTCCTGTGGGACTGTGGGGATGTTAAAGCTGCCACCCATCTGTGTGCTCAGTCTGGAGAAGAGGAGGCTGAGGGGAGACCTCACTGCTCTCTACATCTCCCTGAAAGGAGGTTGGAGTGAGGTGGGAGTTTCTCTCTTCTCTCTGGCATCAGGGGGCAGGACAACCCGTGGCAGAACAAGAGGACAGAGTCTCAAGCTGTGCCAGGGGAGGTTTAGGCTCGAGGTGAGGAGAAAGTTCTTCACAGAAAGAGTAATTGGCCATGGGAACGTGCTGCCCAGGGAGGTGGTGGAGTCACTGTCCCTGGAGGTGTTCAAAACAAGCTTGGCTGTGGCACTTGGAGTCATGGTTTAGTTGTCAGGAGGTGTTAGGTAATAGGTTGGACTTGATGATCTCTGAGGTCTTTTCCAGCCTGGTTGATCCTGTGATTCTGTGAGAAGAGGAAATGGCCTGAAATTGTGCCAGGGGAGGTTCAGGTTGGAGATTAGGACAAATTTCTTTGCTGTAAGAGTGGTCAGGGATGGAAACAGGCTGGCCAGGGAGGTGGTGGAGTCACTGCCCCTGGAGGTGTTCAAGAAATGTGTGGACATGGCACCTGGGGACGTGGTTGAATCATGGAATCATAAAATGGTCTGGGTTGGAAGGGACCTCCAAAGGTCACCTAGACCAATCAGCTTCTCCCAGAGGCAGCTATGCCATGCCAGGTGCCAGGCACCAGGGTGCTGGGTGTTCTTCCATAGCTTTGGGAGCTGGTTTCATGAACCTGGAGGTAATTTTGATGTGGTCAAGCTCAGCCTGGTTTAGAGCATTGTGGTTCTGGGGGATTTGCTCATGCTGCAGCAATCTTTCACTGTTACTTTGCCCATGGGTCACTGGCTAGTTTGCTGCCAGTGTGGCTGTACAGTTGTCCTCATTTACACTGCAGACACCCTGAGCTGCAGCTTGGGATGGGATGTGCCATTCTTGTAGCTACAGCTCTGCCCCAGCTCTTACCAGGCTGGCAGAGCTTCCTTTGGTTGTTTGGAGCTGGCTGGGTCTGCTGGCAGGGTTGGCTGCTCTATTTGTGTGATGAAAGCAGTTGAGATGAAGCCAGCCAGCATCCTTCACCAACCTAGATCTGCTTGAAAGAAATTTCTTCCTTCTGGAGAGAGATCTGGATCATGGTTTGGATGTGGCTTGGGTTTGCAATATGGATTTGTTCCCTTGTGCTCCCCTCCCTCATCCTTTTAGAGGTGGCACCTGCTTCAGGTCACCCTGCAATGGCTGGGGAAGGGTTTTGGCAAGCTGTCTCTCTATCATTCACCCCCTCTTGGAGCAGTTTTGGGGTTTCCCTGATGGTCACAACTCTGACCTATTTATAAGGAAAACTGAAATCCTGGAAGCACCAAACCCCAGAGATCAAATCCCAGCATAGTCAGACAGGACCAAGAGACAAGTTATGTCCCCCTGGGAATGGAGATGCTGGGAGGCTTATCCCAGTGATGGATTAAGGCCCTTGGCTGGAGAAGGAGAGAGGTTTGTAGGCAGAACCATTTGCTTGGCCTTCAGCTTTTTGCCTTGTCAAAAATAGTCCTTGCACAGGCAGTTTAATAGACCAAATATTCTGGGGGGTAGTGAAGGGAGAAGGCTTCATTATATTAAAGTCAAACACTCAGGAGTATGATGGAAAATTATACACTTCAGACTCTGCCTGGAAGAGCAAACTATGAAACATCAGAGCAAAAAGAGCTGGGTGAAGCTTTCCCAGCTGGCTGGTAGGTGTGGCACAGAACTGCTTCATTTCTCTACTTATTTGTCTCCTGATGTTTGGATATTATTTATTTTTTTTTTCCCATATTTGAGTGAAAGAGACTTATTGCTCTCTTCAGCTCTGGGATTACTGCTGGAGACTACAAAAGTGGAGCTCTCATGGTCCTGTGGAGCATCAGAGCTCTCCAGCCCAGTGGGGCTGATGGAGAGTGCTGAGGCTGGAGAGCTCTGGCCCAGTGTTCCCCATTGATGCCTGGGGAAAATGATGGCAAAATCCATCCTCACCAAGCCCTTTGCTCCCTCCCATGGGATCCTGTGCATCACTATGCCAGGCAGCAGGCTGCAGTGATTCCCCTCTTTGAAGACCCCCTTCTCACCATCCTCCTCCCTCTCCTCCCTCCCAGCTGAGGAGATCCTGAGCTCCTGGCATAGGGAGCAGCACTAACAAAGTGGCTGTCAAGAGGAGGCCAAGCCTGCCAGATTTTAATTAAACAATTAGCTCCTTGAAATTGGTATTTTCTATCAGTACTGGGTGCATGAGCTGAATCCTGACAAGGGGAGTGGAGGAGAAATAGAGACTTTGGGGGAGCCCCCAGAGTTAAAAGGGGCACTTGGGGGTGTTTTGGGTTGGAGGAGTGGGGGCTGTAGCAGTCTCCAGCCACAGCCTCCTGATGCTCTTGGATGCAATGAGGCTCCTGGGAGCTTGGGGGCAGCTGGGATCGTGCCCAGAGCATCCCCTTCAGGTATATGTGCAGGAGCAAATATGTTTTCTGCCTACACCTGCATCCCAAACTCTGCTGTGCCACCCACTGTGGATGTGCTGCATCCCAAACTCTGCTGTGCTACCCACTGTGGATGTGCTGCATCCCCAAACTCTGCTGTGCCACCCACTGTGGATGTGCTGCATCCCAAACTCTGCTGTGCCACCCACTGTGGATGTGCTGCATCCCAAACTCTGCTGTGCCACCCACTGTGGATGTGCTGCATCCCAAACTCTGCTGTGCCACCCACTGTGGATGTGCTGCATCCCCAAACTCTGCTGTGCCACCCACTGTGGATGTGCTGCATCCCAAACTCTGCTGTGCCACCCACTGTGGATGTGCTGCATCCCAAACTCTGCTGTGCCACCCACTGTGGATGTGCTGCATCCCCAAACTCTGCTGTGCTACCCACTGTGGATGTGCTGCATCCCAAACTCTGCTGTGCTACCCACTGTGGATGTGCTGCATCCCCAAACTCTGCTGTGCCACCCACTGTGGATGTGCTGCATCCCAAACTCTGCTGTGCCACCCACTGTGGATGTGCTGCATCCCAAACTCTGCTGTGCCACCCACTGTGGATGTGCTGCATCCCAAACTCTGCTGTGCCACCCACTGTGGATGTGCTGCATCCCAAACTCTGCTGTGCCACCCACTGTGGATGTGCTGCATCCCCAAACTCTGCTCTGCTACCCACTGTGGATGTGCTGCATCCCAAACTCTGCTGTGCCACCCACTGTGGATGTGCTGCATCCCAAACTCTGCTCTGCTACCCACTGTGGATGTGCTGCATCCCAAACTCTGCTGTGCCACCCACTGTGGATGTGCTGCATCCCCAAACTCTGCTGTGCCACCCACTGTGGATGTGCTGCATCCCAAACTCTGCTGTGCTACCCACTGTGGATGTGCTGCATCCCCAAACTCTGCTGTGCTACCCACTGTGGATGTGCTGCATCCCCAAACTCTGCTGTGCTACCCACTGTGGATGTGCTGCATCCCAAACTCTGCTGTGCCACCCACTGTGGATGTGCTGCATCCCAAACTCTGCTGTGCCACCCACTGTGGATGTGCTGCATCCCAAACTCTGCTGTGCTACCCACTGTGGATGTGCTGCATCCCCAAACTCTGCTGTGCTACCCACTGTGGATGTGCTGCATCCCAAACTCTGCTGTGCCACCCACTGTGGATGTGCTGCATCCCCAAACTCTGCTGTGCCACCCACTGTGGATGTGCTGCATCCCAAACTCTGCTGTGCCACCCACTGTGGATGTGCTGCATCCCAAACTCTGCTGTGCTACCCACTGTGGATGTGCTGCATCCCCAAACTCTGCTGTGCCACCCACTGTGGATGTGCTGCATCCCAAACTCTGCTGTGCTACCCACTGTGGATGTGCTGCATCCCAAACTCTGCTGTGCCACCCACTGTGGATGTGCTGCATCCCCAAACTCTGCTGTGCTACCCACTGTGGATGTGCTGCATCCCAAACTCTGCTGTGCCACCCACTGTGGATGTGCTGCATCCCAAACTCTGCTGTGCTACCCACAGTGGATGTGCTGCATCCCAAACTCTGCTGTGCCACCCACTGTGGATGTGCTGCATCCCAAACTCTGCTGTGCTACCCACTGTGGATGTGCTGCATCCCAAACTCTGCTGTGCTACCCACTGTGGATGTGCTGCATCCCCAAACTCTGCTGTGCCACCCACTGTGGATGTGCTGCATCCCAAACTCTGCTGTGCCACCCACAGTGGATGTGCTGCATCCCCAAACTCTGCTGTGCCACCCACTGTGGATGTGCTGCATCCCCAAACTCTGCTGTGCTACCCACTGTGGATGTGCTGCATCCCCAAACTCTGCTGTGCCACCCACTGTGGATGTGCTGCATCCCCAAACTCTGCTGTGCCACCCACTGTGGATGTGCTGCATCCCAAACTCTGCTGTGCCACCCACTGTGGATGTGCTGCATCCCAAACTCTGCTGTGCCACCCACTGTGGATGTGCTGCATCCCCAAACTCTGCTGTGCCACCCACTGTGGATGTGCTGCATCCCAAACTCTGCTGTGCCACCCACTGTGGATGTGCTGCATCCCAAACTCTGCTGTGCCACCCACTGTGGATGTGCTGCATCCCAAACTCTGCTGTGCCACCCACTGTGGATGTGCTGCATCCCAAACTCTGCTGTGCCACCCACTGTGGATGTGCTGCATCCCAAACTCTGCTGTGCCACCCACTGTGGATGTGCTGCATCCCCAAACTCTGCTGTGCTACCCACTGTGGATGTGCTGCATCCCAAACTCTGCTCTGCTACCCACTGTGGATGTGCTGCATCCCCAAACTCTGCTGTGCCACCCACTGTGGATGTGCTGCATCCCAAACTCTGCTGTGCTACCCACTGTGGATGTGCTGCATCCCAAACTCTGCTGTGCCACCCACTGTGGATGTGCTGCATCCCAAACTCTGCTCTGCTACCCACTGTGGATGTGCTGCATCCCAAACTCTGCTCTGCTACCCACTGTGGATGTGCTGCATCCCAAACTCTGCTGTGCTACCCACTGTGGATGTGCTGCATCCCAAACTCTGCTGTGCCACCCACTGTGGATGTGCTGCATCCCAAACTCTGCTGTGCCACCCACTGTGGATGTGCTGCATCCCAAACTCTGCTGTGCTACCCACTGTGGATATGCTGCATCCCAAACCTGAGTTTTGGGGGGAAAGAGGCTGTTTTACAGAATCACACCTGCACCTTGCCTGGTGTAACAGGGTACTGGGAGAAGCCTCCAGCATTGTGGCCACCAAATCAGGGTAAAGATGAGCCCCAGCAGTGGTGGTGCTGAGCAAGGAGGAGGTTTATCTCCCCCAGATCAATACCAGGCAGCCCTCAGCCCAGCTTTGTGCAACTGAGGTCGGCAGTTTTGCTTTGTGGTGAGCTCTTCCCTGGTTAACTGGGAGCCCATCAGCAACTGAGAGGCAAGAGCAGTGCCTGGTGCTGCATCAGCCCTGATTAGCATCTGCACATCTGTAATTAGATGGAGCAGCTGTCATCTCCAGCCTGGCTGAGACCTCAGGTGGGATATTTATGGCAGGGAGATGCTTAGAGGAATCTTCTCAGCAGACTGAGCCTTTGAGCTTGGGTTTGACAGGTACTTCAAAAGGAGGCAGCTATTTTGGAGAAACAGAGCTCAGGAAATAGTAGAATCAGTGTTTTCCAGATGAAGGTGTCTTTGCTTGTCACCCTTCTTTTGCATGAAGCTCTGCAGAGGTGCACAGGGGAGAGGAGGGGTCCCAGGACCAGCCCTTTCCATGCACTGATATCTTGCAGTGCATGCAACAGCTCTCTGGAAAATTAAAGGAACACAGAAAACAAATCTGTCCTCCCAGGGCAGAAAGTTCCTTGAAACAGAATTTGTTCCAGAGGGAAGGGGTGCACCAGTGCCACAGCCCTCATGGCAGCACTCTTCCCATGGGGAAAGTTGGAATAGGGGCAAGGGCCACAGCCTGGCTGTGCTGATGGAGAGAGAGCCCAGCTGCCTGCTCCTGCCTCCTTCTGCCTGCTTGCCCTGCAGCCTGTGCTGCTGCTGTGCCAGGGGCACATTCATTTGGGGGATGCTGCTGACCCAGCCCCCAGGGTGACTCTTCAGGACAGGGGGATGTGATGTTGGGAAGTGAGTGCAGGCAGAAGTCCTCTGAAGATCATCAGGGTTTCATAACTCACTCTAAAAATACCTGGTGGTTCAAATGCTGCTGGCTCTGTATAAATAGCAGCTGGCAACGTGGGGGTGCAACAACAGTGCCAGCATTGATGTTTGCTGTGTCCCAGAGCTCTGAGCATCTCTGGGGATGGGACAGGGATCAGCTTCCAGCCCATCCCAGCCACCCACTCTGGGCAGCAAACCCCCAGCAAAAGTGGTGGTGGGCAAAGAGAGAAGTTTTCTCCCTGGGTTGTGCCAGTCCCAGCCACAAGCTCTTCAGCAGCCAGTTTGGTGGATTCTACTGCACTGGGGCACTGAAGCCTGGACCTTCCCATCTGAGCTGCAGAGCTGTGCTGAGGCTGGAGCAGGCAGGAGCAGAGGATGCTCTGGATTAGCTCAGCATCTTTACCCGACCTAAGTCTCCCTTGTATTTAAAATTCCTATTCCTCTGCCTACAGCTGCAGAGCTCCTTGGGCTGAAACAGTTCTTTAATTGGCAGTGACCTATTGCATGAAAAGTGATTTTATTTTAGGGCTTACCAAAATGAAGAGAAGTGAGACTAAAATAGCACAGGGTGACTTCATTTTCTCCAATGCATGAGCTGAACTCGAATTGATCCTTCAACCTCTTTCTCCAGCTTGCAAAGCTTTCCCAGTCCCAGTTTTCTGCCCTGCTTGCTCTTGGGTTTTCAGACCCAAGGTGTGGGGTTCAATGGGTTGGGAGAGCCACTGCCCAGGACCCTGCTGGCCTGGACCCAGGGGGAGGCAGAGGCTGTCCCTGCTTGCTGCCTGTGCTCTGCTCTTCCCCCTTCACAGGTGGACCCTTACCTGCCTTATGAGTACACCTGTGAGGGGATGCTGGAGCGGATCCATGCCTACATTCAGCACCAGGTTGGGGAGCATCCCTGTCCTCCCTGGGGGACCATCCCTGTTCTCCTGCTGACCCAGCGCAAGACCCCCATTGAGGGACCCCAAGACCTAGCCCCTGTGCAGACAATGGCCTGATGGCAGAGTGGACCAGGGATGGGGGCTAGGGGAGATTTGTCATAAAGTAAAGAGGCTGGGGGGTTGGTGGAGGGTGACTGGGGGTGCTGGGGTTGGGTTAAGGCCTTTCTGCTGCAGAGAATAAGGCAGCATTGGGGGAAGAAGGGGAGCCCAGTGCCCTCATCTCCCACAGCAAGAGATGCAACCTATGCATGCAGGTGACCTCACCCTGAGGAGCAAACTCAGCAGCCCAAGCATCCTCATGTCCCACCAGCAACCTCCTTTCCCCATCCCCCCAAGTCTCCCCCTGTCCCTCTGGGGGACAATGCTGACTCATTGTCTTCTCTCCCACCAGGATTTCTGCACTGCATCATCTCCTCCTCCGCCTCCCAAGGCCAAGAGTCCTGCTATGCAAAGCTCTCCGAGCCCTCTGGCCCTGTCCCCCAACTCCTCTCACCTGGTGTGGTCCCCCGGTGCCGGCCGTGCCCCCCGCGCCTGGCCGCCGGTGGCCTCCCTGCAGGTGTGGCTGTCGGAGCCCCAGCACTCCTGCACCCAGACCTGCCGCCGGCACGGGCTGGTCTGTGAGCCCACCTTCTTCAGCTTCCTCAACAAGAAGGAGGTCTTTCTCCAGTGAGTTCTCACCTTCCCAGCCAGCTGCCGGTGGAGGCCATCAGCCAGACGGTGTTTGTAGGCTCACAGGGTGTTAGGGGTTGGAAGGGACCTTCGACGAGCATCGAGTCCAACCCCCCTGCCAGACCACAGGTCACACAGGAAGACATCCAGATGGGGCTGGAAAGTCTCCAGAGAAGGAGACTCCACAACCTCTCTGGGCAGCCTGTTCCAGTGCTCTGAGACCCTCCCAGTGAAGAAGTTCCTCCTGATGTTGAGGTGGAACTTCCTGTGCTGTAGTTTCTATCCATTGCCCCTTGTCCTATCCTAGGGTGCAACTGAGCAGAGCCTGTCCCCTCCCTCCTGACCCCCAGCCCTCAGATATTTATAAACATTTATCAAATCCCCTCTCAGTCTTCTCTCCTCCAGCCCAACGAGCCCCAGGTCATCCCTTGCCTGCTCCCTGAGCAGAGGGTGCAGGAATGTCCTGAGCAGCCCTTTCCACTCTGCTGCTCCCTCCTGTAACATTTATTAAATCTCCTCTCAGTCTTCTCTTCTCCAGACTAAAGAGCCCCAGGGCTCTCAGCCTCTCTTCATAGGGCTCATGCCTCAGTCCCATAATCATCCTGGTAGCTCTCTGTTGGACTCTCTCCAGCAGATCCTTGTCCCTCTTGAACTGGGGAGCCCAAAACTGGACGCAATATTCCAGGTGAGGTTTCACCAGGGCAGAAAAGAGAGGGAGGAGAACCTCCCTGGATCTGCTGAACACAGTCCCCTTCATGCACCCCAGGATCCCATTGGCCTCCTTGGCCACAAGGGCACATTGCTCCCTTTGCTTCTCCCATGCCTTGCTCCCATTTCCCTCATCTTGTCCCAGCAATCCCCTTGAGGTGCCCTCATGCCCCAGGCAGAGTGTGTGCTGCATGCAGGGTGGCCCTTTGCTTGCATGTGTTGGCCTTGACCAACTAGATTGGACTTGTCAGTGCTGGGTTAATGCCTGGACTTGGTCACAAAGTCCTCTGCCAGCCCTAACAATTCCATGATCCTGTGACCAGCTTCATCCTTCAGAAGGCAGTGAGTGCCCTTCTGGGCGTGTTTCCACCTCTCTCCCACCCTGTTGCTCTCCACCTCCTCCATGTTCTCTCCCTTCCTATCCTTTCTGAGGTCCTTCTCTCCAAGGCAGCCTTTTGAGCACACAAGGAGGACATTTGAATGGAGTCTAAATCTGCCACTGAGCTCTGTGCTGCTCTGTGGGCAATCAACACCTGAGCACTGGCACTGCTCTCCTGCTGGTCAGAATGATGCAGAGAGTCCTGCTGACCTTTTTATCTGATAAATGAGAGCTGGGGCTTGGATTTCACTCTCTTGCCTCCATGATGCCCTCCAGACCTTGAACTGGCTTGGGGACTCTCCAGCTGAGAGGTGGGAGGGCAGTGCCAGTGCTGCTGTGGAGCAGATGGAGCTGCAGATGTGGGCACAGGTGGGAGGAGAGGGATGTTGAGATCCATGCTGGGCGTTTCTGCTGCTCCTAAGCTGTCTGCTCATGCCCACCCTGGTTCTGCTGGGTGATCTCACCTGGCTATCCATTGGACTCATGTCCACATCCTTCCAGTATCTTAAGGGGGCCTAGAAGAGAGCTGGTGAGGGACTTTTTAGGGTGTCAGGTAATGATAGGACTGGGGGGAATGGAAAAAAAAATAGAAATGGGTAGATTCAGATTGGATGTTAGGAAGAAGTTCTTCCCCATGAGGGTGGTGAGAGACTGGAACAGGCTACCCAGGGAGGTGGTGGAACCCTCATCCCTGGAGGTTTTTGCAGCCAGGCTGGATGTGGCTGTGAGCAACCTGCTGTGGTGTGAGGTGTCCCTGCCCACAGCAGGGGGGTTGGAACTGGCTGATCCTTGAGGTCCCTTCCAACCCTGACAATTCTGTGATTCTACATGCCCTTTGAGGGGACAGTAGCTGCTGTGTGGGGTGCCCACAGAGAGTGGACAGACTTGTTGGTCAGTGAGGGGATAGAAAAGATTTGGATGGCTTTTGGTGCACGATTTCCTGAGCCATCCTCAGCCCACACAAGGGTTTGGGCAGTCTCTGGGCTGCAGGACCTTTGAGTTGCAAGGGTCAGTCCCTTCCTGCAGGGTGCCTGGGCTGGTGAGAAGCATTCACATCTCGAGCACGGCCGCCAAACGTAGCACTCCTGCTTCCCGGGCCAACCAACACTTAGCAAAGGAACCTCCCTGGGAAGGAGAGAACAGCACTAAAAACCTTCTGGTGAAACCCCAGGCAGCCTCCTCACCCAAACCACCTCTCCTTTGCCTTTCTCGCTAGGCTCAGCGTTACCTGCGACAGCACCGAGCACGAGATGAACCACCTTTACCCGGCGGTGGCTGAGCACGTCCGCGAGTGCTACCTCCAGAAGGAGCCTCTGCTCTTCAGCTGTGCAGGCTACAACACCAAGTACCGGCGCCTCTGCCCCTGCCGTGACTACCGCCAAGGACAAGTGGCTCTGTGCAGGGACTGCTTGTGACCCGCCCTGCCCCGCTCCGGGTGCGCAGCGCGCAGCCTGCGACCGCTGGCTTTGTCTCAAAGCTGCTGCCACAGCCCGGGGAGGTGGCACAGGTCCTTCCCGCCGGCTGAGCCGGGGCTGGCAGCCCCTGGGAGTTGTTTTGTCCACCAGTCAACTGTGAACGACCATGTCCTGCCCTGTTGGTTCCATTTCTTCTCGAGGAGCACTGTCGGACCGCATCTGAACCCACCTGGACCTGGTGGCACTGGGATGGGGTGGTGTGGAGAGGGGGGGGCAGGGGGCACCCTGCCCCTCCTCTGGCAATGGGCCAAGCCACCAGCAGACTGCAGTTTCAGGGTGTTCATCCTCTTCCAGCATCCGAGGTTGTTTTATTTATTGATTTTTTTTTTTTATCCCTCCCCCCTGATGTAAATTAAAGGGGAAGTAACACCCAGTCCTTCTGTGGGAGTTATTGGGCAGAGCTGTGCTGGAGGAGGGAGCTGTTGGTGCCTACCTTGACTGGAGACCTGTGGGGGGACAAAAGGCCCAAGGAGAGTGGCTGGGCTGGGTGGATTCAGTGGGGGCTGTCCCCATGATGCTTCCCAGGAAGAGCCAACAGGGGCTTGATGGCCCCCAGGCTATCCTTGGGAAGTGAAAGCAGGATGAGGCTGGGGAGGGCTCCCAGGAAGGATGCTGGTCCCTGGAGCAATGCTGCTGGTGAGGTGGAGGTGCCTGAAGTGAGTGCCTCAGGTTGCTCCTCACCCCACTGGGCTGTGCATGGAGCAGTACATCCCTCCAGGGACCAAGGTAATGGAGGTGGCAGTGGGGGCTTAGGGGTGCTCTGGGTTTGACTGAACAGGCAGGAATGGGAATGTTCTGCAGCAGCCAAAAGGAATTGCCAGCAGGCACAGACCAGGACCAGGGGAGAAGGGGGCAACTCAGCAGCAGCCTGGCTCTGTGTGCCCCAGATGTCACAGCCATGGGAAGAGGTGACCTCCAAACAAAGACCTTCCATGCATGGTCTTCTCTTCCTCAGCTTTTCTTCATGCCATTCATCTCACTGCAGGGGAGCTGTCACTGCTGCTGGTATTTCTCCTCCTGGCATGTCCCCTGGCTGGGATGAGCTGGTTTGGGATTGTAGAGTTGGTCACTGTAAGGCTGGTGCTCAGCACTCCTGTCACTTGGAGGTATTTGATGGAGAAACTCCTGCGTGCCATAAAACTGTGGCTGGAAAGTTATGGCCTGGGAATTCCCTCCTAACCCTTTTCTGCACGGAAGAGCTCCTGGCCTGGCTGGCAAGGGAGGCTGGTGGGGTGGCAGGCTGTCCTGGTGGTGGCACCACAGGGTCCTAGGCCCTGCCAGGTTTGTGTTCCCTGGAACACAACAGGATCACAGGATGACAGGGGTGGACCTCTGGAGATCATGTAGTCAACCCCCCAGAGCAAGTTCACCTAGATGCACAGGATGGCATCCAGGTGGGTTTGGAATCTCTCCAGAGATGGAGATTCCACCAGCTCTCTGGGCAGCCTGCTCCAGTTCTCTACCAGCCCTGAAGAAAAGTTCCTCCTCGTGTTTAGATGGAATTTCCTACGTTCAACTTTGTGCCCATTACCTCTTGTCCTGCCACTGGGCACCCCTGACAAAAGGCTGGATGAGTGTGTGAGGTTTCCCTGGTGACTCAGCCACTTGCTGGAGCTGTGCCATACGGCCCCAGCCTGTCCTTCCTGTGGCAGGACAACTCAGTCAGCTGAGTTTTGGGTGAAACTCCCCAATTCCCTCAGCTGTGCAACAGCAGCAGGCAGGCCCCAGCTCTGCCCCAGCTCCTCTTGCCAGCTCTCTGCTCTGACCCTGGGACATTGGATGCTGCATGATGCTTGTGTTTTCTGAGCATCCCTCCAGCCAGGCTCATGTGTCCACCAGGATGAGACTGGCCACATCCTGAGCCAGGAGCTGGTGCTGCTGCCCTTATCTATCTCCTAGCCATTTGTCATCTTCAATGCCAAACTGTGTAGGCAGCCTCATCCTGCCTGTGAGGCCAGACAAGGGGAGGACTGAGTCAGTCATGTTTGTGTCTTGAAGCCAGCATGTGTGGAAATAAAAGCAGCACAAGCCTCCCCTTGCAGAGCTGAACAGGAATACCTTCTGCTTTCCTACAGCACCTTTCATCTCGCCCTCAAAGCTTTGGCACAGGCTCCCTGAGAGTGCTGGGCAGGCAGGAGTTGGTCCAGGAGGGACCTGGGGGATTTGCAAACAGGAACCACCAGTAATTCACTGCCCAGGGTTGTGAGGCCCAGATAAAACCTGGCTTTAGAATCATGGAAGCATGGAATTGTTTCATTCAGAAAAGACCTCCAAGACAATTGAGTCCAACCACTGACCCAACACCACCATGCCCACTAAACCATGTCCCCAGGTGCTAGGTCTGCTCTTCTCTTGAAAAATTTCCAGGGATGGTGACTCCACCACCTCCCTGGGCAGTCTCTTCCAATGCCTGACCACTCTTTCAGGAATGAAATGTTTCCTCATATCCAACCTAAACCTCCCTTGGTGCAATGTGAGGCCATTTCCTCATGTCCTATCCAAGCAAGCTTTGCAGCCCAGAGGCTGGGGATGCCTCTTGAGGGAGTGCTGGTTGCACATCACCTGCCTGGGCAGCTTTTGCCACTGGTTCTGCTCAGCAGCTTCTGAAACAGCCTTCTCCTTCCAGCAGCCCAGCACCTACTGCAGAGTCCAGATCAGGCCCTGGCAGGGCCATTTTTTCTCCAAGCAGCAATAAAAGATGACTGGTTCACCTTGGCTGCTGCCATGGGAAATAATGATCTGTCTGGAGCCTTGCTGGATCTTGAGGCAGCCTGTAAATTTGGGTGATGGGGCTGAGTAATGCTCTGGTATGGCTTGTTCTGTCCCTGCCCTGTCAGCTGGCACCGAGTCCTGCTCTGAGTGCTGTCCTCAGGGAGAGGGCTGCCTGGGGAAGTGCCTCTCTTGTTGGCACTTGGGTGTTGGCACTTGGGTGATGGCACATGGGTGTTGGCATGTAGGTGATGGCACATGGGTGATGACACATGGGTGTTGGCATGTAGGTGTTGGCACGTGGGTGATGGCACATGGGTGATGGTACATAGGTGATGGCACATGGGTGTTGGCATGTAGGTGATGGCACATGGGTGATGGCACATGGGTGATGGTACATAGGTGATGGCACATGGGTGTTGGCATGTAGGTGATGGCACATGGGTGATGGCACATGGGTGATGGTACATAGGTGATGGCACATGGGTGTTGGCATGTAGGTGTTGGCACATGGGTGTTGGCACATGGGTGATGGTACATAGGTGATGGCACATGGGTGTTGGCATGTAGGTGATGGCACATGGGTGTTGGCACATGGGTGATGGTACATAGGTGATGGCACATGGGTGTTGGCATGTAGGTGTTGGCACATGGGTGATGGCACATGGGTGATGGTACATAGGTGATGGCACATGGGTGATGACACATGGGTGTTGGCATGTAGGTGTTGGCACATGGGTGATGGCACATGGGTGATGGTACATAGGTGATGGCACATGGGTGATGACACATGGGTGTTGGCATGTAGGTGTTGGCACATGGGTGATGGCACATGGGTGATGGTACATAGGTGATGGCACATGGGTGTTGGCATGTAGGTGTTGGCACATGGGTGATGGCACATGGGTGATGGTACATAGGTGATGGCACATGGGTGTTGGCATGTAGGTGATGGCACATGGGTGATGACACATGGGTGTTGGCATGTAGGTGTTGGCACATGGGTGATGGCACATGGGTGATGGCACATGGGTGTTGGCATGTAGGTGATGGCACATGGGTGATGGCACACGGGTGATGGCACACGGATGTTGGCACATGGGTGATGGCACATGGGTGATGGTACATAGGTGATGGCACATGGGTGTTGGCATGTAGGTGATGGCACATGGGTATTGGCACATGGGTGATGGCACACGGATGTTGGCACATGGGTGATGGCACATGGGTGATGGTACATAGGTGATGGCACATGGGTGTTGGCACGTAGGTGTTGGCACATGGGTGATGGCACATGGGTGTTGGCACATGGGTGTTGGCACATGGGTGATGGCACATGGGTGTTGGCACGTAGGTGTTGGCACATGGGTGTTGGCACATGGGTGATGGCACATGGGTGATGGTACATAGGTGATGGCACATGGGTGTTGGCACGTAGGTGTTGGCACATGGGTGATGGCACATGGGTGATGGTACATAGGTGATGGCACATGGGTGTTGGCACGTAGGTGTTGGCACACGGATGTTGGCACATGGGTGATGGCACATGGGTGATGGTACATAGGTGATGGCACATGGGTGTTGGCACGTAGGTGTTGGCACATGGGTGATGGCACATGGGTGTTGGCACATGGGTGTTGGCACATGGGTGATGGCACATGGGTGTTGGCACGTAGGTGTTGGCACATGGGTGTTGGCACATGGGTGATGGCACATGGGTGATGGCACATGGGTGATGGTACATAGGTGATGGCACATGGGTGTTGGCACGTAGGTGTTGGCACATGGGTGATGGCACATGGGTGATGGCACATGGGTGATGGCACATGGGTGATGGTACATAGGTGATGGCACATGGGTGTTGGCACGTAGGTGTTGGCACATGGGTGTTGGCACATGGGTGATGGCACATGGGTGATGGCACATGGGTGATGGTACATAGGTGATGGCACATGGGTGTTGGCACGTAGGTGTTGGCACATGGGTGATGGCACATGGGTGATGGCACATGGGTGATGGTACATAGGTGATGGCACATGGGTGTTGGCACGTAGGTGTTGGCACATGGGTGATGGCACATGGGTGATGGCACATGGGTGATGGCACACGGATGTTGGCACATGGGTGATGGCACATGGGTGTTGGCACGTAGGTGTTGGCACATGGGTGTTGGCACATGGGTGATGGCACATGGGTGATGGCACATGGGTGATGGTACATAGGTGATGGCACATGGGTGTTGGCACGTAGGTGTTGGCACATGGGTGATGGCACATGGGAGATGGCACATGGGTGATGGCACATGGGTGTTGGCACATGGGTGTTGGCACATGGGTGATGGCACACGGATGTTGGCACATGGGTGATGGCACATGGGTGATGGCACACGGATGTTGGCACATGGGTGTTGGCACATGGGTGATGGCACATGGGTGATGGCACATGGGTGATGGTACATAGGTGATGGCACATGGGTGTTGGCACATGGGTGTTGGCACATGGGAGATGGCACATGGGTGATGGCACATGGGTGTTGGCACATGGGTGATGGCACACGGATGTTGGCACATGGGTGATGGCACATGGGTGATGGCACATGGGTGATGGCACATGGGTGTTGGCACATGGGTGATGGCACACAGATGTTGGCACATGGGTGTTGGCACATGGGTGATGGCACACGGATGTTGGCACATGGGTGTTGGCACATGGGTGATGGCACATGGGTGATGGCACATGGGTGATGGTACATAGGTGATGGCACATGGGTGTTGGCACATGGGTGTTGGCACATGGGAGATGGCACATGGGTGATGGCACATGGGTGTTGGCACATGGGTGATGGCACACGGATGTTGGCACATGGGTGATGGCACATGGGTGATGGCACACGGATGTTGGCACATGGGTGTTGGCACATGGGTGATGGCACATGGGTGATGGCACATGGGTGTTGGCACATGGGTGATGGCACACAGATGTTGGCACATGGGTGTTGGCACATGGGTGATGGCACACAGATGTTGGCACATGGGTGATGGCACACGGATGTTGGCACATGGGTGATGGCACATGGGTGGTGGCACACAGATGTTGGCACATGGGTGATGGCATATGGGTGTTGGCACATAGGTGATGGCACATGGGTGTTGGCAGGTAGGTGATGGCACATGGGTGATGGCATATGGGTGTTGGCACATAGGTGATGGCACATGGGTGTTGGCAGGTAGGTGATGGCACATGGGTGATTGCACATGGGTGATGGCACATGGCTTGTGGTTGCTGGAGGTAGAAGGGACTGGTGTGTGGGTGCTCAGGGCAGCCCCTCCTGCTCCATTCTACCTGGAGCCCCAGCTGCTGGGACCAGGGGAGTGCCTTGGGCTGCCCAGGGAGGTGGTTGAGTCACCAGCTCTGGATGTGTTTCAAGGTGGTTTGGATGGGGGCTATGGTTTAGGGGTGAACCTTGCAGAGTAGGGTTCTGGGTGGGACTTGGTGATCCTGAGGCTCTTTTCCAACCTGAATGTTTCTGTGGTTGTGTGATTGGCCCCCATGTAGGGGTGAGGTGGGGTCCTGACTGGTTTGGTGACACCAATGCTGGGTATCAATGGTGGCTTTGGGTGCAGAATTGGCACTGAATTGTTTGTTATGTTTGGGGGGGTGTGCCAGGGCTGGGGGGCAGAGGAACTCCCACAGCACTGCTGGTCCTGGGAACCCAACACAAGGGATCATAGAGTCATAGCATGGCTTGAACTGGAAGGGACCTTAGAGATCATCCAGTTCCAGCCCCCTGCCATGGGCAGGAGCACCTTCCACCAGACCAGGTTGTTCAAAGCCTGATGGAGCTGCTAAGTCAGCTCCTGGAGGAGTTGGCATAAAAGAGAAGAGATTTTGTCACCTGGAAGTGCTTTTTCTCTGCCCATTTCTGGCCCTGGCTGTGCCCAAGTGGCCATTGGAGCATCCCACTGCCTTCCCAGCCTCTTTCCCCAGCAGGTCTCCAGCACTTGTCCCAGTCTCCCTGGCCAGGACCTGTTTGCATCTGGAAGGGACATCTGAGGATGAAATGAAATTCACTTTTTATTAAGTAGGAGCAAGGAAGAGATTATTATAATGGGCAGCTGAGGTGATGGCACGCAAAAGACATTCTAATTGCCACAGCTAATTGCAAGGAACAAATCCCAAGCTGGGAGGGGGGAAAGAGCAGGAAACTATGTCAAAACTTTGCATAAAATCAAAGGAGGAGCTGTCAGCTGCACTCTGTCTGCTCCTCAGGGCAGAGGGGAGTGGAACTTTTGATGGCATCTCTGGTGGCACTGCAGCAGGCAGAGCCTCCTGGAAGTATTTTGTCTTTTTTTTTTTTTTTTTTTAACCTGTTTTTCTCTTCTGGCAGCTGTGAAACCAGGACAGGCATGTCCAAAGGATGATTTTGTTCAGGAAATCCATTCTCCCTACCTAGGAATGGAGCCAGGGGCAATCTTTGTTTCTCAGCCTCACTGCTCTTAGCATTTCCACTCAGAACTTTCTTTCTGGAGTTGTTTTTTTTACCCGTGTTTTTAAAGTTGATGGCATCAAAACCTTCCTTTATTGGTGGTGTAGAAGGGGGCTGGTCCCCACTGGGGCAGCAATGTGCCCTTGTGGCCAAGAAGGCCAATGGTATCCTGGAGTGCACTGAAGAGAGTGTGTCCAGCAGGTCAAGGGAGGTTCTCCTCCCCTTCTATTCTGTCCTAGTGAGACCACATCTGGAGTATTGTGTCCACTTCTGGGCTCCCCAGTCCAGGAAGGAACCGCTGGAGGGAGTCCAAGGGAGGCTATGAGGATGATGAAGGGACTGGAGCATCTGTGTGATGAGGAAAGGCTGAGAGACCTGGGGCTGGTTAGTCTGGAGAAGACTGAGGGAGATCTTATCAAGGTTCACAAATATCTGAAGGGTGGGTATCAAGAAGAAGATCCCAGCCTCTTTTCAGTGGTGTCCTCTGATAGAACAAGGGGCAATGGACACAAATTGGAACACAGGAGGTTCCATCTGAGGGTGAGCAGAGGGCTGAAGCTGCTCTACTATGAGGACAGACTGGAAGAGTTGGGGCTGTTCAGTCTGGAGAAAAGAAGGCTCCAAGGTGACCTTCTTGTGGCCTTCCAGTATCTGAAGGGGGCTACAAGAAACCTGGGGAGAGACTTTTTAGGATCTCAGGTAGTGATAGGACTGGGGGGAATGGAATGAAGCTGGAAGTGGGGAGATTCAGGATGGATTTAAGGGAGAAGTTCTTCCCCATGAGAGTGGTGAGAGCCTGGAATGGGTTGTCCAGGGAGGTGGTTGAGGCCCCATCCCTGGAGGTGTTTGCAGCCAGGCTGGATGAGGCTCTGGCCAGCCTGCTGTAGTGTGAGGTGTCCCTGCCCATGGCAGGGGGTTGGAACTGGCTGATCCTTGTGGTCCCTTCCAATCCTGACTGATTCTATGATTCTATCTGGATGTGAGGAAAACCTGCTTTGGTGTGAGCGTGCTGGAGCCCTGGAGCAGGCTGCCTGGAGAGGTTGTGGATCTCCATCTCCATTTCAAGACCCATCTGGGTGTGTTCCTGGGTGATCCTGCTTTGGCAGGGGGGTGGGACTCGATGACCCCTGGAGGTCCCTTCCAGCCCTGTGACAGAACTCTGTGATGCTGTGATTCCAGGGTGGATGCTCTCCACTGCCCATGCCCTGGCAGCATCCCCCTGTGAGGCCCCCAGCAGCACGGCACTGGCTGCAAGAGCAGGGATCGGGGCTGTGAATCCCAGCAGAGGGAGGGGGCAGCTCTGCCCCACACTTCTCTGGGCCTTGATCAGGCAATCCTGAAGTGGCTTTCCCTTCCTGATCCTCTGCTTAGCAGCAGCAGCAGGGTGAGAAGGCAAACTGCCTCCACGCCAGGGCCAGTCCAGGCAGGAGAACCATTTGTTTCCCCTAAGGTGTTTCTCACTCGATGAAGGAGCTGCTGAAGATGTAAGCACCAGGGCTGACTCTCCCAGGTGATGGATCTGGCTGCCATGCAGCCTCCTGTAAGCAAAGCTCACTGCCTGACAGGGCTGCCTGATGGAGCCTGCCTGGGACTGCTGCCTTCTGTATCCCAAGGTTTTGCTTTAATTGAGTCCTGTCTCTCTGGTGTCATGATTGTTGGGTTTTTTTGGTTTTTCTTTTGGTGGGTTTTGATTTCCCCCTCCCCCCCCTTTTATTATTAGTCTACTTCCCCCTCTTCCTCCCTCCACTTTAAAAAAAGGCTTCTGAAAATAAACTCATGCATTTAATCTCCTGTCCCCTTCCTTCATCTCTCACTCCCTTTGGTGAAGGCAGAGCCATAAAGAAAGTTAGCAAATTGAAAATCTGTCCTGAGACTCATGGAGTGAAAAGAGTAGGGAAAGCTTTTGCCTTTTTTCTTTTCTTTCCTTTTTTTTTTTTCCTTTCTGGTAGAAAGCACTTGGAGGAAAGGGGGGTGTGGGGGGGTGAAAACACCTTTCAAAGCTGTGGGGCCCTTCCCTTTCTCATCAGCTGCAGCAGTGATGCTCAGTGACACTCATTGTGCCTCATTAGTGGAAAGCCATTAAGATTTGGCATTGATATTTTTCTTAGGAGAGATGGAGCTCTTTATTCCCCAGGCAGGCAGAGAAATACCAGTGGGCCATCCAGAAAGCCCAGCAAAGCTGCTGAGGAGGCAGCTTCTCCCACCAGCACCCGTGGGGGAACAGGGGGTCCCCTAGCCTGGGGGAGCTGAGCCAGGATCTGGCCATTGGTACCCAGGTCCTCTGGAAAGGGGGGAAAATTAAAGGTAGGAAAGATGTAGAGAGAAGGGAGTGCTTGGGGAGCAGTTAGGTGCCTTTGGGGTGTGTTAGATGTCTTTGTGGGGCTGGATCCCCAGCAGGACCCCTTGGGTGGAGGTGCCACCAGTGCCTGCAAAGGAGCTCATGAGGGCAAAAATGTTTTTTCACATACCTAAATATAAAAATATCCAAATATAAAAATATCTAAATATAAAAACATCTCAGTATAAAAATATCTAAATATAAAAATACCTCAATATAAAAATATCTAAATATCTAACATCTGGCTGCTGGCTTTGGAAAGCCTGGAGGAAAAGGGCTGCTGGGCTGTGCAGCCTCTCTCCTCAGCAGCTCTTAGAGGGCTCCCACCACCACCCCTCACTGTCTGCAACTCAGCTCCCAGCAGAAACCAGTCCAAAACAGGAGGGAGGTTTGCTTTCAGCTTTGGACTTGAGCTAGCAGACATCTCAGCCTCTCTATAAATACAAAGCAGAACACAGGAAATAACAATCTGCCCTAATTTAGCTCCTTTCATCTGAGCACTCAAAGCATCTGACAGCAGCTCTGAGAAACTAGGAGAGGCTTTGCAACCTGCATGGAGATGTGGCTGCTGCCAGAGGTGTTTGTGCAACCTTTTGCTGGGGGTTCTGTTGCAAGCCCTCCCTCACCAGCCCCAATTCCTTCCCCAAACCACCCCCACTTCCTGTCAGGTTGCTGGGGAGCAGGAGCAGGTGATGGTCTTGCAGCTGGATGTGGTACACAGCTGGCTCAGTGCCACTGAGAATGGAGGGTTGTTTATTTAGTCAGCTAATTGGATTAATGAATTTTCAGGAGAATGTAGAGAAAAATAATGGGAAGCAGCAGCAGCCCTGCTGGGTGTGCAGTGGTGGGGGCAAGGACACAATCCATGGGAATGTGGTGAGCCCAGCCCTGCAGTGCTGGCACAGCTGTGAATCATGGCATGGGTTGGGTTGGAAGGGACCTGTCAAGGTCACCTGTTCCAACACCCCTGCAGCCAGCAACTAGAGCCCCAAACAGCATGACCTGGAATGGCTCCAGGGATGGAGCATCTGCCACCTCTCCAGGCAACCTGGACCAGGGTTCCACCACCCTGTGTCAAACATTTCTTCTTTTCTCTAGTCTAAATCTCCCTCTTTTAATTTCAAACCATCACTACTCATCCTGTCACAACAAGCCTTACTCAAAAATCTGTCCCTGTCTTGCTTATTGGCCCCTTTAAGTTTTGAAAAGCCACCAAAAGGTCTCCCTGGAGCCTTCTCTTCTCCAGGCTGAACAACCCCAACTCTCTCATCCTGTCCTCACAGCAGAGGGGGTTCCAGCCTTCACATCACCATTGTGGCCTCCTCTGGATCAGCTTCATCAGGTCCCTGTCTCTCCTGTGTCTCAGTTACAGCCAAGCAGAGCCTTTTCAGCAAGGGTCTCCTCAGGGGAAGTCATCCCAGCCCACCCTGGCTGCTGCACAGAGCCCAGGCACCTGGACTGCTGCTTCTCCCCTTTCCTGGCATTGCAGCCCCTTTGCTGCCCACTGACCCCTGTGTGTGCTTCACCCTGCATCCTTTGCTGTCACCAAGCCTGTAGTGCTGGGCTGTCCTTGCACAGTTTGCCCTGCAACCTGGGGAGGATGCTGCCCTGGTTTCACCTGCAAGGGTCTTCCGCCACTGGCCCCTTGGTGCTTCACCTCTTGCAACATTTCTATCCTTCTGTGAAGGCTTAGTCATGTCTGGAACTGGGGTTTCAGCCACCAAGGTTCCTGTCCCCAGATCTCACCCTCTCTCCATCTAGACCAAATGAAGAGCAGCAGCTGGGTGTTAAAGTGGATCCTGTGTGGCTCTCACCAGCAGTGACACAGCTGTCTCCACATTGTCACACAGTAGTCACCAGTCCCCTGCCCTTCCAGATGTGGCCAGCCAGGGATTGAGCTTGGGAGCAAGAAGATCCTAAAAGAAATCTGGGAGGCCACGGATTCCCACACTTAATTAACTGCACAAATTAATCCCAATTAGAAGCTGTAATTGGGATGATGGTGGTTAATCATCTTTCCCCCCCAAGCAACAGCCACACTATCTGATGTCACTTCATTATATAAGCAGAGGATGTGGATTTATGTGTCCCTGACACCAGAGCTGACACCCAGCACACCCTGGTGGGCATCAGGTCAGACCTGTTCCCCTTGACATGCTGCTCCCCAGGACAGGAGACAGGATGGGGACAGCACTGTGTGATTGCCACTGCGTGATGCATTGGATTGCATCATCCCCATTTTTCCAAGGACACTAAATCTGGCTGCTCCTGCTCCTGTTTGAGCAGTTTCCTCCAGAAAACTAAACTGGGGTGGGGGGGTGGGGGGGGGTGGGAAGTTTCATTAAGTGGTTTTTGTCCTTCTGCAAAGCTGTTTTGTGCTGAAAAGAGCCTGAATGAAAACCTCTGCTTGTTCTCCAGTGCCTGGAGGTGGCCTACAAGAAAGCTGGGGAGGGACTTTTGACCAGGGCTTGTAATGATAGGATGAAGGGCAATGGCTTTGAGCTGGAAGAGGGCAGGTTGAGACTGGAGATTAGCAAGAAATTCTTTCCAGTGAGGGTGGTGAGACACTGGAACAGGTTGCCCAAGGAGGTTGTGGATGCCCCATGCCTGGGGGCAGGTTGGGCAGGGCCTTGAGCAACCTGGTCTAGTGGGAGGTATCCCTGGCCATGGCAGGGGGGTTGGAACTGGATGATCTTTAAAGTCCCTTCCAACCCAGACCATTCTGTGATTCTCCCTTTTCTGAGCATGCCAACCAAGCAGACTTCTGTGCTGGGCTGGTCTCAGCAGGAATACAGAGCAGCCCTTTCCCCTGCACTGCTCTTGACAATATTTGTTGTCCCACAGGTGCTGATGGGACCTGGACCCCTTGGAGTCCCCAGCTCCAAACCCACCCTCCTTCCCCCCACTGCTCCCTGAAGCCCACCCAGCAGAAAGAAGCTGCCAGTTTGGCCTCAGGTCCTTTCCTGCCCTGCTGAGGACCAGGTGTGAGGCTGTAAGGGGAACTCCTGGAGAGGCTTCACCCCAATAGTATCACAGAATGGTTTGGGTTGGAAGGGACCTTAAAGACCACCTAGTTCCAATCTTCCCAGTTCCAGCCCCAAAAGTACTATGATTGAGGGGTGACCTTGATGACCTTAAAGCTCTTTTCCTACCCACCTGCTGCTCCAGTTCTGCTCTCTGCCTCTCATATTGGGTGCCTGGTGTCCAGGATGCACACAGCATCCATTAAACACCCCAGAGAGGACAAACTCACTGCAGCAGCCCTCAGAACCAGGAAGCACAGGGGGATGCTGCCTCTTCCATTTGGCTCAGCTTTCTCCAAAGCCAGAGAGAAGCTGTGCAGAGCAGATCTGGGGGGCTACCTCCCCTGGCAGTGAGTCTTGCCGCAGAGGAAGGGCGATGCTGTTTGCATCCTCATCCTCCTCCGGCCGCCCGCGCACAGCCGGTGCCTTCACACCTCCCCTGCTCCAGCTCCTGCCACCCCCCTCAGGGGCTTGGTCTGCTGTGGGAGATGCTGTTTTGGTTGGGTGTTTTTGTTGTCAGTGTTGCTGAACAGGAAAAATCCAAACCTGAGGACCCCCGCTTGGTATTTTTAGTCCTGAATGGGTGCCAGGCTCCAAACCCTCCCCAGGGCTGCACAAAGAGATTTCATCTGTGCATCATTTGTACAGAGCTTGGCTCCTTCCCCTGCACCAGGGATGGTTCTTAAAGCCCTGCTCCTCTTGGTTTGAGGGAGCACCAAGAACCTGCCAGGTGGCCCTAGCTATGTCCTCTAGGATGATGGTGAGGGGAGCAGAAGGGAGGGAAATTCTTCTTGTCTCTTGTTGAGTTCACAGCAAACTTGTGCCCCACTTGGCTGCTCAGACGCCCTGGCAGATGCTGGCTGTGACTGGTTACACTGGTTTGCAGGGCAGAGCTGTTGTGGGAACCCCTGAGCAACACCCCACAGCCCTGGATGGGGAGGGAGAAGTCTTATTGCCATGGAGACCGAGGAGAGTCGGAAACTGGCTGCCATGGAAACCACTTTGGGAGTCTGTGGGGCCATCCTTCCAGGATAGTCCCTGGGTTGTGGGAATGGCGTTGGTCTGTGCAGCATGGGATGGCTGGAAAAGTCAGCTGCTCCAGAACAGGGCTGAGCCCCTCTGCATCCCCCAGATGGGCTACCAGGGAGCCAAACTGGAGTGGCATGGCCCCAGATTGGGGAACATGGGCAGCCCAAACTGGAGCAACATGGGCTGGTAGGGAAAGAGCTGATGAATGTTTCTGGGCTCCTGGTCATGCATCCTGCCTGCACTCAGGAGCGTGCACTGCAGAGGAACATGGGCATTAAAGCAGCTGAGGGTGGAAAGGCAGCACAAGCCCAGTCTCTGGAGAGAAATGACCAGAAGGCTGGAGGAAAGAGCAGGACCGGGCTGAGAGGCTGTTGGGAGCAGTGGGAGGGAGAGGGATTGGCTTGGCAGCAGTGAGGTGGTGTGAGGTGCTGTGAATAGCTCTGAACAGCCCTTCCTCCCCACCCAGAACCCATAAAGCATCTCCTGTTCAGGTTCTGTGTTTGTTGTGCTTCCTAAAATAGGACTTTGAGAAAGCAACAGAGGCCTCGTTCCCCCAGGCTGAGTTTCTCCTTTGCAAGAAGGATGTGTCCTCAGTGGAGACCAAGGTGGCTTTTGTACCACCCTTCCCACAGGCCATCTTCACTCTGCCACACATCATCCTGAGATGTCTCCATGCCCTTCCAGCCTTGCTGCTGGCACACATGAGGGTCTGAGGGTCAGCTCCCTGACACGCAGGGCAGAGGAGAAGCAGCTGCACCATGGTGTCCCCTCCTCACTCTTCCCCTGCATCCACCAGCACCTGACAAAGGCATCCTCCACGAGTGGGTGATGGTCACCCCAGCAGGAGCTGGTAACCATCCAACCATCTGCTCACCTTTTTGGATGCATGAAAACACCTGGCAGCATCTCCAGCCTCTTAGGGTCTGCTGTGAAGCTGCCTGGTCAGGCAGGGCAGACCAGCCATGCCCTCTGGGCTCAGGGAAGCCTCCCCACCTCAGAACATCCGTGCCCCAGCCCCATGAGGCCAGCAGGTGATCTGGCTGTGGATTTCAAGATTATCTTCACCTGTGATAAGATGAAGTGATGGTGAAGGGATGGAAGCATATAAAGCCTGGGGGAGGAAGGGGAGGGTCCTTCCTAACTATGAACCTAAAATCACCTTTCTGCTCTTGTAACCCATCTTCAGGGGTCCATGTGGGATGGTCCAGAGCCTGGCTGTGGAGGAGGAATGGTTGGGAGCCCTGGGGCTGGCTTGGTGAGTTGGTATCCCCACCTCTGTATCCTCTGGGGAGGGTGGGGGTGATGTCGGAAGCAACATGGGTGATGGTCTGGGAGCTGTCAGGGGTTTCCCCCCATCCATCCCAAGACAGGCAGCCTGAGTCTCAGGAGCCAGACTGAGCTGGGCAGAGCTTGAGGTCAAGACCCTCAGATTTGGTGGGATTGCTCCCCCTGTAACTGCTGCCCCCTGAAACCTGCTCTTTGTGGCAGGGAGGAGCTGGAGAGCTGTACCCCCCAACTCCTGGGCTGCTGCCCAAGAGCTTAGCTTCCTCTGCACTCAGAGCCAACACAGCTCTGGTGCTAGTTGCAACCTCAGGGTGCCCTTTAATTTTTAATGCTTCCATAAAACAGTAATTACAAACACTGCAATGTGAGGTTTTAAGCAGAAAGTATGAACTTCCCAGGGCTTAATTATTCAACAGAAATTAATGAAAGTGGGGCTGGATCCTGCAGGCTGCCTTGGCTTTCCCTAGCAGGGCTGGCATGGATTCACTTTGCATGGGGGAAGGCTGGGGGAGGATGAAGCCCACCCCTGGTGCCTAGGGGCTACCCAGCAACGACTGGCTGCCCTTACCAGCAAGGGCAGAGGTTTGGGAGAGCCTGGCTGAGGGGCACTAATGTGTTGGGTTGGGTTGGGATGAGGAGAGGTCTGGAGGGGGCAGTGGGGACCCCAGTAAATGACTCTATGCCATCCATAGACGTGCAGGATCCTGGTTTTGGGGTGCAGCTCTTGGGGAGGTGCTGAGTGACTGCTGTGATCTAAACCAACACTGCAGGAGCCTGGAGGCTGTGCCTTGAGCAGAGTGGGGAAACTGAGGCAGGTGCCACCCTGGGAGGTAGCATGACCCTGTGGCTGCTCCTCTGTGCCCCCCATCCAGTGCCTGCACCAATCCTCCGTCTGGGAGAGACACAGGAGCTCCAAGACTTTGCTTTCTGGAGCCTTCCAGAGTCTTCATTGTGCTCTGAGTTCTCTGGGAAGATTCCAGCCTTGCTTTTAATTACTCTGCTGTGGCCCTGTGTAGTTCTAAAGCACCTTAGGTGGGTATGAGTCTGCTGGGACCAAGAGTGCTCCCAGGGCTCTTGAACTGCAGCGAAACTGTTGGAGTCTTGGGAAGGCTCGTGGATTCAGGCTGGTTGATGTTGGACTTCCACCCTGCATGGGGTAGCAGTGAAGTTGGGAAAGCCTTGATGGAGTTGGAGTTGGAGGAGGGGAGGAATGAGATAACAAGGGCATAAAATATGCCCTGCCAGGAGCAAGAGGTGGGGCTGAGGGGAAGCATTCTTGTGAGATGGGAACCTATTGGGGGTTCTCCAACTCCTTGAACCCACATCTCAACCCCTTCCCCACACACAAAGCTCCTTTTCCACGTAGACACCAGGCAGTTGCATCCCTCCATCCTGAGCAGCCATGGCCATCAGCAGTTGGCAGCAGGTAAGGTCTCAGGGAGCCATGTTTGGTAGAAAAGCAAGGTGGTGGTGGTGGTGGTGGTGGTGTTATTAATAGCTGACTGTCAGAACTTCCTTAACAAGCAAACCTCTCTGATCAAACCATCTGCAACTAGACAGCAAGAACATGGCAGCAGGCAGAGCTCCTGGCAGGATGGAGCAGGCTGTTTGTCAGGGCTGGGCAAACAAACCCAAGGGAGTGGAGGAGGTGCTGAGGGCTGGTGGGAGCGGGGTGGAGATGATGGCTCAGCTGATGAGGTGTTGGGGATGGGGAAGGAACAGGGCTTCATTTGCAAGGGAAATGAAATTACTGCCTGCTCTGTGAGTAGTCCTGGCATGGCAGAGCCTGATGAGCTGTGTGAGGAGGGTGCTGGAGCGGGGGGACCTGGGAGCACTCAGCACCCTGGTGTGGGAGTGCAGCCTGCTCTGGCTTGGGGGGCAGGTCCTTGTGCAGATGGGGCTGGTGTAGCCCCCTGAGGGGGCTGGGGTAGTCTGTTGCCCATGGGGTGAGCTTGTCATCTCCTTCACCACCTTCCTACCCATCTGAGCCTCATCTTGCATCACTGGGGCTGTGTGTAGGGAAGGTCACAGCAATGACCTTTGGTTGGTCACTCCTGAGATGGGAGGGATGGGCTGAGGAGGGAGGATGATGCTGGCAAGAGCTGCTCAGAGCCAGAAGCCAACTGTGCCTTGCACCCCCAGCAGTGTGGGCAGCAGGTGGAGGGAGGGGATTCTGCCCCCACCTGCTCTGCTGAGACCCCCACCTGCTCTGCTGAGACCCCCACCTGCAGTGCTGGGGCCAGCTCTGGAGTGCTCAGCACAGGAGAGACATGGACTTGTGGGAGCAGGGCCAGAGGAGGCCACAAAAACAATGGGATGGCAGTCTTGGCCCCCCCAGATGTGATGGGACAGTTGAGGGCTTTGCAGGCAGCTCCTGCTTGTGGCTTGGCAGTGACTCTCTCTTGGGGCAGGGGCAGTGCCTGCAGCTTGTGTTAAGGACAGGGTCTGACCAGCTCCAGCCCTGTACTGGGAAGGCTTTTTTTAGTCTGTAACATGAACATTTTCTCCTCATTGCCATCCTATAAAGAGGGCATCAGTGCTTCCCAGATGGGAACACAACACCCTGGTCACTGTCCCTCAGGGTAATCTCTGCTGAGCTGCAAGTCAAAGGCAATTGGGCTTAAACCAGGAGCATCCTTGAGACAAGAGGGGATTTACTGGACCCAGTTAATCAGTTGTGGCAGCACTGGTCTGGGTGGGAGCCTTGGCTGCTCCCTGCCTGAGCTGGGTCACCAATCATGTGGGTTTTATTTGGGTCTGTACTTTGATAATCAGTGGATTATAAAGACAAAAAAAAAAAGTCATTCCAAGGTACTGTATTCAGGGGAAAGAAAGGAGAGAGGAAAAAGAAAAAAGAGAGAGAGAGAGGGGAAAAAAAAAAATGCCAGAAGGGGGTAGTTTGAAGTTGTCAAAATGATTTTCCACTCCTTCAAAATAATCTCAGAAAACTGACCCAGATATTCCAAGCACTCTGGCTTTCAAAGAGCTGTCTGTCCCTGCAGAAGATGATGATGGGGCTGTAAAATAGATTTCTATTTACCTTTTTCCCCCTTAGTGGTTTTGCAAAACCTGTGCCTTGCCTCCTTCCTGTGGGATCTGCAGGGGCACGATGCTTTGTGGGAAAGGAGATTCAGCTCCCAGGGCTGCCAGCTTCTGCCTGCCAGGAGGCAGCAGCAAAAGGGAAGTGCTGTGGAATCTTTGCAGGACTTTTGCTCTTAGGGTAGGACTTCCCTTCCCATGCAACCATGTCAGGGATCACTCAAATGCAGCCTGAGCAGCATTCATCTTCTGACCACCAGAAAGGCCCAGGAGTCAGGAAAAGGGTGACAGGCAATGCTCATGGCAAGGGAGGTGTCTCCCAAACCCACACCTGCCCTGTCCAGCACTTGGGCAGCCAGAGATCTGCCCTAGCCTCTGCTCTGGGCTCTTACAACTTCTTCTATCACAGTATTTTGTTTGTTTTCCACTGAAGCACCATAAGGGAATATATTTGCTGCTTCCTCAGATGGGTGATTCATGATGAGGCAAAATAGATCCCCCTGAGGAAGGACCCTGCACTGCCTGGCTGCTCCTTGTGTCCTGGTGCTGACCATCAGGGCTTGGGCCAAGGGAGAGCCTGAAGGGAGCTGGTAGGGCTGCCCTGAAGGCATGGGGAAAGGGGGGACACACCATGATATTTCTGGTTTGTATTAGTTCTTCCTTTGTTTCCTCCTCCAAACTGGACCTCTTTGCAACTACCAAACAGAAGAACATCCCAACAGTTCCCTTAGGGAATGGCCCAAGGAACAAGGTGTTTTGGCTCTGTGTCTGTCTGTCTAACACAGCTCAGGGAGGGGAGGCACCAGGCATCCACCCGAGGCTGGAGCAGTTTTTGGAGCATCCCACACTGCTGCTTTGGGGTGACAGCATTAAATCCTGGAGGGTTGTTCCTTGTGGAGTTTTGCTCAGGCACTTTTGGAGTAAGGTGCTGTGACAGCAGCCTGAGCTGCTGCAGGAAGGAACCCATGGGCAAGGCCTGGGAGGTGGGAGAGCAGGGGAAAGGCTGTGGCAGAAGCCTTTAGATTCCTTGAGCCCATTCCCAGATGGTTTCTCTTGGGTGTGTGCTCCTGCAGCAGTGCAGCCCTGCATGCAGGTAGTTTGAGAGCTGATAGAAAGGGGTTGGGGGGAGATTCAGAGCAAAATTTGGTGGTGCAGGTGTGACTGTGAGCTCACTTGGTACAGAAACACAGCCTGGATTTAACCCCCTAGAACCAAGCAGCCCAGCTGGTGGCAACCAGGAAGCCTGTAGGGGTGTGGTGGAAAAGCAGAGATGTAAGGATTTGTTAATGGGGGATGATGGCTGAGGGGGGGTGATGGCTGAGGGGATGATGGCTTTGGGTGTGTGGCACAGGCTGCAGCAGCTCCATGCACTGTGCTCACCCACTTTGGCCATGGCCCTGCTGATGCCAGCCCAAGCCCTGATGCCTATCCCAAAGTGGAGCCCAGGAGCACCCAGGGGCTCTTCTGCCTTTAGCAAAAGGAGCTGCATGGCTATTGCCAAGGCAGGTTGCAGTCAGCAGGCTGCTTGCAAAGTAGGCAGCTCCCTTCCAAAACAGGGAGGTGGGGGAGAGAGGAAGAGAAAACCAAGCCAGATGAAAGCAGAGACTGTGCCAAAAGTGCCTTCTATTTATGATTTCACAACGTCAACAACAAACCCCACAGCTACAAGCACATAAAAATGGATTCTTTCCTGAGGAGATTGATGGGTGGGTGGTCAGGGCCTTTTCTCTGATCCTGCTGCCCTCTGGGCACTGCTGGAATTCACAGAGAGGCTGCACTTTTCTTTGTAGAGGGCTAAAGAGATTCTCCAAAGGCCAGCAAAAGCTTGCAGCTCAGAGCTGAGGTCTGGGGGAGTTGTTTTAAACAAGGGCAAGGCTTCCCCCAGCTGCTGGGCTGGATTCCCACAGGTGAGCAGCTTTTGCTTTGCAGCCTGCCTGTGGAGGGTCAGAGGCTGTTCTTCCTGCCCCATCCCCTGGTGTGGAGCAAGCAGGGCTGATGGTCACCCCATGACACCTACACCTCTTCTCTTCTCCTGTGAGACATCCCCTCCCAGCACCAGGCAGTGGCATCCCAGCAAGCCCAGAGTGGTGCTGAGAACAGCAGAATCACAGAGGGATAGGGGCTGGAAGGGACCTCTGCAGATCGTTTAGTCCAACCCCCCCTGCCAGAGAAGATTCACCCAGAGCAGGTTGCACAGGGTGGCAGCATGGTAAGTTTTGAATGACTCCAAAGACTCCACCACCTCCCTGGGCAGCCTGTTCCAGTGCTCCACCACCCTCAATGTGAAGAAGTTCCTCCTCAGGCTTAGATGGAACTTCCTCAGTTCAAGTTTGTGCTCGCTACCTCTTGTGCTGCTGCTGGGCACCACTGAAAAAAGACTGGTCCCATCCTCCTGTCACCTGCCCTTGAAGTATTATAAGCATTGATAAGATCCCCCCAGAGTGGGGGCAGTGCAATGCAGACCCTGTGAGGCTGAAGGCTCTTCCAGTTTGCCCTCATGCTGTCACAGGAGGGCAGAAGGGATGAGCGTTTCTGAAGCCTCCAGCTCCTTCCCCAGCACTTCCCAGCCAAGCTCATCCCACTGCCCAGATGTCAGCTGGAAACCTCCTTCAGGTTTTCTTTCTAGTTTAATTTATAAACACCCAGCTTTAAAGCCTCAGTGTTTGAAACCACTTTGTGTTCCACAAGTGGCAGGAAGCTACCAAACAAAGCTCATTTATTTTCCCCCCCCACAGCTCCAGCCCTGCAGCTATGAAATCCTCACTGCTATTGAATTCCTGAGAAGTTTGCTGGGTAGTGATGGGACTCTTGCACAAGCAGCACGCACACACCCACACATGAGGTGTGATATCCCAGTAAGTAGTTTGTGCTCTTTGTGTCTCCTTTCTGGTTAACAAGCAGCTTTAGGTGTGCTCAAAGCCATCCCTGGGAGTCCTGCTGCAGGCTGAGTGCATTAGAGACAATGCTGCCACACAAAGGGATCCTAGTGCTGGGGAAGCCGTGGGTTTGGGAGGTCAGGGAGGGATGGGTTGGGGAGGAGGTGCAAGGGGAATTGATGCTGGGCTTTTAATCAACCACACATCTATTGAACAAAGCTTTTCAAAAGCCTTTTGGGCAGCAGTGGGCTCTTGTCTTGCAATGTGCTGGGATTTGTTGTGCCAGAAGCAGGGAGGTGGAAATGCTGCCTGCAGCGCTGGGTGTTGGTCTTTTCTGTGCTGGTGGTGCCCCTCCACATTGCAGGGTGAGGTTGGCTGGGGGCAGCAGCAAAGCTGCTCTTGGCTGAAGCTGTGCAACCTCTGGTCCTTCATGTCCTTCCCTGCTGTGGCTGTGTAAAGGCAAAGGGACCTGGTGGGTTTGCTTCATCTCTGGTGTCTGTGCTGCCTCCAGCCATCCCCTTGTGTTGCTGGAGAGAGAGAGAGACTCCTAAGTCTCACTTCTGTGGTGTAAGGATGAGGCACATAGTAAATAGGAAGAGGAGCCCAGGGTCAGTCAGGAAGGAGCAGAGCTGCTCACAGCCAGGAGAGATGACAAATGAAGTTTCCTGGGCATAGGCAGAATGTCAGCTTCAGAAGCCTTGGGGAGGAAATGTCAGTGCTGCTTTGAGGCAGGTTGCTGGCAGTGCTGGAGTGGTGCCTCTTGCCCACCAGCTCAGTGTGGGCACCTTGGGTCTGCTCATCTGGAGCTTGATACATTGCATGGGAGCTGCCCCTGTGATGTCCCCCAAGCTGTCCTAGAGCCAGGGTCCTTTCCTGTACCCAAGGACACTGCAAATGTGCCTTCATGTGGAGAGATGGGAGATGGCTGATCTGATCAACCATCAAGGAGGCTGTAGGGAGCTGGGGGTTGGTCTCTTCTTCCAAGGAACAAGTCAAGAGGAGACTGCCTCGAGCTGTGCCAGGAGAGGGTTAGGTTGGATGCTAGGAAAAATGCCTTCCCTGAAAGGTCTGTCAAGGTCTGGCCCAGGCTGCCCAGGGCAGTGGTGGAGCCACTATCCTTGGAAGGATAGAAAAGCTCTCTAGACACAGTGCTGAGGGACATGATTCAGCAGCAGACTTAGTAGTGTTGGGTTAACAGTTGGACTTTATGATCTTAAAGATCTTCTCCCATCTAAGTGATTCTATGATGCCTTCCTTGACCCAAATTCCAGCCTCTTTGGAGCAGTTCTGAGCTTTCTCTGAGGCTCTGCAGCTCACACACAAACACTTGCTTGGAGGCCATTCCCTTTCTGCAGGCTTTCCTGGCTGGCAAACTCTGCCATAGGGTTTGCTGCTGTGTCCTCCCTGGCTGAGCAACCCCCATGGTGCTGAGCCCTGGGGAGCATCCTTTGCCATCAGGCCACTTCCTCCAGCATCAGGCTGCCCTTTCACTGCAAGCTTTTGTCCCCCAGGTTGTGTCCTGCTGGGCAGCACAGAGCAGGGTCACAAAGCAGCTAGCAGGAGGAAATGCCACTGAGCCCTGGCCAGCCCTGGGCATTTAGAATGCAGCATTTCCCATCCCCTGGAACCTTCCCTGAGTGCCTTTGCTCAGCAAATCCTTCTGCTGCTGAGCAGCAATCCCACACAAACCCTTTGGGATAAAGCTGCTTCCAGGAGGGATTTTGATCAAGGTTGTACAAAGCCTGGTGGTGTCTGCTCAGGTTCCTAGTGCATCCCAGCACCAACCTCCCATATCTTCATCTGCTTTCAGGAAGAAGCTCTTGCAGCCGTGAGCAGAGGTCATGAGTGTGGCTCTGCACTCCCTGCCAAGCTTGCAAAGCAGCTCTTGGTCCAAATTTAACCTCCTCCTCCTTCCTCCAAGCTGGTAAACAGAGAAGCTATTTTCTCCTTCACCTCCAGCCCTGTTTCCCTGGACTCTGGCTGCCAGATGGCAGTGAGTGGAGGCTTTCCTGCCCATCCCTCCTGCCAGCATGTCCTGACTGTGCGGCTGCAGACAGATGAGAAGCCATCTCCCACCCCTCTCTGCAGTGCTTCGTGCCATCCCCAGCAGGAACACGAGGAAGGCTTGGCCAGATGCTGAAGGCACTGCCTGGACCAGCAGCAGCCTGTGTCAGCTGGGGAATCAGAACAAGGAGCAGGGGATCAAAGGTGCTCCATGAGTAACGGCGCTGCAGCCAGGATGCAGCTCTGTAGTGTGGCTGCTTCTGTTCACCTCCCTTCACTGTTTGTTTGTGCTGTGTTTGGTTTGTGTTTGTTTTTTTTTTTTTTTTTCCCCCCCCCCAGGGACTTTTGATGAGTATTAAAAGCAGCCTGGCCTCAGAAGACTTGCTGCACGCAGCCTTTATCCGTGGCTGTGAGTTACCTGCTGAAGGAGCCCTAATGTGAGTGGTTGCTGCCTCCAAATGCTCTTTTCCTCATTTTCTTTGAGGCTGCTGCAGCTTCACAGTGTTTTAACTGGCCAGGGAAAGCTCAGCCTGGGTTAAAGAGCAGCTGTGAAGCCTTGAGGCTTCTGGCCCTGGCACCACTGCCCTGGGATGGGGACATTCAGAGTCCTGCTGGTCACCTGCTGCTCCGGGCTGTGGGGACATTCATGTGTGCTGTCACCCTAACATACGTGGGGACATTACATCAGGAACCATGGTGAGCACCCAAGGTGGGGAAATCTGTGGTCCTCTTGGATTATTTCCTTCTGGAAATTATCCAGTTGCCCCCTGGGGCAAGGCTGGAGCAAGGCTGCCCAGGGAGGTGGTTGGTGCCCCATTCCTGGAGATGTTCACAGCAAGGCTCCACAGGGCTCTGGGCAACCTGATCTAGTTGATGATGTCCCTGCTGGCTGCAGGGGTGGGGTTGGACTGGATGACCTTTGAAAGTCCCTTCCAACCCAGACCATTCTATGATTTTATGATTCTATGACCCTGCTCTAGTTTTATTTGCTTTAGGTCTGAACTCAAGTGGGAAATGAGGGAAAGAATCCTGGTGGGTGGCTAACAGACCCCAGCCCAGGAGATGCTTAGGAAATGCACTGGATATTGGTGACATCTAAGACCTGTCATATATGGAGCCTAGCTCGTGCTCTGCAGAGAGGATGAAGGGCCCTTCCATGCTGTTTTCCCAGTTTTTGATGAAAGCTGGGATGCTGCAGGAGGCAGGGCTGGTGCCAGTGGCTCTGTGCAAGGTGCTGGTTAGGCAGCTCTCGAAAGACCTCCAGCCTGAGCACAAGGACCCATCGCAGGAGGAAAAACAAAATGTGCCTGTGTCAAAAGTGAGAGCTGATTGTGCTGCACTGATTACCCAGGTGAGCTCTGTGCCAGCATTTAAACAGGATGAATGAGATGACCTGGATAATTACAGGCCTGCCAGCTCCACTTCGATCCCAGGCAGACTGATGGAGTGGCTGATGTGGGCATTGATTAATACAGAATTAAAAGAGAATAACACCAGCAAAGGAAACTGAAGGCCTTGATGTCTCTACAGGCTCAAGGCAGGAGATGCAGCAGAAGCAGCTTTTTGTGGCACAGAAGCTTGGTGTGGAGACAGTGGTAGGTTACTGTGAGGTGTTTTCCCTGGAGGATGAATGAGCAAGGAACCAGAGCCAGAGCAGCCCTGCAGGGCACAGGATTCTGTGCCATCCAGCTGGATGTCACCATGGGATGTGAGATCCCTGCACCACCCTGCACTCCCACAGGCAGGGCTTGGGTGAATGGACAGCACTGTGCTAGATTCTATGGTGCTGCTCTGGTAGGGGTTGGACTTGATGATCTCCAGAGGTCCCTTCCAACCCCTAATGTCTTGTGATCTGGGGCTGGTGTCCACCTCTCTGCAGTTAAATCCATGGCCCACCAAAAAACTGTTGTCTTCATCCCACCCCAGCTTCAAGCACAGCACTGAGCACCACAGAACCACAGAATGGCTTGAGCTGGAATGGACCTTAAAGATCATCCAGTTCCAACCCCCCTGCCATGGGCAGGGACACCTCCCACTAGGGCAGGTTGCTCAAAGCCTCATCCAGCCTGGTCTTAAACCCTTCTGGGATTGAGGCATGAATCCTCACAGTGAAGAACTTCTTCCTGATGTCCAGCCTAAACCTACCCTGCTCTACTTTCAAACCATTGCCTCTTGTCCTGTCACCACAGGCCCTTGTAAAAAGTCCCTCCCCAGCCTTCCTGTAGCCCCACTTCAGGTACTGGAAGCTTTCCATAAAGCCTCCATGGAGCTTTCTCTTCTCCAAGCTAAACAGCCTTAACTCCCTCAACCTGTCCTCACAAGAGAGGTGCTCCAGCCCTCTGATCATCTTTATGGCCCTCCTCTGGACCCCCTCCAGCAGATCCATGTCCTTCTTGTCTTGAGGGTTCCAGAGCTCCATCCAGCATCCCAGCAGAGCTGTGTCCTCCTGGCCACACACAGACCCAGTACAGAGCTGTGATGAGGTGACCAGGGGCCAGAAAACACCAAGGAGATGTTTCTGCCCTGATCACCCCCATGTTGTATATTCCCCTGTGCTCTTCTGGCCTCCTCCCAGCCAGGAGGGGGGTGTCAGCACCTGGGCAGGATCCAGCCCATGCTGGCTGCAGTTCTTGCCTCTTTTTTTTTTTTCCAGTTGCCATAGGAACAGACCAAGGCCTCTAAAGCATCACAGTGGGGTGCACGTCTAGGTCATGCTGTGGAGCAGGCAACCATTTTATAGCGATAATAAATTCAGGGAATTGGGAATTTGGACGAAGGAGCACAGGAGAAAAGGACTTGAAAAGGCAGAATGGAGATAAGTGAACAAAAATACTTCTGTGACAAATGCCCAAACGTTGTGCTCAGACCTAAGTGAAATCCTTCTCCGGGGTTCAAGCGAACGAGTCTGGGAGCAGGGATTGTAAGGAATGATTTGTCCCTGAAGTATGGAGCTAGAAAGGCAAAGGCAGCACCTGGAGGTGTTTAGAGACTATTGGATTTTAAAAGCCTTCATTATCTCCAGTCCCCTGGATGTCTAGATGTGAATTACTGCTGGCCAAAGCTTTGCCATCCCTCCATTTGCATGACAGGAACCAGAGAGGCACCAAATCGTTGGAGGTGAGAGCTGGCCAAGCAGACACAACCCTCTGAAGGTCGTCGAAAATGTGCTGGAAATGTCTGTGCAGGGCAATGGAGGCTGCTGGCTTGGTGGAGAGCTGCAGATCCATGATGACAGGGTGACCCCCAAGGTCTCTCAAAACAGTGAAGGGCTGGGGGTCTACAAGCTCCCCTGGAACCTTTGTGAGCTCCTAGGTCAGCTGGTGTTGGCAGAGGGTTGATTTTCAGAGCACTCATCTGTGTATTCATGCTTGGCTCATCCCCTCCTGCATGGTGGAGTGGTGATGGCCTCCTGCCCCCATGGTTGAGGACACCAGACCAAGATGCTGCTCAGGTGCTCCTCCCCAGCTCCTCCCTTCCTTTGCTTCCAGACCTGTGCCAAGCTGCATCTTCCTGACCCTTTTTCCTCTCTGCTGAAGCAGAAGCAAACTCTGCTGCAACAAAGACTGTCCTGGGGGAGTCCCTCTGTGTTAACACCAGCTTTAACACTCTGAGCTTCTACAGCAAGAGCTTGGCCCCAGGAAAACACATGGGCAGTAGATGTGGGAGATGGTGGCAGATCACTGACTACAGCTGGCACCTATTGCAGCAGTGTCCTCACATGCCCTGATGGGTTTGGGGGGCTCATAAATGTGTGAAATTGGGCATAGGAGGCAATCCTTGTGCTTTCCCAGCCCTCAGAGCACTAACAAAGAGGGCAGGGCAGCAGGGTGATGCAGACCCTCAGCATGGTGCAGCAAGCTGAGTGAAGCCCACACAGACATCCCCCTCCCTGGTCCATGTTCTGGCCTTTCCCTAATTGTGCTGGGATTTGAAACACAGTTTATCTCCCCATGCCTTGTTGGCTTCCAGAAGCAGAATTTCTCATGCTGATTTAATCACCTCATTATGTTGAACAAGTTAGAGTTATTCTGAGGATGGTTAATAGATGCCAACTTATACCCCTTGGCAGAGCAGGGCTCCTGCTCAGCCTTAGCATTTGGGGTTTTTTTTGGCCAGACAAAGCAAGCCTCAAGCTGGTAGGGTAGACAAGGCTCACCTGGGACATCTGGGGCTGGTGCTTTGCAAACACTTCCTCTGATTTCAGCTTATGCCTAGTTTGGTTTAACAAGGAGGTGGTAGAACTTGGACATTACTGAGCTGGGATGTGGCCAGGAACAAAAAATTCCATCAGCTTGGTCTCTGCTGCCTGCTCCTTGGGCAGGGAAGCAGCCATGGGGTCTGCACCCTGCTGAAGCTGAGCCCCTCACAAAGTTGGGTGCTGCCTCTTGCCCTCCCGGAGACCAAATGTCTGCTTCTGTGCTCCAGCAGAGGAATGACAAAGTCCTGCTCCTTCCATCATCCCATCCCCAGCAAAGATGCCTGGCTACAGGGCATCTTCCCCTGTGCTGGCTTGAGGCATCTCCTCTCTTTTTGGAGGGCAGCATGATGATGAGGAGAGGGGATGAAGGCCTAGAGTGTTTAATGAAGAATATGAAGCTCAGATGCTGAGGTCTCATTCTGGAGGCATGGCAGGGGATTGAAGGCAAACACCAGACAAAGGCAACTTGGCATTGTCCCACCTGCAGGTAACAGGCTTCAAATGGGGACTTCAAACTGGCCATGCCTGTGCTGCTTCTGCTGGTCAGCAGGCACCCTGCAGGCACATGGTGCTCCCATGGGAATGGGTGGCCTTGTCCCTCTTGTAGTCCCAAAGCAAGGAATGTGTGGCATGGTGTAGCTTGTGCCAGCCCTGTACTGCAGATGTTCAATCCCCTGGAGCCAGCCTGGCATGTGGGTGCTCCTCCCAGGGAAGGTGGTGCCATCTACAGCATTTCTTTCCCTGAGGCTTGGAGGGAGCCTCTGGGTGACAGGCTCAGGGATTGCCTCTCCTTCAGACCCTGCACTCTGCCAATGCCCTTTTTGGTGCCACCCCAAAACCATCAGTTGTTGGAGTGTTCAGAATGGAGGTGGTGCTTTGAGCACCCTGCTGCAGGTGGGCCATCAGGGCTGTGCTGACCAGAGGTGGTGGTCCCCTGCTGAAGTGAGAGGTGCCTGTTCCAAGCACGGAGCAACCAATGCCAACACACAGGGCTGGGCAACATGTTGGCAGGGCAGCAGAAGCCAACACAGTTTCCAAAGCAGATGTGACCAGGGAGTGCCAGGCTTGGGGTGTCTCAGCTGATCAGTGATGGTAGAGGCTCCTTTGAAGCTCTTCCCTCTTCCAAGCAGGTGTTGCCAGTTATTCCCAACCAACCAAGCCCACAGAGTGCTTCATGCTGCTCACACCCACAGCCTTTCCTCGGGATGGGAACAGGGAAGGGAAATGTTTGCTCTATTCCAGGTTTTGCTTTGTTCCAGGAAAGCTTCTCCAGCTGCCACTATTTTGAGGTCCCTTTCCTTCCCTGCCATCCCCAGAGGCTCCTTGCTGAGCAGCAGAACAGAAAACGATAGATTATTGCTACATCTTGCTGAGCTTCTCTCTTTCATCTGAAAGAAAGCTGGGGGAGTGGGGGTGTGCCTTGGAAGCCAGGCAGAGGGAGGGATGCCAAGGAGGATTTGGATTTTTGTCCTCCTCTCTTCCCAGGATGCTGTCATAATCGATGGGAAGCTGCACTGCCACGTCCCTGCCTGTCCTCTGGCCTGCCCCAGGCTCTGATAACATCCAGACTCATCCCCTCAGATGTCTCCACATCCATTCCAACAGGACTGTGCTTCCTCAGCAGCAATGGGAAGGACCACAGGAGCTGGGCATAGAGGGATGAGAGGCCCTTGCTGCCCCCCAGTGCTGGGAAACCATCAGGTGATGGCATGGGCACGTGTTTTGGGTTGGCATCCTGGTGTGGGTCCTGCCACGAGGCTTTATGTGAACACAGCTCCTCCCCAGGCTCCTCACAGCACCCTAACAGCTATGGCAGCAGTGTGGGTGTTCACATCTCCCTTCAAGGTGGGATGGGTTAGCAGCTGGGACACTGCTGTGGGGCTGGCTTACAGCTGCTGCCCCTTCTCACCCGGTCTGGTTTGTAGGACACCTACCTGGGAGGATCCCTGTTAATGCTTTCCTGTAAAACCTGCATATCCTACCCACATCCAACTTGGGAGGGAAGGGAGGGAGGGAGGGATGGATGGATGGATGGATGGATGGATGGGTGGCTGTTGGGACCCCATCTCCCTTCTCCATGGGCTACCTACTGTCTCCTGAATGTGGGAGATATGCATCAAAGCAGAGCACCAACCATTACACCATTTCTTATCTAATACCTCTGGCTCTCTCCAAACCCTTATTTTCTTTCCTTGGCACATGTAGGAAAAGCTGTGGAATGAGGATCTTTCCAAATGTGGTGTTTGATGGAGCTGGGGCTGGGAATTTGAGCAGCCCTGAGCAGCTCTTGGCATGGGTAGCTCAGCAACAGCCTAAGAGCTGCACTGTGGGTGAGACCCAGCAGATCCATTGCCACTGTCCCACCATGAACTATCACATGGGTTCACCTCAAATACTGGATTCAGTTTTGGGCTCCCACCACAAAAAGGACTTTGAGGTGGTGAAGCAGGTCCAGAGAAGGGCAACAAAGCTGGTGAAGGGTCTGGAGAACAGGGCTGGTGAGGAGCAGTTGAGGGACCTGGGGTTGTTTAGTCTGGAGGAGGCTGAGGGGAGACCTCATTTCTCTCTGCAACTCCCTGAAAGGAGGTTATAGCCTGGTGGGGGTTGGTCTTCTCTCTCTACTATCAATGACAGAATGAGAGGAAATGGCCTCAGGTTGCTCCAGGGAAGGTTTAGGTTGGATATTAAGAACAATTCCTTGCTGCAAGAGTGTTCAGGCATTGGAACAGGCTGCCTAGGGAGGTGATGGAGTCAGCGTCCCTAGAGGTGCTCAAGAAACATTTGGACATGGCACTCTGGGACATGGTTTAGTGGCCATGGTGGACTCAATGACCTTAGAGGTCTTTTCCAGCTGAAACCATTCCACGATTCCATCCCCTGGTGTTCCAGGGTGTTCCCCCACCCTTCCCCTGCCCTTCCTGGGGTGGAAGAAGCTTCTTAGCTGAAGACTTTGGAGCTAACTGCTTTCAGCCACCCATTTCAATCATGATCTAAATGAGCCAAGCTGAAGGCTCAGTTTACCTGATCAGCTTTCATCTCATTTCTCATTTGTACACTTTATGTATTGCCTGAGCTCAATTCTCCTTGGTTGGTAACCACCAATCCACAGGTTTGCTCTTTTCCAACTCCTCTTTTCTTTTCTCCTGCTATAAACAGAAGCAAACCCTTTCTTGTCTGCAAGGTTACTTAAGCAATTATGGAGCTTAATGTTCATCTACAGCAATTCTTTGTGTTTGCACTTTATTATTTCCTAACACAACTCTTCTTTTGGGTTGGTTTTTTTGTTTATTTTTTTTTTATGAGATGATTATTACTTTTGGACTCACAATGTGTGTGTGTCAGTCTATTCAGATGGAAATTGGGTTTCAATTTCAGATACCCAAAAACAAGCATAAAAAAAAACACCAAAAGAAAAAAACCCAAACAACTCAAAGGCTTTTGTTAGTTAAATAAAACCATTTAAAATGTGCTGCTTACAGATGGCAAAGAAAAAAACAAACAAACAAACAAACAAACAAAAAAAGCTTATCTGAGCATGCACTTAAAACTGATTTCCTAAACAAGATAAGCACTACCTGCAGGGAGGGAACTGAGTGCTCTGCTCCTGATTTTTCATCTTCTTTGTGATTTTAAAAGTAATAGAATCACATATTCATAAAATGGTTTGGGTTGGAAGGGACCTTCAAGATCATCCAGTTCCAACCCTCCTGCCATGGGCAGAGACACCTTCCCCCAGCCCAGGTTGCTCAAGGCCTCATCCAACCTAGACTTGAACACCTCCTGGGAGGAGATATCCACAACCTCCCTGGGCAACCTGTTCCAGTGTCTCCCCACCCTCATTGTACAGAATTTTTTCCTAATCTCCAGTCTAAATCTGCTCTCCTCAAGCTTCAGTCCATTCCCTCTCATTGCTATATCCTTTCATTATATACCAAGGTAGACAGGAAAAGGCAAACGAGAATTTTATTTTATTTTATTTTATTTTATTTTATTTTTTTTAAATATTTTATTTTATTTTATTATTTTTTTAATAATTTATTTTATTTTATTTTTTAATTTTAAAATGTTTTATTTTTTTATTTTTTTAATATTTTATTTTATTTTATTTTTTAATTTTTAAATTTTTTAATTTTTTTATTTTTTTAATATTTTATTTTATTTTTTAATTTTTAAATTTTTTATTTTATTTTTTATTTTTTAAATATTTTATTTTATTTTATTATTTTTTAAATATTTTATTTTATTTTATTTTATAATTTTTAAATGTTTTATTTTATTTTTTTATTTTTAAAATATTTTATTTTATTTTATTTTTTAATTTTTAAAATATTTTATTTTATTTTTTAATTTTTAAAATATTTTATTTTATTTTTTAATTTTTAAAATATTTTATTTTATTTTTATATTATATTTTATTTTTAAAAATTTAATTTTTACAAATTTTTTAAATTAAAAATGTTTACACATTTTTAAATAAAAATTAATTTTAAGAAATTTTTAATTTTAAAAAAAATTCATTTTTACAATTTTTTAAATTTAAAAAAAATTATTTTTATTTTTAATTTAAAAAAGTAATGTTTACATATTTTTAATAAAAAAAGTTAATTTTCACAAATTTTAATTAAAAATCATTTTTACAAATTTTTAATTTAAAAAATTAATTTTTACAAAATTTTAGGGTTTTTTTTTAATTTAAAATTTTTAATTATTTTTAAGGGTTTTTTAATTTTAATTTTTAAATTTTATTTTAATTTAATTTTCTCACTCCACCTTCCTGAGTTTTGGACGGGCTAAATCAGTGGGAAAAGGCAATGCAGGGAGGCATTTCTCCTGCCTGCACTCTGGGAGGGGAGCAATGCTGGTGGGTGCTGGATCTGACCCTTCAGCCAGAGCCTGCTGACGCTTCAGTGATTTTAGAGCTCCTTTATAGAGCTGACAGCAGCCATGTGCTGCTTAACATTTTCCTGCAACCTACTTCAGTTACAGCAGGGCAGGCCTCCACAATGCCCTTCTCTCTTTTTAATCAAAAAGTGTGCTTAAGGTAAAGAGAAACCAGCCTGAAACTGGAAACACTCCAACAACAGAAGTAGGAAACCCAAGGTAGCAAAGCAGGCAGGGAGCACTTCAACCCCAAGCCTTCCAGAGCCAGAAATTATGATTATTATTTGCTTTGCCTCAGCACTGAGTCCAGTCCATAACTTCTCTTTCTCCTTCCTCAGAAGGGGAATTTTTCCCCATTTGCAGGTAGGAGCTGACAGTAATTGGCCACTGCTGCCTGGCTGCTGTAATAACACCACACAAAATAAATGGCCCCGTGCTGTTATCAACAGTTTGCTGCACCCTGGGTCCAGCTGGGGTTATATTAGCTCGTGGAAAAGAGTTCTGCAGATGGCACATAAAGAGGGACAGTGCCACCCTCATCAAAGTAACAGAGTATTAGCATCATCCTCATAAAAACCTGCCTCTGGGTGGGGGAGCTCTCATCTTTCTGGGAAGGCTGGAGCAGTTTTCAAGGCACGTCCTGTAGCTTTGCTCCTAAAGGACAGAGATGCAGGGAAGGAGCTCTCAGCACCACAGCCCCACTGGGCAGCTTGGGCATGGAGGAATCATCCAGCGTTGGCAGGGACCGTGTCTCCTGCCAGCTCCGGAGGACCAACACCGGCCCCCATCTCAACCAGGGGGAAGCTTTGGGAGCTCCTCATGGGTCTGGCTGTGCATGCACCATCTGCCTTCATTCCCTAAGTATTGCTCACACTGCAAAAAAAGTGTAGTGATAAAAAAAAAAAAAAAAGAAGAAAAAAATTTAAAAAGGCAAAAGAAAGAAAAGAGGGAAACGAGGCCCTTCTGCGCTCTCAATCCTCCGGCAACTGGCAAGAGTTTAATGTGTGTATAGCACTAATGCTCTTTTTATGAGCTCCAGTCCCACTGGCATAATTTTTTTAAACCCACCCCCTCCGCCCCCCCCCCCCCCCCCCCCCTGCTCTTTGCAGTGTAATTGCTGTTTGTTTTGTCATTTCTCAGTGGACAATTACAGCTCGAAAACCAAAAGTGCCTTTGAAGACGGCGAGCGGCGTGCGCGGGGGCTTCGTTAATCTGCTATTAATACACCAGCAGAATGCACTCCAACTCCACCTGCCTGGGGCCTGAGACATAAAAGTCTGCCTTTTGCAAAGCAATCATGATTTGATCTATTGAAACTCTCGCCAGTATTAGCCTGGTTTCCTGGATACATTTCAACGTCAGCGAGGCGGGAGGCTGAGATATCTCCTGTATGTTTGTACCGTTCCTTGGTCACACGGAATCAACCAGGCTGGAAAAGACCTCAGAGATCATCAAGCCCAACCTCTTACCTACTACCTAACACCTCCTGACAACTAAACCATGGCTCCAAGTGCCACATCCAAGCTTTTCTTTGGAACACCTCCAGGGACGGTGACTCCACCACCTCCCTGGGCAGCACATTCCCATGGCCAATTACTCTTTCTGTGAAGAACTTTCTCCTCACCTGGAGCCTAAACTTCCCCTGGTGCAGCTTGAGACTGTGTCCTCTTGTTCTGCCACTGGTTGCCTGGGACCAAAAGGAAAGAAAGAAAAAAACAAAAAACAACTCCTAATGCTGCAAAGAATAATGTGATTTTTTTTTTTTTTTTCTGGAGGAGGGAAAGGGAGAGGCAAAGCTGGCTGTGGTTTGGGATGCCTTGCCTGGCTTGTCCCAGCATGGGATCCTTTTCCTGCAGCTGGTACTGGGAATAAAGTTATAAGAAGAGTAAAAGGAGGTTCCAGTTCAGACAAGCAGTTCTGCAGCCAGGGTCACCTCACTGAGCCTGTCAGGCACACAATGCCTTTTGTGAAGGCTTTTCAAGCCCTGAGGTAGAGAGATGTCAAAACTAATAAAAGATGTTAGAAAGAAAACAAAAAAACAGAACAAAGAGTGTGTGTGAAAATGAAGCAAGTTTCCTGGCCCTGGGTAGCTGAGTTTTACTGTTTCTACTGTAAAGGAGTCCTGGTAAAGCCAGGGTTCCTGGTGCTCATCATCCACCCACTCACCTATCCATCCATCTGGGGCTTACTTTAAGTGCTCAATGGCCCATTGGAAATGTTGTTCCTTTATTAAGAGCATTCTTCATTCATAAATAAACCTATTTGGTGAGAGTCAGTGCTCAGGGCTGTGCCAAGAGCTGTGTCCCACTCCTGAAGAGGAGCATCTGCAGGTGCTTGGCCTCTCTGCTACATCATGGCTTGCATGTCCCCTGCATCCCATTCTGTTGCATCCTATCCCATTGATCCCATCCTCCTGATCCAATCCTGCTCAATTCTATCCCACTGCTTTCCCTCCCACTATACCTCATCCCACTGGCCCTATCCCACTGCATCTCATTCAGGTGACCCTGTCCCACTGCATTTCACCCTGCTGATCCCATCCTCCTGATCCCTTCCCACTCTGTCCCATTGCACTGCATCCTATCCTGCTGATCCAGTCCTGCTGCATCTCATCCCTCTGTATCCCATCTTACTGATCCCACCCCCTACATCCCACCCTCCTGCATCCTGTCCCATCCCACCACTCATGCTGCTGGGGACAACCGGGAGCTGAGGTGCCCTGGGGCTGAGGAGAAGCAGAGATGCCCAGAGCAGGAGGAGTGGGCATGGAATGGCCCTGGGTTGTCTGCTCTCTTGTTTTCCACTTCTGCAGGTTGGGATGTTTAAAAATGCATGAGATGCCCCAGGCAGCCTGAACTCTGCAGTGAACAGCTCCAGCCCTGAGTTTGCTGCTTGCTGTTGCTGTAGCCTTTAATGGAAAAGAAATGTGCCTGGGGGCAGCCAAGCCCTGCAGTGCTGGCACAGGTTTGCAGCAGAGGTGCTGCTGGTGCTCCCTAAAAGGAATGATGCTTCCAGGTACATCATCCCCACTCAGCCACCAGTCCCTGAGGAAAGCAGCATCACCACCTCTGCTTGGATCTGTTGGGAGCACAAGGGCTGGCTCAGGCTCTTTGCAGGGTTCTGGTGGTTTTCCTTCAGTTTTGGAGCAGTTGTTCCTCACAGACCCAGCACTTCCCTCAGCCCATGCCACAGTCAGGCCAGACAAGAGCCAGGCTCAACTCCAGCTCCACACAAAGCTTGAAGAAGCACCTATTGCTTTTGTGACTCAGCTTTTAAGAGGAAAATGGGCATGTCTGGGGAACTTTTTGTTCAAACAGCTCCAAACGAGCCCCCAGACATCACTGACTACTCTCTTGAGGTACAAGAAGGGTCAGAAGGAGCTGATCCTCCTCCAATAATGAGATTTAAAGTCAAAAGCACCATTTCAATCCCTGCTGCTGCCGCAGGGAGCTCTGGCTTTGACTGGGTGTGTGGGGGATAAAAATAGCTTGTGTCAAAGGTGAAAAAGGGGCTCCAGACTTGTGTCCCAGGACAAAGGGCTTTTCCCAAAGGAGAGGAAGGAATTTTCTTCCTGCTTTGCAAATAGGAGAGACAGCCCTAGAACAGGAAGGAGTTTGCTGAGGCTGTTGGGGCAGGTGGTGGTGGAAGTACCAGGCATGGGAGCAGGGTTAGTGATGTTGGAATGGGTCCAGGGGAGGTCACAGCAATGATCCAAGGGCTGGAAGCCCTCTGCTGTGAGGACAGGTTGAGAGAATTGGGGTTGTTCAGCTTGGAGAAGAGGAAGCTCCAGTGAGATCTTGTGGACTTTCAGTACTTAAAGGAGTCATTCCGAAAGCTGGGGACAGACATTCTAGCAGGGCCTGGTGTGACAGGACAAGGGGTGATGGTTTAAACTAAAAGAAGGTGATTTAGACTAGAGAGAAGGGAGAAATTGTTTACACTGAGGGTGGTGAGACACTGGCCTAGGTTGCCCAGCAAGGTGGCAGATGCCCCATCCCTGGAACCATTGCAGGTCAGGTTGTTTGTGGCTCTTAACAACCTGCTCTAGCTGCAGGGCTAGATGACTTTTGAAGGTCCCTTCCAACACAAACCATTCTACAATGGGCTGCATGCCTGGTAGATGCCTGGACATGTGGCTGTGCCAGCCCCCAGGAGAGCTTGGGCTGGAACATGTGGCTGTGCCAGTCGCATGGAGAGCTTGGGCTGGGACATGTGGCTGTGCCAGCCCCCAGGAGAGCTTGGGCTGGAACATGTGGCTGTGCCAGCCCCCAGGAGATCTTGGGCTGGGACATGTGGCTGTGCCAGCCCCCCAGGAGAGCTTGGGCTGGGAAATGTGGCTGTGCCAGCCCCCAGGAGAGCTTGGGCTGGGACATGTGGCTGTGCCAGCCCCCAGGAGAGCTTGGGCTGGGACATGTGGTTGTGCCAGCCCCCAGGAGAGCTTGGGCTGGGACATGTGGCTGTGCCAGCCCCCAGGAGACCTTGGGCTGGGACATGTGGCTGTGCCAGCCCCCAGGAGAGCTTGGGCTGGGACATGTGGTTGTGCCAGCCCCCAGGAGAGCTTGGGCTGGGATATGTGGTTGTGCCAGCCCCCAGGAGAGCTTGGGCTGGGATATGTGGTTGTGTCAGCCCCATGGAGATCTTGGGCTGGGACATGTGGCTGTGCCAGCCCCCAGGTGACCTTCGGCTGGGACATGTGGCTGTGCCAGCCCCCAGGAGAGCTTGGGCAGAACAGGGCAGCAGTGCCATGGTTTGGTGCATGTGCAAGTACCAACTCTTGGCCACTTTGCTGTTCTTTCCCACAGATTCCTGTGGCAAGGTGTGACCTGGAGCCCCCTCCTTCACCACCCAGCACTGCTGGGCAGGGAAGAGTAGATTGCAATGGGCGACAGAAAAGGCTGGCTGGGAAAGGAGAAGGGAAGAGGGAGCTGCTCAAAATGAGCTGCCATGAAGTCATTCTTCTAGAACTGAAAAGGCTTCCTCCAGTCAGCTTGATGAGGCTTGAGAGACTGTGTCTAGCAGGGAGACGAGCAGCCCTGGAATTACGGCGCAGTAATTGCTCGGTACTTACAGTCCAGGTCTAGAAGATCTCCAAGTAATAACTCATTGGAAAGATATTGAGTTCTCATCACAAAGAGGAAATATGGTCTCTAAACAGGCAGCTAATGGCATGCCATTTATCTGATGGCAAATCACCCACGTTCATTACTCTCTGCAGCACAGCCAGAAAGAGAAATACAAAATTAGCTGAAGGAGAGAGGGAAGAAGGGAAGGACACATTTCCTTCCAGTCTTTCTTCAAGGGTGGCTCCTGAAATCCATGAAGCAGTTATTTGTACCCAGGGCTGCTGCCAGCATGACCCAGCCAGGAAAAACTACTTTATGTGTATCTTCCTCCCTGGAGATATGAAGAATGTTTTCCATTAGTGTTTTCACACCATTCAGAGCTCCTGTTGAGAAAACCTTCACCATTCATCAAGGAAAAACTGGGTCTGGTGGAGCTGTTATTGTTCTTGCTCATCTTTGCCAGAGCTGTGGCTCCAGGGCTGAACAAAGACCAGATACTCTTTTATTCCTGTCCAGCTCCTGAGTGTCTCCATACTGAGGTTTTGAATGCCTCACAGCTTCCTCTGCTTTACAGCTTCCTTCCTCCTGGCTTCTTTTGCTTTCTTCCAGGTATTTCTAGTAGAGGAAATGGCTTCCTGGCTGCCCCAGGCTTTTTCTAAGGGATGGGTAATGTTTTCCAAGCAAAGAGTGAGGTGGGTGCCCAGAGAGGTCTACAGGATGTGCTGGGCAAGCCCAGGCAAGAAGCACCCCACGTGGGCACCCCAAGAAAAGAGCCATGGGCTTTCTATCCACCCTTCTTGAGAGCAACATAAACTTCATTTCATCCAATCATAGGATGGGTTGGGTTGGAAGGGACTTTTGAAGGCCATCTAGGGAACCCCCCCTGCAGGCAGCAGGGACATAGAATCAGTCAGGGTTGGAAGGGACCACAAGGATCATCTAGTTCCAACCCCCCTGCCATGGGCAGGGACACCTCACACATCTTCAGCTAGAGCAGATTGCTCAGAGCCCCAGACAACCTGGCCTGGAATGGTTCCAGGGATGGGGCATCTGCCACCTCTCTGTGCAAACCTACACCAGAGTCTCAACCGTCACTGCCTGTCCTGTCACAAGAGGCCCTGCTCAGAAGTCTGGCCCCAGCTTTCTGATCAGCCCCTTGAAGTTCTGAAAGGCCACAAGAAGGTCTCCCTGGAGTCTTCTCCAGGCTGGGGTTCCAGCCTTTGGATCATTGTTGTGGCCTCCTCTGGCTCCACTCAGAAAAGTCCATGTCTGTCCTGTGCTGGTTCACCACCTGTGCTTCATAGGAACTGCTCAGTCCCAAGCCTTGAGAACATGTCTGAAGGAGATGGGGAGGAGGGGAGAACCTGCAGGACCTTTAAAAATCCACCAGTGATGGGGCTAGCAGGACTGACAGACCTGACACATCTCCCTCTGCCTCAGGGTGATGCTTTGAGTTGAGATGTAGCTAAACTCCCTGGCTGCTTCCAAAAAAAACCTCATTTGTGCCACCAGCTGCTGTGGACTGCCCCCTGCTCTATGCCTCTGAGTGATCCCTGCCTGCTGCAGCACCCCCTGGGTGTCTCTGAGTGTCTGCAGGTTGCACAGGCTGGAAGAAAACAGCCTGCTAATTACAGCTTCCATTTCTGTGCACTCTGGAGTGAGTGCCTTCATGGAAAGAGGCTCCTTCATCAATTAATCATCCTCCATCCTGGAGTCATGGAAGAAGACTGTGAAAAAGCAGCAGTGCTTCTTAACACTTGATTTGCCTCTTCTAGGAAATCAGAGGGACACAGTGGGCTGCAGTATGTTTATCTGAGGTTGCTGTGGGTTTTGCTTCCTGCTTTTTGATGGCCAACAGGGAGTTATAAAGCCCTGGATTAACCTTGATTTTTTTCTTGGGGGGAGGGAGGGTGGGAGTCACTTTGCTTCAAAGAGTTCCATATCCTTCCAGCACGACTCTGAGAATGATCTAGAAATGATGTGAAATTTTATTTCCTTTGAGTCATGGTCAAACAACATCCAAGTCATCGTTTGATGCTTGCCACAGGTTGGAAATTTGTCATTTTAATGGGACTGGAGATCCTGCCATGGTCCTGATCTGTCACCTGCTGGTGCCAGGGCCAAGTCCCTGGTGGGGTTTTCTCCCTGCAGCAGCTCTGTAACCCTCTAATTCATCTGATGGTGTGCCTGGAGAAACCCCAACCAACTCAAGGCAGGGAGGGGAGACACTTTTTGCTTTTCCTTTTGGAAGGTGGCTCAGCAGCACTGCTGCTATTTTCTGCTTTTCATCACCTTTCCTCAGATTCCCAAACAATGGCCACCTCCTTCCCCCAGGACAGATGCATTTTGGTGATGGACAGAGGACCTTGGAGTCTAAAGATGGGAATTAATAAGTTAAATTAGATTTGGGGGCAATGTCAACAGTCTTGATCTTGGAGAACCATCATGCAATCATATAATCATTAAGGTTGGAAAAGACCTCTAAGATCATCAGGTCGAACTGTCAACCCAACACCACCATGCCCATCATGTCCCAGAGTGCCATGACTACTCATTTTTTTAACACCTTCAGGGATGGTGCCACTGAACAGGGCTGAGGGCTGGCAGAAGTCCTGTGGCTGGCTGATTTTGGCAGAAATTGGTGAGTCACCACCAACTCTTGCAAAAAAAAAAAAAAAAAAAAAAGATCCACACAGCACCAGACAAGTTGGCTCAGGAGCTTCACCAACCCACAGCTGAGACCTCCAAGCTTCATCTCAGTCTCAACATTTCCTGCAACAATTTTCGCAGATTCACAGAATGTTAAGGGTTGGAAGGGACCTCTGGAGATCATCCAGTCCAAGCCCACTGCCAAAGCAGGATCACCTAGGGCAGGTCACACAGGAACATGTCCAGGTGGGGTTTTGAAAGTCTCCAGAGAAGGAGACTCCACAACCTCTCTGAGGCTGATCTTGAATCATTTAGGGATCTCCATGGCCAAAGCTTAAGAGACATCAGCAATGGGTGATGGCCCAGCCTTGAGGAGGGCAGAAGGACAGCCCAGCCCCCTGGGGGGTGGGCAGGGAAGGCAGAGGGATGCTGGCAGCCATGGTGGCTGTGTCCCCTTTGCCTGGGCTTGGAGACAGGCTGGATTCACAAGAGGAGCAATCATTTGCAGAGTGTGTGCCAAGGCAGAACCTCCAGGATGAATCACTCAGAAGGGGAAAGGTGATCACAACAAAAGCCTCTGGGGAAATCTCTGCTGATGAATTTGTTGGGGCTGGGTTTGCTTTTGGTTTTTCTTTTTCACTTGAAGTCACTTAATGAACCCTCAGGATGAAATCTTCAGCAAGCCTCACCTTGGGGGGTATTGGGAAATGTTGATAAATAGTGCTTGGCACTTCTGGGGCTCTCAGCAAGCAGCACAAACATTGTCACAGCAGTGGGACCTGATGCCTCTGTGTCTTACCTCCTGTGGCTCTTCCTACCCCCTATGGCAAGGTGCAAGGGCAACATCCCCCAGCTTGCACCTCCCTGCACCCCTGCCCGGAGCCTGCTCCCTTGGGAAGGGACTTTTAGCTCAGCAGAAAGACTCATTTAAGCCCAAACTTGCCCAAGTAGCAATCTATTAGCTGTAAAGCAGCTCCTACACTTTATTTGCTGGTAATTTACAGCCCACACTGCGAGACAGGGCAATATTTGCAAGCAATTAACCAGAGGATGACTCAACAACAGCTACCTCGGGTCAGATTTTCCAGTGTTCATCGTTCATAATTAAGAAGGGATTTGGGAAAGCAAGGGCTGCCGCCCCGCTCCCAGCACCTCTGTGCCCCGGCAGCTCCCGCAGCTAAGCCTCAGGGGCTCCTGTCCATGCTGCAGGAAGAGGAGGTCTTCATTAAAGAGAGGAGGAGGAGGAGTCCGAAAGAGCCGTGAGCAAAGCTGCCTGCTAATCGCTCACCGGGAGGTCTTTGGATGCTGTCTCTGGCAGTTTAAGCTGAGCCTTGCAAGGCTGCAGTCCCTAAGGCTGAGCATCACAGGCTGTGATGGCTCTGGCATGAGGATGATAAATGCAGAGGGAGGTTTTCCTGAAACCCTTCGGGAAGCTGCCCTCTTCCCGCAGCCTGTCACCTCCTGCCATCCTGCTTTCTGCCTCCCATCCTAGGTGACCTGGCCAGGCTCAGCTGCAGATGGTACAGGAAAGCAAGGAGAACTTTTTAGCCCTGACCAAACCCTGGAACAGGCTCACCCAGAGGCTGAATCCCTAAGCCCAGGGAGGTGTGTAAAAGACACAGAGATGTGATGCTGAGGACGTGGTTTAGCACCAGGCTGGGCAGAGTTAGACTCGATGATCTTAAAGGTCCTTTCCCACCAAAATGATTCCATAAACAGAGAGCAGAGTCCACACATGCAACCCCCTGGGTTTTACGAGCCTCATCCTGGGTGAAATTGGGATGCTCCAGCATGAGGCAGGAGCAGAGAGCTGGCTCTAAGCAAAGTGAGGCCATGCTCCTGCCCTCCTGCCAGCTGGGGTCCTGCTGTCAGAGCCAGTTACTGTCTGATCTCCCCAGGAGAGATGCGAAGGGTTTGACTTGGATTTACATCTCTCTGCAGAGATTCTCACTGTACTTGGGAGGTGTGACATGTCCCTGCTGACACAGCTGATAGCTGCAGTTAGCTGTGGGGTACAAGTTAAGGAACAGAGACGCAGCACTTAAGCTGTCACTTAGCAGTGCTCCCCAGCAGAGCCTGGGGCAGTCCCAGCAGAGTCCCTGGGTGTCACCAGGCTGGGGCTCACCCAAGCCTGCCAACACAACACAGTTTGCCTGTTGGATGAGATCATGCTGGCTGGGTAGAGGGATCCCAAACTGCTCTCCTCTTCCACCTGAGGGCACCTGGCACCTTCCTTCCCTGCCCTGACTTCAAACAGCTCCAGCTGACCCCCTGCTGCTTATTCTCTGAGTTGCCCTTGCTTCAGAAAATGAATCCATTTACTAGCTGCTGCTTCTCACCACTGCTGGTAGCCACCAAGCAATACCCCAGGTAGTGATGGGGGGGCTGGAGAGAGAAGATATGGGATGGGACCACCGAGGAAGGTCCAGCTCTCCCCATGAGGATCCCTTGCTGCCCACCCCACGGGACAGCTGGGTTACAGCCAAGGGTTTGCAGGCACAGAAGGGTTAACAGTCCCTGGCTCACGGTGCTATAAAGGGGAAAGGTTTGCAGCTGCTTTCTGTTTGGGGGAGGGAGGAGTGCAGGTGCTGCTCTGGAGCAGTGCAGGGCTAAGGGTGTTCCTAGCTGGGCAGGGCTGCCTGCCCCACAGCTTTCCCCTTCTCCCCATGGCCCCTGCTATAACTGAATCAGCATTTCACAGCAGCTGCAGCAATGGGTGGACAGGGGCATTGTCACTGGCAGGGCTCACTTGTGTGGTCACCTCTTGAGGTGACCTTGTGCCATTTCCCGTCTGGGGTCCCCTGCTTTCCAGGTAGCTGGTGCTCCATGGCACCTTGCCTAGCAATTCCCACTGCTGGAAGGGAACCAAAGGAGCAGTCTCTAGAAGAGCTGCTGAGTTATCAGTTTTGCCACAACCCATTATTCATCATCTGTGTTTTGCTGGATAACCTGGACCCAGCAGGAAAGAAAAAAAAAAAAAAAAAAAAGAAGAAGAAGAAAGGGCTCCTCCTTTTTCTGCAGTCAGCTGTATTTTAATAAGTTACATTATGGATAAAACATCCCCAGAGACAATCCCAGCATCATTCCATTTATCAGCCATGCAAAGTTCAGAACAGAAATACTCCAAGGTGAGGTAATGTGCTGTGACTTTCTGCAAGTGAATTTGTTAAAGAATTAACTGCCTTCAGGACAGTGAGAGAGGAGCAAACTGCTTTCTGCAAGCCAGCTTTGTGGAGTGGCCCTAAAATGAAATGGACTTGGCAGAAAAGCATTTCTGCCTTAAGGGAGGGGTTTGGGAAGTTGAGGACTTGGAGAAGTTCAAGTGCTAAAAGTGCAATGAGTAAAACCAGAGCTGGAATCGAAGCTGCCTGGCCAGGTCAATCCAGGGAACTTCTGACTCTTCAGCAGATCAAGGGAGGTTCTCTTTCCCCTCTCCTCTGCCCTGGTGAGGCCACACCTGGAATATTGTGTCCAGTTTTGGGCTCCCCAATTCAAGAGGGACAGGGAGCTACTGGAGAGAGTCCAACAGAGAGCTATGAGGATGATTGAGGGACTGGAGCATGTGCCCTGTGAGGAGAGACTGAGACCCTAGGGATTTTAAGTCTGGAAAAAGACTGAAAAGGGATTTGATAAATGTTTATAAATATCTGAGGGCTGGGGGTCAGGAGGGAGGGGACAGGCTCTGCTCAGTTGCACCCTGGGATAGGACAAGGGGCAATGGATAGAAACTACAGCACAGGAGGTTCCACCTCAACATCAGGAGGAACTTCTTCAATGTGAACCCTGGAACAGACTCCCCACAGAGGTTGTGGAGACTCCCTCTCTGGAGACTTTCAAGCCCCATCTGGCTGTGTTCCTGTGTGACCTGTGCTGGATCCTGTGGCCCTGCTCTGGCAGGGGGTTGGACTTGATGATCCTCAGAGGTCCCTTCCAACCCCTGACACCCTGTGAGCCTGTGACTGTTGGGTAAGCCACTCTATGCAGCTACCTGAGGGGAGGTTGTCATGAGGTGGGTGTTGTGCTGGTCTCTTCTCCCAAGTAACTAATGGTAGAACAAGAGGGAATGACCTCAGGCTGCACCAGGAGAGGTTTGGGCTGGACATGAGGAAAACATTTTTCACTGAAAGGGTTGTCAGGCACTGGAACATGCTGCTCAGGGAGGTGGTGGAGCCACCATCGCTGGATGTGTTTAAAAGCTGTGTAGATGTGGTGCTTAGTGGTAGGCTTGGTGGAGTAGGGTTTATGGTTGGGCTTGATCTTGAAGGTCTTTTCCAAGCTGAGTGATTCTATGGTTCCCATCATTTGGAGCACTGCTGCACTGCCTGGTCTCCTTGTGACTGCTAAATGCTAATGAGAGCTCTGGGTTGATGGAGGCCATTGAAGGCTTGCCTGTGCTGTGGCATCCCTGCCCAAGGAGACTTCTCTTCTCCAGGCTGAACTACCTCTGTGGTTGGTCTTCCCCAGCTGCCTTCAGGGCATGGGGTCTCTTTTGGGCAAGTCCTGGCACCTCCTTGGGATATTCTCCCTTCCTCACTGGATGCAGCTGGAGATGCAGACACATTCCAAGGTGAATCCATAAAGGGGGGACACATCACACCAAGCTTTGTGGGTGATGTTCCCCCCAAGCTTTCCTGGTGATTCTTCCCCCATGCTTTGAGTCCCTCCCCTGGCTTCAGTGACCTATGGCTCCTGCACACCCCACCTGCCACCAGCAATGCCTGATGGAGCTGGGAGACACCTTCCTTGACTCATATTCCAATGAAAGTCTGCAAATAATTTCATAGATCTGTGGAATGGTTTGGGTTGGAAGGGACCTTCAAGATCATCCAGTTCCAACCCCTCTTCCATGGGCAGGGACACCTTCTATGAGCCCAGGTTGCTCAAGGTCTCATCCAACCTCAACTTCAACACCTCCAGGAAGGGGGCATCCATGACCTCCCTGGGCAGCCTGTTCCAGTGTCTCCCCACCCTCACTGGAAAGAATTTCTTCCCAATCTCCACTCTCAGTCTCCCCTCCTTAGGCTTCAATCTATTCTCTCTCACTCTATCACTACAAGCCCTTGTAAAAAGTCCCTCCCCAGCTCTCTTGTAGGCCCTTTTCAGGTACTTCCCCCCCCCCTTTTTTTTTTTTTTTTTTTTTTTTTTTGGCAGCTCTCCCCCTCTGCTTTGCAAATGCAGTGAGGAATCTACATAGCAACTATTTTTTTTTTTCAAATGCAATGATTTAGCAGAGATCAGGCAAATGAAATTGCTGGAGGAAGAGCAGAGCAGCTTGGGCACTCCATTGGCCTAATGAAGTCCCATCCAAGTTCCTGCTTGTTGTCAGCTATTAATTCTCTCTCTCTCTCTCTCTCTCTCTCACTGATTCAGTCCCCAAATTACTTTTCCCAGAACTGAATCTAAATATGAAAATCAATTAAGAAGGGAGCAAGCAGCTATGTCTGGGAGAGGGGAGAGGAGGCAAACATAATGACAAATCTCCCAGTTCCTTTGGAGCATGCAAATTAACATTTAGAGAGTATGTTGAGGCAGGGGAGCTTGGAAATGCAGCTTCACACAAACCACTAGATCAATTTTCCCAGCCTGAGTGTTGGAGATTCTTCAAAGTTACCAAGAGCTCTGTCTCAGGATAAAAATACCAGAGGAAAAAAAAAAAAAAAAAAAAAGACCAGAAATCAATGCTGATAATTAATTTAACAGGATCTGTTCCTGCTTTCCCCTTCCAGTCAATGCAAAGAGAAAACCTTACAGTAGTTGAATTTTACATTTCCATAGAGATTGGGCTGGGACAAAACGAATAAATGCTCCTAAATTCCTCCAAAAGCTCCAAGATGTTGTTGGGGGGTTGAGGCTTTTGAATTAACTGGAGGAATTTGTCATCACTTCCCCCACTGCCCTTGGCAGGGGAAGAGATGGGAATCCAGCTTGCTGGGGCTTTCAGAGATGGTGCTGCTGCTGCAGACCAGCTTGAAGCTGGAGAACATCAGGTCCCCTGCCCCTTTTGCAGGGGGATTGTGTTTGTCACTGGTTTCACCTGGTGCCCTGCTTGATGTGCTGCTGGTGCATTGCAAAGCCCAGTGCCTGTCCTGGGAGCTTGTGTCCCAGTCAGGATCCTGTGTGTGCTGCAAACAGGAGCTGGCTGGGGAGTCTGTAGGGTTTGCTCCAGTGGGGACAGACTTTTCAGCAAGGGGGGGTGGTTCTGAACTAAAAAAGGGAGTTCAGGTTGGTAGAAAGGAAGGGATTTTTTTTTACTTTGGGGGTGATAAGATGCTGGCCCAAGCTTCCCAGAGAGGTGGTAGCTGGCACATCCCTGCAACCATTGCAGGCCAGGTTGGTTGTGGCTCTGAGAAACCTGCTCTAGGTGCAGATGTCCCTGTTCAGTGCAAGGGACTGGAGGACCTTGAAAGTTCCCTTCCAACCCAAACCATTTTGTGAGCCTCTAAATGGTTTGGGGGTTTGTAGGGTTGGTGAACAAACAGCTGAAGGGTTTTGCAGGGATTCTCCACGACGTGCTCAGGTCCTGGAGATGGCAGAGCAGCAGCACAACCTTTGCTCTGTCCAGCTGCAGGCAGAGAGGAGCTGGCTTTTAATTATTCAAAACTCATCTTCCCTCCCATTAGAAACAAATGGGAAGTGGATGGCTTCTGGTAATGAATCCCCAGGAGGGTGCTTAGGTTTAAAGCAAAACCTGTCCAGTGAAATGTACCCTGTGGAAATGGAGTTGATTGCTCTAATCTTCCCCACTCCAATTTGGGGGCAGTGTTAGCATATTGCCAGACAGAAGGGCTGTGCAAGGAATAGGGAAGGTAGAAAATAAGAGAGAAAAATGACTTCAGGCAGCTCTCACCTTTGGTCTCATGTTCAGCAGGGAGATGGAGGCCAAAGGGTGAGAGGAGTTGGGGGATGAGAAGAGGAGTTGGGGGATGAGAAGAGGAGTTGGGGGGTGAGAGGAGTTGTTGGGGGGTGAGAGGAGGAGTTGGGGGGTGAGAGGAGTGGTTGGGGGGTGAGAGGAGTGGTTGGGGGGTGAGAGGAGTGGTTGGGGGGTGAGAGGAGTTGTTGGGGGGTCAGAGGAGTTGTTGGGGGGTGAGAGGAGGAGTTGGGGGGTGAGAGGAGTGGTTGGGGGGTGAGAGGAGGAGTTGGGGGGTGAGAGGAGTGGTTGGGGGGTGAGAGGAGGAGTTGGGGGGTGAGAGGAGTGGTTGGGGGGTGAGAGGAGTGGTTGGGGGGTGAGAGGAGTTGTTGGGGGGTGAGAGGAGGAGTTGGGGGGTGAGAGGAGTGGTTGGGGGGTGAGAGGAGGAGTTGGGGGGTGAGAGGAGGAGTTGGGGGGTGAGAGGAGGGGTGGGGGGGGTGAGAGGAGGGGTTGGGGGGTGGAGGAGGAGGGTGGGGGGTGAGAGGAGGGTTGGGGGGTGAGAGGAGGGGTGGGGGGTGAGAGGAGGGGTTGGGGGGTGAGAGGAGGGTGGGGGGTGGAGGGGGGTGGGGGGTGGAGGAGGAGTGGGGGTGGGGGGGTGGGGGGGAGGGGGTTGGGGGGGTGAGAGGAGGGTGGGGGGTGAGAGGAGGGTGGGGGGTGAGAGGAGGGTTGGGGGGTGAGAGGAGTGGTGGGGGGTGGGGAGGGAGGGGTGGGGGGGAGGGGGGTTGGGGGGTGAGAGGAGGGGTGGGGGGTGAGAGGAGGGGTTGGGGGGTGGAGGGAGGGTTGGGGGGTGAGAGGAGGGTGGGGGGGTGAGAGGAGGAGGTGGGGGGTGAGAGGAGTGGTTGGGGGGTGAGAGGAGTGGTTGGGGGGTGAGAGGAGTGGTTGGAGGGTGAGAGGAGTGGTTGGGGGGTGAGAGGAGTGGTTGAGGGGTGAGAGGAGGAGTTGGGGGGTGAGAAGAGCTGGGGACTCATGGCTGTAGCATCTGTGTGGGTTTGCCTGGCTGTGCCCCCCTGCTGAGCAGGGTTTGCCTGCAGAGATGCCCTTGCTCTGAGAAAGCAAAAGAAGATCTGGATTTTGAGGTGTTTCAGTCCTAGTTAGTGTGTAGCTTGCTGTGGCCATGCTAGGGTGAGAGGAGGAAGACATCCAAGCAATGTAGAGATGGCAGAAAGCCCATGGAAAGGACCAGGTGAAAACCAGGGCTGGTTTCTGCTGTTGTCATTGGCCTTGCTCCATCTGCAAATCCTCATGATTTCCAGGGAAATATCCCATATTTCTTGATGAATGCATGGAGCACCCCAGCTGCAGGTAGTGGCTTTGTTGTCTGGAGGATTTCTTGGCCCATCCCTGGCTGCAGCAACCCCAAGAGCAGACATGCCTGGGACACTGTCCCTCCCCTCCAGTAACTCCTGGGGTTTCCCAGCCTCTGGGGGACAGACACTTGAGTTTTGCTCCCATGCAAACACAACTTGTGGGTTTAATCAATGTACAATCCCCAGGGATTTCCCTCCCCACACCCCACCCCAGGGTGAAATCTCTGACTTCTAATTGCAGCCTAGGGATTGTGCTTCTGGATCCCAGCTCAGTGGTTCCCTTGATAACATCCAGGGGAAAAAAATAATACACAGCATCAAAATCTACAGCATCTGGAGCCAGCTCCAGAGGGTACCACTGGAAAACACACAAAGCCTCCTACATCCCCCCCAGCCCAGTGACTGGAGCCCTTTCTCTTTCAGACTGGATGGCCCAGTGAGGAGCAGCCTCTGTCTGTCCCACATGCTCACAAATTTCCATCCTTCCTGAGGATTTGGACCCCTGTGATCAGACCCAGATGCTCTGCACCTAGCTGGGGGGAAGAGGTGAGGCAGGCAGCTGAGTCTGCTCAGAACTGAAAAGGGAAAAAAAAAAAAATCAGGCAGTGCTTTAGCATAAGGGATGGGTTCTGGAGCAGGTTGGATTTATTATCCTTGTCAGGTCTTTCATTAGCCAAGCTATATTAGAGACATTTTTCTTTTGCTCTGGGAGCAGCCAGACTGCTGCCCATCAGCTGGGAAAT